>NC_081181.1:212182311-212495675 GCF_029867415.1 Vicia villosa
AACAGTGATAACAAACAAGCAAACACAAATAAATTCAACTTGAAGACACACTTCAAAAAATCTTGATCTTGCTTAAAAGCTTCAATCAAGAGACACAACACTCGTGCTTAAAAGCTTAGAGTGACACAACCAATTACAACTTAAACACCTTATTCCAATACAGTTATCAGAGTGACTATTGCTTGGATTACAAGAAAACACTAAGACACAAACACACGTAAAAAATCAGTTCACAAAATACAAAATTCTTCACTTCAAAATCTCTGCCTCTGCAAGTAGGATTAGCAATCTTCTTATATGCAGATCCTGGGCCTTAGGCCTAAAGTATATAAATTAGGTTTAACCAAGTTAACCTAATTTCCACAGTTTCAGGGTGCTACAATATAGGCCATAGGCGTGGTCTCTTATTGTTATACAATCAACACTGAATAGATAATTTCCTAACATATAGCCTGAGATAAATAAGGAAACATAACAGAAAACATAACAGCCCATTCTGTCTAGATACAGATGTCACAACATTCAGCATGACATCCAGTAAAACTCTGTATTAGCTAAGCACACAAATCCTGCAGTACACTACACAAGCATGTCATGACATCAGTCAAGACATCTAAACACAGACCTATATTTTACCATAAAATGCAGCCAATCACAAACATCTACAGTAGTCCTTGTTGCACTCCACAAACTTTATTTCAATTCTATCCTAGGGTATTTATTTTTCCAACTCTCATACATATACTTCAGACAAAGGTGTTGCTCCACATTATTACAAACACTTTAAACTGCTGGGACTAGGCCTTATAATATAATACCAAAAATCAAATTATAGAAAAATATGAAACAAATGTGTATGCTTAAAAAATAAGACATTAAAAATGTACCTTTGAATTATGTCCTTTGAATTTTGCCTTTTGAGTCATCAAGTGGGAGGTTTATGAACCCTTCCCAAGAGTCCTTTGTCTCAACCTTTACAACAACATAAGCAATTGTAATTTTTTTTTTATTATTTCCACCCCTTCATACAAATGCGATCAACTATCCATCATAATCTCCTTTAAAAAAAATACATCAAACCCTATAAGTGGTCTACAACTTTTTGCATAACCATCCTTGCATTCCTCTAAACACACACACACACACACACACACACACACACACACACACACACACACACTGATGAATTCTTAACCTAATAAGACATGTAGTCAACATCCCACTTCTAACTTATTTCTGAAACTTCCAGCTCAATATACCATTTAACAGGGGTGCCTACAAGGTTACCCTATGATGAATTCTTAACCTAATAGTTTGACTCTTAGATGACCTAGATAACATATAAAATATGCAAATCAGATACCATTTGGGACCATAATGGGACCATTAACTACATTAAAAAATGCGTAAAGGTGGGTATTTATCATGGAGACAACAAAATATATACATGAGACAAAATGTAATTTCTTCGTTGATTTTCCATGATGCTCGTGGGTTGTCCATTATAGAAGAACTTCAATGATGGCATGAAGGTTGTTGATAGAGGAAAAACTCAAGAACACAAAACGTGATGATGGAGAGTAAGTTAAATGGTAAAATTTAATGGTGAATAAGGCGTCAAAGCGATGAAGGATTCCCCGATGGTGAAGGATGTTTGTAGCACGATAATGAATGCATGGATTCAATTGAATTAAATCGATAGGTTTAATCAATTCCTCTGACTTTTTAATTTCCACTACTAAATTTAAATATATTAAATATAGTTAACAATAATATAAAATATTTTCTAAATGACATTTTTTTTTTAAATGTCTCCACATAATCATTAGCGTCATAAATGGACATGCTAACTACATAATTCTCAAGGAAAAAACCCAAAAAATATTAAAAAGGAGAAAAAAAACCTTATTTTTTAAATGAGAATTAAAATGTTAAAAAACTCAAAATAATAGAATTAAAAGTGCATTTAATCTTTAAACAAATGTCTTGTTAAAACATAAACTTTGATAAAACATTATATTTCAATTAGGAGTGTTCATGGTTCATGAACTATGATGAATCGAACCACATAATAATTTGATTCAGTTTTCAATAACCACATCAACAACAAAAAATGGTTAATCGTTAAAATTATTTCAATCCAATTTAAAACAAAGTTAGGACACTACTACATTTTTGGCCTAAGGCCACACTAAAATTTTGCACGGCTCAGAAACTGTGGCCACATATATGATTTGGCCAGGGTTTTCAAAGCGTAGAAATATGTCATAAAATATTGAATCCGGAGTATGAAACTGTGGCCTTTTCTTCATTTTCCACGGTTAACAAACTGTAGATATTTTAAGCCGCAAATAAAAACTGCGGCCTCATAATTTTCACTTCAAACTGTGGCCCAAACCAAAAAAAAAAATCCCGCCAGAACTTCCCTTTTTTTTTTAGTTTCCCTCTTGTCAATTATTTTCTTTTCTAATTTTATTAAATTAAAAAAGGAAAAACAATTGAAAACATAAATATAATAAATCCTTTGCTTATTATATTGTATCTATGGAAACCCTAAAACCAATTCTCTCCGCCTCTTTGTTTCAAACCCATACACCCACACGCTGTTAACAACAACAGTGATTGTTCTCTCCTCACTCTTCTGCTCGCGATGAACACGAAACATAGCAACATAATACTTTGTTCTCTCCACTCTCGATTGTTTTCCGCCATGACAGGAGCTCTTAGAACTTAGACGAACCCACACACCCACACGCCGTGAACAATAACAACGAAATCCTCTCAATTGCGTCGTTCTCTAGCAAAATCAAACAAGATGCAAACAGGAAAAACCCTAATCCCCAAATCAAACCCAAACCCAGGTATACACTTTGCTCTTTAACTCGATTCCTCCCCTTCGTTACTGTTCTTCGTGCTCATCTCCTTCTTCTGCATTTTCTTGTTCTGTTGCGTGTCTGCTGATGTTGTAATTTGGTGAGTCAGTGTTTATTGAGTGTGAGGTTTTATCTGTGTTAGCGTGTTCCATTATTTCAGTTGGTCGGATCAACTTGTTTTTGAAGATTTGGTGCGGGAGAGGTTTCCCAAATTGGGTTTGTATAGCGTTCTAAATAATTTTCATGTCTTTGAACTCACCAAGTGAAGTTTGTTTCTAGAGTACCATCCTTAATTGCTAATTTTTATGTTTTATCTATTGAATACTATAGCTTAGTCTTATTTCATACGAGCATTTGTATTCTTCCTCATGATTTATTTTAAACTAGATGCTTAAGTAATCAATATCTTCACGGGACTTACTTGGACTGTGTCCTGTAGGTCCAACATTGGTAACAACAAAGGATGCTGGAGATGCAGTAGCTTTACTTCAGTCATTAGCCAGCTCCACTTAAAGCTACATCAAATTCTTGGAGAGGAAAGAGGAAAGATTCAGCTCATGTGTACTTTTTTTTATTTTCAAATGTCCAGTTTCTAGGTAGAGTTTGTTTGGTGGTGCAAATTGTAAGAGGAAAGATATAGTTAGTTTTGTCAATGGATTTTTGTTGTTTTTAAGTGTTTAATTTAGCTCTTGTTTTGAATCCCATGGTTTTGAATTTGGGAAGACATCAAAACTTAATTATCTATATTTTATCGAACTTATTAGTGGGTACATAACGTCATTTCTTAATGAATATTTTGTTTTTGACGTAAATGTTAATTTGCTTGTAATTAGATTTTAATCATTAATGTCTAAAAAATTAGTTCTATAATGGCGTTTTTATATAATGGAACAGTAATAAACCGTGGCAAGATTAATGGTTTAAAACATACAAAATATAGCCACAGTTTTAAATCTGTGGTCATAACCAAACCGTGGCTATATCTTGAACCAAAACTGTATGTTAAATGTTGAATTGAAACTGTGGCTTTATCATATGGCCACAGTTCTGTAATCATGGCAAATACAAACTGCGGCCTTAATCAAGCTACCTAAATTGTGGCCTAACAAAGCCACGATTGTCAAAAAGGCGTGGTCTATACCAAAAAACCGTGGAGTTTACTTTACGCCACGGCCGCATACTTCACAGTTGGATTTCCGTGGCTAAACCGTGGCCTCAGCGTTACGCCACAGTTATTTTGCATATAGCCTCGGTTTCCTGGGCGTGGCAGAAGACTTTTTTTATGTAGTGGGATCAGATTGTGTTTATTAATTAGTTTATAATATGATTGATTTATAAATCAATTTTCTATTTAGAATTCTTTAAAAATATTATTTTTTTAAAAATGTTTTCTAATTTTCAAAAATAAAAAAAAAATATTAAAAAAATGAGAAAATGAGTGATGCACTGATAGTGTAAAATATGTTTACACTGCCAACCAATCACCATCATGTAGGGGTGGCAAAACGGGCTGCCCGCCCCGCCCGCCGCCCGCCCCGCCTCATGCCCGCCAAAAAACGAGCGGGGCGGGCATGCCCGCCAAGTAAAATGGGCATCAAAATCATGCTCGCCCCGCCAAGATGGCGGGTTGGCGGGCGGCGGGCTTACCCGCCTATTTTTATTTATATTTTTTTAATAGATTAATATGCTTTTTTTACCTTTTAATTAAATTGTTCACTTATTTTTTAAAACAATTTTTTATAAAAGTAATTTTTTAACAAATTTATTCTAAAAAATATTACATATATTTATAAATAAATGTATAAAATAAACCATCAAGAATTGCAATTACTAGAATTAACTAAAAAAAGAGTGAGTTTTGGAGGAGGAGCGGGTTTTGGCGAGCGGCGGGCTTTGGCGGGGCGGGTATGGCGGGCGGCGGGTTTTGGCGGGGCGGGTTTTGGCGAGCGGCGAGCCTAAAATCCCAACCCAACCCGCCAATTTTTGGCGGGTGCGCGGGTAGCCCGGCGGGCCCCGGCCCGTTTTGCCACCCCTACCATCATGTATCCAATTAAATCATTTTTTTATTTAAAAAATAATTTAATGGCATGACAAACGGATGGATTTTACACTGTCAATGCACTACCTTTTAACTCTAAAAAAAATTATTTATTTATTCCAAACAAATTATTTTTTTAAAAAATGTCACAAATTTTCCCCAAAAACAATTATTATTATTTTTTCAAATAAAAAACTGTTTATTTGTCAAAATATTTTTTATACTTAATTTTCTAAAAAATGATTTTTTTGAAAAAATAGTTTTCCATTTTTTTAACCTATTTTTTTTTCAATTTTTTTTAAATAACTAATCCAACAATTTAAACTAATTAATTTAATTGTTTAATTTACTTTTTTTTAATACAGTACAATTCAATTAAAATATATAATTTGATTAGCTATATTTTTACACACCCATAATTTCAACCGCGAGGTTGCAATATAACTTGTGTAATATCACTTTTAACTGATTTATCTTTATTTATTGTCAGATTTGATAAATTTTTCACTTATCCAAAAATCACCATCAACCTTAACCATAACTATAACTGAATCTTTATGCTACATGCATCAAGAAATCTTCAATCTTAAACTTTTGAAAATATGGATTAAATAAATTATGAAGAGTTGTTGGGTTTTGAGTCAAAGATGTCGTCATGCTTTAATATTTTTTAAATCATCATGTTTCTTTTAGTGTTAGAAAATATATTTTTTTGTGTGTTAGAAAATATATATATATATATATATATATATATATATATATATATATATATATATATATATATATATATATATATATATATATATATATATATATATATATATATATGTGTGTGTGTGTGTGTTATATATATATATATAGAAAAGAACGATGCGTTAATTAATTGAAATCAAAACATGGCATATTTTTGTCCATAGCATTGAGGAAGAAATTAACCAATTTGTTAATTTGTCAATTTATAACGTGCACGATACTTCTCATGTTAGGATATGTTTGTTGTACAATTATCAATTTTTTTTTTTTTTAAATTTTTGGTCTAGACCAAAATATTTATTCTTAGTAACATTATTATCAGTGCTCTTATTTTTATTCAGTTTATTTGACAATTCAAAACAATTAATGTGCTTAATATACAATTAAAACTTTATAAATGAATTCATAAATTATTTTTTTTAAAATAAAAATAAAATACAAGGTGTTATGGTTGGTTTTTCTATTATTTATTCAAAATAACAATTTTGGTCTGTTTTTATATTTTGAGTAATGTGAAAGTTTTTTGAATACAACAATTATTTGACGAAGTAGAATGTGTCAATTGGTTAAATATATATAACACATGCATTTTTTTAAAAGATATTCATTATATTAAATTTGAAACAAATTAAAATTAAATAAATCATAAATTATAAACAAAATCAGTAATAGAAAAATCGAACTAGTATTCTATTTTCTCAAATCATTAGTTCTTCCTAATGTCAAACATTTAAAGTTTAAAGCCTAAGGTTTTGTTTTCGAATTTGGAGGAGATGGAAGGGTAAGACTTTCGAAAACGAAATTTTTTAAAAAATAATTATATTTTTAAAATTTTTTTTTGTTTAAAATGATAAAATAATCATTATCATTACTATATTTTTAATTTTCAGAATACTATAACATCTAAAGATATTTGAAAAATTTATGTAGACACTCCAAAACCCTAAAAAAAATTTTATTCGATATAATTTTTTAGTTCTACCATGTTTGAGACTTTTTGATGCTATAAATAAAATGAAATCTTATAAAATCCACTAATCTAAAATATTTCTATTTTTTTCACTCAATCTTTCGTATTTTTTTAAAAATCTTTTCCTCCAAACTCACAAACAAAACTTAAAACTTAAATTTTAAATAGAAGAATAAAGTTGTCTTGGAAATTGATCTTTCAATTGAAATCATCATTGTTATGCCGATAAGTGGTGAAATTCCAAACACTCATGGCGCTCCACCGTCTTGAATAAAAGAGGATCCTAAATATTTTTCAATGTATGCCGTTTTATATATCGGATGGTTTTTGGTAGAAAAATCTCCTTTTTTATCAAATACATGATGTGTTGTATGAAAAATATTATGGGACCATGTTCTAGGCGGTCCATGCTTTGTGTGGTCCATACATTATTATAATATTGTTATAATATATAATAAATGAACCACTTAATCTTTTCTACTATTTTATTATAATATATGTTGGTCCATAGTTACCATGTCAAACTTTATGCAAGTGAAGAAATGGATGAAATGAATTGAAAATAGAATGTGAATTTTATGTGATATTTAAAGATTATTAAAGTAGTTGATATAATCCATAATTGAACTCATCATTTTCTGTAATCAAACTTTTCTTGTTCATTCAAAAGTTAGTTACAAGAGATGGTCGGACTGTTTTTATATTAACAACCAGTTAACCTGTTATAGCATGTTATGATATTCCAAGCGGATACCATTTATTTTGGTAGTTACAACTATAAACTAATTATATCTAGGGATGGCAAAACGGGCCGCCCGCCCCACCTAATGCCCTCCAAAAAGCTAGCGGGGCGGGCAAACCCGCAAAGTAAAATGGGCATAAAAATCATGTCCACCCTGCCAAGGTGGCGGGTTGGCGGGCGGCGGGCTTGCCCGCCTATTTTTTAATTTATTTTTCTTTCATTTTTTTAATAGATTATTAGTCTTTTTTTTACTTTCAATTAAATTTTTCACTTATTTTTCATAACAATCTTTTATAAAGCATATTTTAAATAAATTTTACCAGAGAAAATATTACATATATTTACAAATAAATGTATAAAATAAAACCATCAAGAATTTGAATTACTAGAATTAACTAAAAAATGTCGGACTTAATGCGAAACGAGTTTAACAAATAGGTGATGCGGGCTTTAGCGGGGCGAGCTTAGGCGGGCGGCGGGTTTTGGCGGGGCGAGCTTTGGTGGGCGGCGGGCCCAAAATCCCAACCCAACCCGCCATTTTTAGGCGGGTGCGCGGGCCGGCCCGGCGGGCCACCGCCCGTTTTGCCACCCCTAATTATATCTAAACAATCTTAACATTAGTCTAATAGCTCCCTCATTACCCTCCACCCCACACCCATAAACACAAACTCATGGGGATTTAACAACCTTGAGTTTGTGCCTAAAATCAAGAAACTCAAAGGATGCCAAAGGCTTAGTAAGCACATCAACAAGTTGATTAGAGCCAGGGATATGCACAACTTGAAGCAACTTCGCTAATACCTTTTCCATGACAAAAACCAAGTCAGTCTCCATGTACTTGGTTCTAGAGTGCATGATATGGTTATGAGCAATCATGATAGTTGAGAGATTATCACAAAGGATAGCAGGGACTTGGTAAAAAAAGTTTCAATTTTTGAAGAATTGATTGAACCCATAGTAAATCGACATTTTCCTGAGCTAAGCTACTATATTCAGCGTGCTCGATCTGGACACAACAGGCTACTTTTTGGACCACCGTGAAATGAGGTTGGAGCCAAAAAGAACAACTGCACCAAAAGTGCTTCTCCTGTCATTAGGATATGATGCTTAGTATGTATTATAAAAACACCTACAAAGAGGGAGTTGTGATCGAGGAAGGAGGAGATAGATGCAACCCATGTCCAATAGTGCCCTTGAGGCACCTTAAGATCCTTTTGATTACAATCGGATGAGTCTCAAGAGGATTCAACACTAGAAGACTTTATTGATTGCGGTCAGATGAGTCTTGAAAGGATGCAGCACTATAAGACTTTATTGACTGCATTGGCAAGACCAAGTCTAGTAATAGTTGCATAGTGCGAGGCACCGACCACATACATGTATAAAGAAGGGTAAAAAAAGGCAGTAAAGCCTGTCTTGGTTAGCTTACAGGTAAATTGAATAGGAACAGAGACATGAGATGACTCTACCATATGAGTTTATGAGTTTTTTTTTTAAGATCCCAGATGTACTTGGATTGAGTAATAGTAATAGAGCCATGGGAAGCCTATTTAACCACAATGCTAAAAAATAGTCAATATCTCCTTAAAGAGATGTAGAGAACTTTCACTAAGGATGATATCATCCACATAGACTAAAAGATATATACCTTGACCATTAAAGTGATAGATGAAAAGAGAACACTCACATTTACTGGTCTTGAAATGAATAATAAGGAGAACTTTTTAAAGCCTCTCAAACCATTACTCAGGAGTCTTGTGAAGTTTGCACACAAGAGTGGGGTTACCACTAGTAAATCCATGAGGTTTCTCCTATTGGACATATGTCTCCATGGTAAGTGCCAAATTGTAGTTATTTTTGTATATAATTTTGCGGCACTTATCTTCTCTTTTTCCTTAATTTAACCGCGTTTTAGTGTATATTACATAAATATGTAGACTTTGTGTTTAATCAAGTTTTTGATTCATTTATGTACCGACAAATAGTTTTTCATTCATTTTGTAGGTATTTGAGCATGTATGGAGTAATGTGTAATAAAGCTTCAAGGATGAAATTTTGGATCAATAAAGGAGAAGCAATTGAAGAAATAAGAAGTGCAGGCTGGTGTGATTCGTCGGGTGAGCCTGGTGCTTCTGGTGTGAGTCGCCCGGTGAAGCAATTCGTTCGTCAAGCGAGGGTGGAAAATAAATGGTCATGTTTCTGCCTTGGATTGCCTCTTTTTCGTCGGGCGGAAGAATAAGGAGTCGTCGAGCGAAAGAAGATATTTTTGCCCACTTGTTGACGTGGCGCAGGCTGTGTGGCCAGAATAAAGTCGTTTGTCGGGCGGAGAAATTGGCTCGTCGGGCGAATGCGTCAGGACATAATTTTGTATATATTTCTATTTCATTTCATTTGTTAGGGTTATGGTTTTGGGAGAGGGTTTTTGTTCTCTCAACTCCATCAACCTCATTTTTCTTTAGGATTAGCTTAGATAACAACATTAGGGTCTTGCATCTTGTGGATTTGGGGTGGATTTCTCTTCAATCGGCGCTGACAAACCGGGAGAAGTTTTATTTATCTCTTTTCTCTCTATGTATTTCTCTTTTGTTGGGTTTTGTATATATATTTACTTTGAACTCGTGTATATTTGTTGATCATGGTGCTGTATAAAGCTTGCTTTACAAATCTTTGTTGATTGTTGTCTTAGATTTTTGCTCTATGCTAAGGATTTGGGTTGTTGTAGAGATAGACTTCTTGAATCCTTATCTAGGATGGTTATCTGTTAGTTTCTAGATTTTAAAGATAGATTTAGAGCTAACAATCTTTATGGGTGTCGAAGCTTAATGTTTTCGTGTTGGTTGTGTCGGTTGAGAGATCGTCGATACGATTGATATGGATGTATGCTGTGTTGTTGAGGTGTGCTGAGAGATTGTCGCCGAGATGATATAGTAGTTCACTCTACTCTGGGTTAGAAATGACTTAGGGTGTGAGCGATGCCGGATGATATTGACGAGTATTGTAGGTTGAGTGTAATTGGTCGATAAGTTTAAGTTTGTGAGAAGTAGATTATATACCATGCTTGATAAGTCTTATCTTTCTGAAGAATGAATTCTTTTTGTGTTGATATTTAATTTTCCATTTTCATATTTAAATTAATTTAAAACCAAACTCATAACTATGGAAACTGTTGAACGTCAGTTCAATGCACTAGTCCCTGTGGAGATGATAAATTCCCGGATAAATATTTCCAAATATTCTGTTGCTTGCCGCTCCAACACTCCACTCACAAGAGGGGGGAGGGTGAATTGTGTGTTTCAGAAAATCTTGGATTTGAAAAACTTTTATGATTAAAATTATAGCTTCAAAACATTTTTGTAAAAAGATTTATAGTTAAGCAGCGAAAAATAAAATTGAAGAAGATAAAATGCACAGAAAAAGAGTTTAAAGGAAAGAAAAGAACACCAAGATTTATAGAGGTTCAGTCAAAAGAAAAAGACATAATCTTCTTCCCAAGATTTGATCTTTAGAGCATACAATTAACTTGAGAGATTTTAGTAGGTAATACTCACAAACCACCTTATACAAGGAAAATAAATTTTATGAATAACTTCCAACCAATCATTAAACTAGGGGTATATCGTTGAGTCTTTCCTTCCAAATAGGGGATTTAAGTTGTTAGTCCTCTTTCCACAAAATAATCTTGGAGCTTCTAGTCTTCAAGCTTCTAAACAAAGATTTTTAACATGGGCTAATCTTGAACCTTGTAGAGCTTTTAATACCACGATTTGCTCATGAACCTAATCTTGGTTTTATCACGAGCTCTAATCAAGAACATGGGAGATTTTATCACGGGATAATGTCGAACCTAAACAAGCTTTTATCACGGGGTAAGCTTTAGCCTAACCTTGCTTTAATCATCGGCTAACTAAGAACCTACGAGATTTTTCCACTGGCTAATCTCAAACCTAAATGGGGACTTGGTCAAACAACTCCCCAAACAAAAGCGTTTTCAGTTTTAACTTCGAAGCCGAACAAACAATCCCTAAGTGGATATAAATTTTCAACCAAGGTAAAAATAAAACTTCCTTGCTGAACTTCAAAAATTACCTTATTAGAATTACGATTTCCTCAATCACAAAAAGAATTTCTTAAAAAGCTCTTCGGCCAAACTTTTAGTGAGAGGAAGTAAACAAAAAGAATTTTTAGAGAGAGAGAGAGAAGTGAGAAATGAAATTATTTTTCTTGATGTGAAAAAGAGTGGAAATATACCTTTATCTATAGGCTAGAGGTTGGATCAAAAAAGAAAATGATTTTGAGGCTTTTTATGACTTTCTAATCGATTGGTACTTATTACCAATTGATTTGTTACCCTAATTTAATCAATTATCAAGCTCGAAAAAGGATTATTTAGTCGTTACACATCATTAAGATGCTATCCTAATCGCTTAGAGCTCAAATTTCAACAGAGCCAATCGATTAGATTAATGTGCCAATCGATTGGCAAAGACAAAATTTTGCACATAACTATTCTGAAAACTCTCAACTCATCTGGCACGACTTCAAGGTATTTTTCAAAAGAAAATGCTTGAGAAAAATAAGTTTGAAAATAGGTTTATGTGTGTGGTGGGGGGGGGGGGATTTAGCTATTTACTTTTATGGGAATTCCCTTATCCTTTACAATGTATTCACTAAGACCCATCAAGGAAAGCTTTTAAATACTTTAAGTATTTGTCATATGTTTCCTTTCTTACAGAAACTTGCTTGAGTTTACCTGTGATGAGGCTTGGTTTAAATTCCTTTTGATTCCCATCATCAAAGGGTCAAGTCCATCATCAAACCCTAATTATTTGGTTTTCATATTTAACCACTTTAACCACGTATGCTTGACTTTAGTAATCCTTATATTTCTGGTTATCTTCTTTAAACATTAGTTGTCATCATTAAAAGTTGATGGCCTTAAAAGTATATCACTTTAAGTTAACCTATAAAACAAGGTTCCACAACTCCATATACACCTCTTCATTAAGAAGGTCATTCAAGAAAGAATTATTAACATCAAGTTGATGAACATGCCAATGTTTAGTAATAGAAATAGTTAAAATAACCCTAATAGTGATGGGTTTGACCACTGATGAAAAGGTTTCTGTAAAATCAAAACCATGATGTTAATGAAACCTTTTTTAAACAAACCCTAAACACCCATTTGCAACCTATATCATGTTTATAGGTGGAAGAGGTACAAGAGACCTGGTATTGTTAGCGATGAAGGCCTAAAAATCAGTCTGCATAGCAGCTTTCTAAGGTTAGGAGGCCAAGGTTTTCTTAACAGTTTTTAGCTCACAACGAGTGAAAAAAAAGTCTAGGTACAAACTACATTCAACATATGTAAATATCAATTTGTGGTTCTGCATAATGAAAAATATTTACATTCATATACATGAGATACATTATGATATAATAAGGGATGGAAATAACTCTTAAGGGTCGTTCAAAATCTAATCATATTCGCACAGAAACTTAATGTGTCGAATCATGAGACATAACCAAAAATTGTCTAAAATACAACACATTTAAGAGATGACACCACGAGTTAAACTCGCTCAATAACTTCATTTTAAATAAATATTTTTTAAAATTAACTATTGGATTGAAACATACTATCATATAAATCATACTCATAAAGTTTGATATTAATCTATAATGATTTACTATGTCATTTAATTATATCAAAATTAACATTATATGAAAGCTCATTTTGACGTTAATCTTTGTATATCTTGATGGTATAGCAAGTCATTAGATTCTGTAACAAATTTATCACCCAAACAACTTAACACGTAGACAAAGCATATGTAATGTGTTGAGCTTCACAAGTTGACAACACAACCATTGGTTGCTTCTTGGAGCACCAAGAATGGGATTTCCAAGATACTTTAAAAAAATATCCAGAAGTACTTCTTCTGTCAACTCTATCACCACACCAGTTAGAGTCCGAGTAGCACATCAGTTCTAACTCACATTCAGCACCAGCAGGGAACAAAACTCCAAACTTTAAGTCCCCTTGATATACCTCAGAATTCTAACAGCAGCTTGGTAATGTGACCACTTTGGTTTGTTCATAAACCTACTCACAATTACAACTGTGTAACAGATGTCAAGTCTGGTATTATAGAGATATCTCAGTGAGCCAACCAACTATTTAAAAGTTGTATCATCTATATCATCATCCTTTGAATTAAAATCTAGCTTGTGATTCGTCTCAACAGGTGTGATTGTAGACTTGTAATTTTCTAACTCAAATCTCTTTAGAAGTTCAAGTTCATACTTCAGGTGATCCCAAATGATACCCTTCTTAGAATACAAAATCTTCATTCTTAGAAAATATACCATATTTCCCTAATCAGTCATCTCAAACTCATTCATCAGCACCTTCTTGAACTTGACTATCTCATTAGAACAACTTCTAGTCAGCAATATCTCATCAACATAGAGACATACAAGAATCATATTGCCTTTAGAAGTATGTTGAATATAAACACCATATTCCATCTCACATTTCTGAAAGCCCTCCTTCTTGAAAAATGAATCAATCTTCAAATTCCAAGCTTATGGAGCTTGCTTCAATCCATACATGATCACCTACCAAAGTTTGACCCCTAGAGTCAGGACCACCTTTAGAGTCTGGATCACTTCCAGAGTCACCTTCAGATTCGCCTTCAAACTCTGATTCACCTTCTTTGGTTTGACCACCAGTTTTTGGATCATCATCAGAATCTGGATCAGAATCAAATTCATCTTTAGAATTAGAATAATCTTTTAATTTTGACTTGTTGTAACACAGTGGGAGAACTGACTTTTTTGAAATGTTGCGGATAGCAAGAGTTGCCACCAACTTTTATTTTATCCAATTTAAAGAAAGGCTAAAAGAACAGAAAAAAACCTTTAAAAGAAATTTTGAGTTCGAGGGGTAATTTATACAAAGGGAAGGTGTAAGCACCCTTTGTATCCATGGTTATCCATGGGATCTTAATTGCTTTGCTCTTTTGTAACCAAAAGTTTAGAAATATATAGAAGAAGAAATAAGGACTTTAGCTCGTAAATGAGCGTAGCCTTTTTGAAGTTTTTTAAGAAAAGGGTAGAAAAAGAATTTAAACCAGAGCAAGCAATTAAGGGCAAATTACCTTGACATTGTAAAAAGGTTCTTTTAGCCTTTCAGGGCTATCCATACCATAGGAGGGTAGGAAGTCCTTTTATTGGAGGTTGAAGGGTCGTCGAAATTATCGTTCGCCATAAGACTGTCCCTGCCATAGAGGGCGCAGGTAGTCTAAGGGAAGGATAAGAATAGTCATTATTAGGCAACCAGAGGACACCTCAACATATCGTAGGCAACTTCGAGGGACGAGATCATATAACCGAACCGAAGGCAGCATCATTGGGACTTATGATCTTTCTCTGACAAAAATGAACTGAGGGCAACATTGCTGAGGCGTCCTCGTATTCGAGGGACTTGACTATTCTGCACTGAAAAAAGGCAACAAGGCAACAGGCAACAAAAGGGGTTACCATAAAAGGTGTGTGGGTGCACAATCACGTGATTCAATTCAGATAATATTATCTTATAAATTAGTTATTCTAAATTCAGTTCGAGGTTGCACTCCCTAAATACTAACCACGCAGTTATAATAACAGTTTAAGTGCCTTTAAAGCCACACAATACAACCAGGAGCAGTTACAAAATATAATCACGGGGAAGGGGAAGAAAGCAATAAAATAAACCCCATAGAGCAATAGGTTTGACACAAGTAATAATTAAAAGAAGAAATTAAAAAGGGACGAGTTTTAGGGTTACCGAACGTTTGAGCTTTGACCGGTTGGTTAAAGCTGAAAATTAATAAGGGCAAAAAAAAAAAAGGGTGAGTGTAGGAGGAGTTCATTGACTACGCGGGACAAACCCTAATTTAAGGCAAAAGACAAAATAAAAAGTAAAATAATATTAAATTAAATAGGGATTCAGAAACTTAGCTTTTCGATTGGCATGGCACGTGGTCGGAAGACTTTTGATTAACCCTGAAAATTAGATACGAAGAAGAAAAATGTTAGTGCATTAACTGATCTAAACCCTGATTTACCGGGATGAATCAGGGTTAGAAACCATTAAATAAAAATAATTTAAATAATGCCAAAAGAAAAATTAAAGAAAATTCGAAAGTTCGATTTAATATTTCAATTAAATAATTATTGGATTAAATCCTAATTATTTTAATTGATTAAAAGTATTTTTTTTGGAAAAAAAAAGAAGAATTGAATTCAAAATACAAAAACAATTATTAATAAAGTTTAATTAAATAAATAAAAGATATATGTAGATAATAATAATAATAAAAAGAAATAGGAAAATAAGAATAAAATCCTTTGTAAAATTAAAATAAAAATTAAGAAACACTTAGCTGGATCCTGTGTGGCTTGCTTCTGAAGTTCCATGGTAGACTTGCAGGTTTGTAGGCGTTGGATCCATCTTTGAGGTCATCCAAGGACCTTGGCATGAGGCTGCATCATGAGTCTGTATATGCTGGAAACATAGGATCTGCGTAACAAAGTTCGAAAAAAAAAGAAAAGTCTGCAGCACAAAGGGGTCAAACCCCTGACCCTCTATGCAAACTTTGGACGCACGCGCTCACCACCAGGACAATCTTTGTTCGCTGTTAGGTTTATCACCGCTAAACATAATAAATAAAACAAAGTTATTTAAACAATTTGAATGTAATTCGCGCGCACCCAGCTTCTTCACCCTCGTTCTCAGACTCAATTCCAAACCAGGTTTTTACCTACAGATGTACTGTTGGTACATCTTCTACCTACGGATGTCACGCGTAGCCATATGTCTTGGCCTTCAGAACCTGCAAATCGACAACAATAAACGCAAACAAAAGGTCCAGACCAAACATATACCATCCCACGAATCCATTAGACCTGGTAATTTGACCAGAAATTACCCTTAACTAAAATCCCCAATTATGAACCTATGAACCCTAACAATGGCGGATTGCATAACCTGTACTTAATCTCAAATTAAACCATTCAAACATGTTGCAAACACCATTACTAACATGAATACGTAATTAAAACATGTTTATGATGAAGGAATGAATGAAATCAATTATAAAAGAAATATGATGTAAACTGTGAATACAGAGATGACTTTTGCGCGTCTGGATTGAAGGAGACGATGTAATTACGTCCAGAAAGTTTTGAGGAATCGATTATAAGGCTTTGTTTGGCTTGAATCCGTCTCCAACTTCTTCTGCTACATCCCCCAATTTCACGTTTTTTCCTTTTGAGAACAGGATTCGGGCTGCAGCCAATATTCTCCTTTTTTCCTCTCATTAGCATTAGGTTTATATAAATTTAGGTTAACAATGTTAAAGAAAATCCAATCAAATCATGTGCTTTGATGGTGAATATTTGATTGAAATTCTTCACATGGAATCCTTCTCTTTTGGTCCAAACCTCCTTTCCATGTTTTTGCTAAACCTTCTCATTGATTTTTTAATTGATTTAAATCTTAACCAATCAAATAAAATATATGACCTTTTATTACTAATTTATGATTTTATTTGATCTAATTTGCATTTAAATTAATAAATACAAATAAAAATGAAATAAAATAAAGAAAAAAAATAATATTTGGGTTATGGGCCTCTCATGAGCTTAAAATCATGTGGGGGGATCTAAAATTCAAAGCCCAATACTCAAAAGTATGCAAATTGTGAATTAGGGTTTCACACTTATCTTGAGAATCGACCAACTTGTAACAAGCATATCTCTCCCAATTTTTATTGTATGGAGGTGTTCTAGGACTTTTTGGAAAGCCCAAAATGTCTTTTACAAGCCTCTTTGGAACATATTTTTCATTTTGAGATTTTATCTTGATTATATTGCTCCTGACAAAAAACAGCTTTTTGCGAGCTTCTAGAAGGACCTGTAATGTTTTGGCTCATATCTCTCAAATGATGCATTTTTGGCCTTGGCATGTGAGAGACAAAATTGTAGAGAATTCAATTTCCTTCAAAATGAGCTTTGGATGGGAAATTTATGATGTTCCATGTAGGAGTTATGGCTGGTCAAAGTTTAGTTGACTTTCTCCTATGAAAACCCTAATTTAGAAACTTTTGACTTTGTTGATTTTTGAACTTTCCTTGATGAATCATGATCAATCCTTTATCAAATGATGAATGATACTTCAAAATAAGGTTGTTGATAAAAAATCAGGAGTTTTGACTATACTTTGACCACAGTTGACTTTTAGGTCAAACTAGTCGACTGTTGACTTTCTGAGCAATTGACTGGTCAATCCTTGGAATTGAAGCTTGAATTTTGTCATAGAGATAGTTTGAAACATCATAGGCCATATGAGGTCCATTGGAGATCTTGATTCTTTCATTTTCTTTGGAGAATTCAAAACCCTAGTTTATTGAGCCATTGTTTAGGAGAGTGAGCCCTTGAGTCTTGAGCTTTGGTATGAGCTTGAAAGGAGAAATGAGATGGGCAAATTTTGGGGTATGACACTTGTCTTCAAAAACTACTTCCAAACTTCCTTCAAACGAACCTCTAACACCAGAGGCATGAATAGACGTGTTCCAATACCAAGTTTCTGAATCTTACACTATGACATCTCTGCAGAATTCTAACTTCTTATAGATTGGACAATAAAGCTTATACGTACATGTATTATGATGCCCCACCAATAACATCATTTTGCTTATATCATCCAGCTTCTTTCTAGTAGCACCTGGAACATGTTTATAGCAAACAAAACCAAATATCCTAAGGTGACTCACACTTTGCTTATCTCCAATCCACTTCTCAAAAGGAACAAAGTCCTTCAATTTCTTAGTTGGACCTGTTGAGCACATATGTTTTCGTGACAACTGCTTCTTCTCAGTACGAGTAAGGTAAATTCCTCTCCTTCAACAAGCTCCTTGTCATATCAAGGAAAGTACGATTTCTTCTTTCAGCAAGACCAATGTGTTGTGGAGTATATGGAGTCTTCACTTCATGCACAACTCCATTTTATTCACATAACTGTTTGAACTCTGTAGTGTTATACTTACCTCCCATAGCAGTTATGAGAATATTCATCTTATGACCACTCTATCTTTTAGCCTTCACCTTGAACTTCTGAAATTCAATAAACACCTCATGCTTAAACTTAATGAGTGATGCCCATGTCATTCTTGTGAACTCATCTACAAATGACACAAAATAATTATTTCCTCCAAGTGAAGGTTCAGGGAATGGCCCACACACATTAAAATGCACAACTCCCAAAGCATGTTTTGCCATTGGAACCACTTCTGATGCAAATGGCAATCTAGGTTTTTAATCTTTCATGCATATCTCACATGACTTCTCAGGCTTCACAATCTTTGGAATGCCATATACTAGCTTTTTAGAAATCAGATGCCCCAAGCTTCTGAAGTTCATATGCTCCAGTCTTTTATGCCATAACTTACTATCACCTCCAACGCCTTCTACACTAAGGAATTTAGTTTCAGCTGTCTCCATATTCACCTTGAATGTTTTGTTGCTTCTCTACTCAGATTGTATAACCAGTTTCTGATCAGAATCATACAACTTCAAGATATTGTCCTTCATAGTGAAGGTGTTTTCATGTTGGCTGCATTTGTGGTAAAACATACCTGGTTGCTATTGTGTTATGCAGGCTGCATATGTGTTAAACTAATACAGGTTCTGTAGTGAATGTCATGACCGATGTCATGACATCCTTGTGTGACAGTAGGAGCTATTATATTGTATTAATTGTGTTTCCTGATTTCTCTCAATTAACTGTTTAGGAAACCTTTTATTGTGTGCTGAATATTTTGTCCAGAAGATCTTGCTGACAGCACATTCTGTAACAACCAGATGGCGTGTGAATTAGGTTAACTTGGTTAACCCTAATTTGTTTCTAAAAAAGCCCAAGGCCCAAGAGCTGCATATAAAAGGACTACAATCCTAATTTAGAATGCAGACAGAGCAGATTGTGTATTGTGAAGAATCGTAGTTCTGTAGTTGTCTCTTGTACTCCAAGAAATTGTCTCTGATGATTGCGTTGGAATAAGTTGTGTTTGTTAATTGTCACTCTAAGCTTTTAAGCACGAGTGTGTGTCTAATGATTGAAGCTTTTAAACAGATCAAGGTGTGTTTTTGAAGTGTGTCTTCTCTCTGTAATTGTTTATGTTTGTTTGTAATCACTGCTATGATTGAGGGGGGGGGGGGGGGTGAGTGGAGATACTCAAGTCTAGGAATAGATTGGAATTGCATTGGGTAGGTTTTAAGTGAGGATTTGTAAATGGGGGAGTTTAACTCCGAATTAATTTTGCTTATGTTGGATTCTCTCCCTGGCTTGGTAGCCCCCATAGTAGATTGTTTGAACCAAACTGTGTAAACAATTCTGTGTGTTCTTTATTGTTTTTATGTTGTCCTGTATTAATTATCTGTGCTGTTTGATCATAACAGTTTTACCATTCTTCACTTTGATTATGGTATTTCCCATTCCTTTGGCTTAAGGAACTTATCATCAGCACATCTAATCTTTGTCCTCTTTCTGAAGTCATAGTCTATCATCCATTGTTTGTTTCCAGTTATGTGATTTGAGCAGTCAGTATCCATATTTCACAATTCTGACAATTCACTATTGTCTAACTCAGAAGCCATCAATATCAGAGGTTCATCATCGGACTCTCTGGCTATGTTTTCTTCTTCTAACTTCTTTCCTTTATTTGACCAACACTTAGAAGCATAATGGCCAAAATTCTTACAACAGTAGCATTGAATATTCTTCTTGTCGAGCTTCTCCTTTCCCTTCTGATGTTTCTTCTCATCAGAGTTAGACGCTTCTGACTTTTGAGAACCACCATGTCTCTTCTTGGCTTCTGACCAAAAAGACTTTTAACTCTTCCTACCAGAAGACCCCTTCAGAGTATGCTCTGCCTCTCTCACAAAGGTTATCTCAGTTAGACACAACTCTTGTGCTTCTAGTCTGCTTTGCAGCTCTTCAATTCTCATGGTGCTCAGATCCTTAGAATGTTCAATAGCTACAACAACGTAATCAAATTGAGGAGTTGGTGATCTCAGTACCTTGTCAATAACCACTTGTTCTAATAGCGTTTTTCCACATGATTTCATAGCATTAGTAATCAGAATCACTCTGGAGATGTACTCAGGTACCTTCTCATTGTTCTTCATGTTGAGATTCTCATACTAATTACGTAGAGACTGAAGCTTCACCATCTACAATGATGCGTCACTGCCATAACACCTTACCATTGTGTCACACACAACCTTCGCCGTCGTCGAATCTGAGATCTTCTCAAACACATTCGCATCCACACACTGGTGGATGTAGAACAACACTTTCTGATCCTTCTTTCTCGTTTCTCGTTGTGCGTTTCTTTGCGCTTCCATTGCATCCGCAGCATCTGGCGTGTAACCATCGTTAACGAGATCAAGCACATCTTGAGCGCCAAACAACACACGCATCTGAATCATCCACCGATTTCAGTTATTTCCATCAAACACCAGAAGTTTTGTATTCAAACTACCATTTCCATCGCTCATCTTCGATATTATTCAAGAAATCACTCAGATCTCACCAAACACTCGTGTTTCCCGATCCCTCGAAATCAAGAAATATGATTTCGATACGATTTTGATCTTCAATTCACTGTGAATTGAATGAATCAGAAATAAAAACAATCGCACAATCCATACCGGAGCTCTAGATACCAATTATTGGAACACAATGAACAAGATGAAGATGGAAGAAGAGAGAGAAAACGGTTATAACAAATTTTCTACTCGAATTGAAATTCAGTTGCAAAATGATCTCTCGTTATCAATTACAAAGCAAATACAATATATATACACAATCCATATTGGGCCAAACTAGCTATAACCCAACACACGGTTCAAAATGAACTAACATCAAACACTAAATATGCAATTACACTCGAACACCTGCATCCACAAGACTAACCTCAGTCTCCTTTCTCTATTCAAATGTTGGCCCAAATCATAGTCTGTTATTGGTCCTCCTCCAATATGAATCCATGAAAGTGGTTTATTAGTTAGTGGCCGGTTTCACCAAATGTTTCAAAAAACAAAAACTGAAAACTTTGACTAATACTAGTTTGATAAAAACAAATGTCATCATCAATCAAAGGTTCCACCTAGTTCTCTTCACACATTTTCACATGAGCAAGTCAACACAAATCCCAATTATCAGGATCACGGTTCTCGGGTTTCCTCACCAAATTTGTCAATAAAACACAATAAAACAACAAACTATAAAAAAACAAAACAAAAATATCAGTTAATTACATTTGCTAGCTCACATCACATGGAACAACCACCTAATCTTCCCATTATTTATATTTTCAAGTCATTATATTAAGTTAACCCATGTTACCAAACACCAAATCCTTTGTCCATAATAATAAATAATTATTAATTAATAAATATAATAATGCACGATTAATGAAATTCAACACCAAAACCGCTCATACTTTTGACTAATTAACACGTATAAAAATTTTCAAAACTATTACATCATCACTTTAAAAAAATTCAAACCCATATAGAGTAGTGATACCTCATTAATATTAATAATAACAATGGTAAAACATCAATGAAACAAGTAACTCTTTCAAACCACAGATAATTTATATTTTCTAATCTAAATTTTTTTACATAAAAAAAATCACTGCCTCTCTAAATCACGATCATTAATATTATCAGCACGAGTACTATTAGAAGGTTGAATTCTTCTCGAAGATCTATCTCGAGTAAGAATCCTCTGAAAAGAACTTAATCGAGAAATATTTTTGGAGGAATCACTAATAGAATCACCACCATCTGAAGTACTTTCCGATGATGGTTTAAACCAAATGGGACCTTCGCGAGTCTCTGGCTCAAGCCGCGGTTCAACCTTGGTTCGACAAATTGGACAAGTGGAATGCGAAGCTAACCACATATCGATACAAGCCACGTGGAAACTATGCTTACAATTAGGAAGCAACCTCATCATTTCTCCATCTTCTATCAAACTCAAACACACCGCACATTCAACAATATTATTAGAAACATCTTTGTTTTGTTCTTCATCTTGTATTTGCTTTTGTTTGAAGAGGAAAGTGGGAAGAGTGGCGATGAGCGTTGGATCGAGCCCGGTGTTTGATGGATCGGAGAATTGAACATGAGCATGAGCGACGGTGAGGCTGAGTTGATGAATGGCGGCCCTCCGGCGAGCTTGGCGTTTGAGAACATACCTTGCATAGAGATGAAGAGCCAAGACCAAAATCAATACTAGTATCAAAGAACATATTGCGGTTAACAATATTTTTTTGTTGAAGTTGCTTTGACTTGTTCCATGATCAAAATTTCCAAATGGATTAAAACCATGATCATCATGGTTTGGATCATCATTGAAACTACTCATAGCTATAATATATTATGTTTATAGGATGAAGAAGAATGAAGATGGAGATTTGGTTTTATGAGGTAGGATATATATGAATGCAATGCGTGTTGTGTGGAGTGAAGAATAATGTGGCAAAGACTTTAATAACGTCCCTTTCGTTAGTAAATTTATTTATTTCCTATGTGACTATAAAAGTCTGTGGCCTTAACTAAAAAGAAACTCCTTTTTTTTATTTTTTATTATTCAAGATATTTGAACGTTGAATTTTGATGCTTAATGGGAATAGTGGGAATAGGGAGGGTAAATGAAGACTATTATTTGTTTGATAGGTAGAACTTTTGCTTGGAAAAACAAGTTGCGTTGAAAATGTTGTACTTAGTTATTGACAAATTATTACACGCATTGAGATGTGTGAACAAATTGCTTAAAAAAAAATGTATGAACAAAACTTGTAGAGCTAGACTATATATATATATATATATATATATATATATATATATATATATATATATATATATATATATATATATATATATATATATATATATATATATATATATATATATATATATATATATATATATATATGTATATATAATTGGGTTTATATTAGATTGAGATTTTAAAAGATTTTTTATGATAAAAAATATTGTGATATTCAATTAAGACTTTTAAATATTTAAATAAATTTTGTGAAATTCTATTAAAATAATTAAGACTTTTCTGTAAAGCAAAGAAAATAATTGATATTCAATTGAGATTTTCATAATTTATAAAAAAAATATGTTGTGCTTCAAAAGCCTATCTATTTTAACATATAGTTTATAAACTTGTATCATAATAAATGACATGTTTGATAACAGTCTTTTTATCACAAACTTATATAATTTATTTTAGTAATTTATAATATATTTTTCAGACGTTATTTTAAATATCGTTTTAACTTATAGCTTATCATTTTTTCTTTTATTATTATCCTTATAAATTTTGATTTTTTAAATATATATTTAATTATTTATTAAGACATTTTTTTTTTATATTATTTTACATTTATCAGCTAGTTAAACGGTTAATTTTATCAAACACTTTAAGTAATTTATTAACTATCACTCATCAGTCATCAACTATAAATTATAAACCATCAGCCATAAACTATAAGTTATCATGTAGTTATCCCTCAATTATTATTTTACCAAACAAAACCAAAAATTCTTGAGACTTTTTCAAACTCTTTCAATATTTTTATATCATGCTTTATATAATTTTTTTTATTTCTATTCACTTTTTTCTATCATCATATATCATGATAAATTGTTTTTTTTTCCTCTATGTTTTTATCATCATGTGTTATTTCTTATTTTATCATATTTATGTATACGATCAATTATTCTTATTTTTCTTCAATACTATTGATTTGATCTAATATTTTTAAAATAATTTTTTTCGTGATTTTACATGTATGTACAATTTTGTTTCTTATATTTTTTTAACGCTTTTTAATTCATATCATGTTATTTTATTTTTATACAATTAATATTTTATAAGTGGATATTGTTTTTTATCAAATATTTTTCATTAAATTTTTTAATTGGACCATTAATCAATTCATTTTTACTAATAATTTTGATGATAAAAAAAACATTAATTGTTCTTTTAAAAACAAATTATTCAATTTGTAACTTTCATTCTTATTCAATCTCATACAATAATGTGATTGGAAGGATACAAAATAGTTCATATTTTTAAGTTTTATTTCACCATTTTTAAATCAACACCTCCATTTTATTTAAAATATAAGCAACAATAGTTTGATATGTGCAACATTTTGTGGTTATCTTTGCAGAAAATTATATTTTGGTGAATTTTAAGTTGAATTTAAAAAATTATTAGTGCTACTATTTTTGTTGAATTTGGTAGGTATTTTTCCTGAACTCATGGATGCCCTACTAGAAATTGGCTAGAGACAAGAATCTAAGTGGTGACATTCTATCATTACGTAATATTTGCGAGTATTTTCGATAAAATCAGTGAAATTATGAGAAAAAGCCAAACAAATATGTGGAAGAATTGAGCAAAGTTGCAAAAGAATAAGAAAAGGGGACTTAGAAAAAATTCAGAAGAAAAAGGAAGGAAAAAAATCAAGATTTCTCCCCTAGATTTCTCACGATTGCGATGACTTTAATTATCTTGGGCCAGCAGTATCGCGATCACGATACACACCAATGCGATCGTGATGACGTCTTCCTAACATGTTTTGATAACTTTAAAAGGGGAATTTTGCTATTTAATAGGGTTACAAATTCTAGGGAAAAAAATGACAGCAAGGAGCATTTGGCAGAAAATTTGGAGAGCTTGTTCTTCATTGATTTTCATGAATTCTTCTTTTCAACTCATGTTAATTGTTAATTTCATGATGAGTAGCTACACTATTTTTGAATAGGCCTTTAGAAATGCACCTAATTGTACTATGTTGGATCTTATGAATGTTTGAGATTATTTGAATACTTTTATGCTACAATTGTTATTCAATTATTCTTGTTCTTACTGCTCTTTGTGTGTTGCCGAGCGTGCAAAGTGATTTTTGAAGACTAAATATTATTGACATTATGTTTACCGATCCGAATTATGGAAATTGTTCAACTAGGTAATTAACTAGGAGTAGGTAATTATAAGTTGTGGCTTTAGAATTAACGAACTTAGAAACTCCTAGTTTTACTTTGAATTTGCCTAAGGAATTAGTGAACTATCGTCTAAATTAGTAAGTTGTACACCAAGAAATTGGAGGCAGTGGTATTGTTAATCCACTGTGAACTTATAGCATAATTGTTATTCATGTAATACACATTCATCAACAAATATAATTAGGGAATTTGAATAAAGGTCTAATCACTCTTCTTTATCGAAATTTAATCCAAAATTCTTCTCGTGCTTATTTTTCGTATCTATCATATTTGAAAAATTCCCTTTGTTTATTTTAAATCACATTAGTATAACCTTGTTTAAATTCACAATCCCTGTGGAGAAAAATCACTTGCTAAGAAAGTCATCACTACGGTGTATGATTTTTTTGAGGTGTGGAACGTATCATAAATATAGACTCAGAATGAGATGATTTAGTTCTTGATCGAACCCTTTATTTATGATGCGCCTGTTTCTATAATCTAACATGGCTTGGCGTGGATGTGATTTGTTGGGTGAGAATTTGGAGTAGGGAAACAGTCAAGAGGGGTGAATATACTTAAAACAAATTTTAAATGATTTTCCAAAACTCACATATTGTTCAACAATGAATAATTGAACTATTGTATATTGCACAAGAAGTATCCTATATGATATTTCAATTGTGATTGGATTCTAACACCACTAGTTACATAGAATTTAATCACCACTAAACCTCGATTCGTTTCCAATTCTAACAAAACTTAACCTTACGTAATAAATCGCTACCAACTGAATAAATGATGAACTACAATAAGAATTAAAAACCTTAACATGCAATATCCTACGAAAATTAAATGCAAGAGAGAGTGAGAGAGTGAGTGCGGACATCGAGAATATAGTGCTTCGAAAATCGTCATCGCTTTACCTACTGCACTTTTCAATGGTTTCCCATCGGAACCTGCTTTGTTCCTTTTTATTTTGACAAATATTGTAAGAGCTCATACAATCACTTATCCACAATAAATCTGAGAAAATTAAATCTCCTATATGGATATTGACTTGTATACAGCGTAATGCCAAACTCTTTTGCATAATCTTTACTCGATTCATGCTTCTTGAATCTTCCAGCTTCACCAATCTGCTCCAAGCCTCCGCGTTTAGCAATCACCCTTTAATCCTACTGATTCATTGAGCGATGAACTGTGTGAAGATTTAAGAAGAACTTCACCTTGTTTGTTGTCATCCATATTGTCTCTACCAAGGTAATCTGGAGAGAAGAACCTCCTTTTTTTCAATGGAATTTGTCAGCACCAATGACAAGAGTCTCAACCTTGCAAGCTACCTGAAAATCTCAACCAAATCTCTAAGAACAATGAGTTTCAAGATGACGTCTCCCTTAATCAATTATAAATCTACCATTATCAAGATCTGAAACCAAATGGAGGTTGAAGATGATAAAATTTTATTGCTAGGGTTTTGAAGTTTTCAAAAGTGAGAGGGTATTGGTTTCACAGAAAATCACAATGTTGATTATGAAATTCACACATGAAAAATGATGACAGAAATGATTCCATATGTGCTGGAGATTAAGCACAAAAATGGATGGAAAAGTTAGTTAGATTCAAATCAAGAGCATTTCATTATTTGAGTGAAATGAGCAAGTGAAGTGGAATAAGAAGGAAAAACTATTTTGACCCATTTTTCATCTGATTCGAATCAATAATAAAGTTTTATTCGAATCAAAGACCTCGTGATTCAAATCAAGTATAAATCCTAATTCGAATAAATTCAAACAGAGCCAATAAAAAATATGGAAAAACTGTCTGGTTCGAATCAGGTGTAAAGTATGATTTGAATGGAATCAACCAAATGTGACCCATAAATGCTTGATTCGAATCAAATGTTAATTCAGATTTGAATCAAGGTGTTTGAAAATCTTTGGTTTGCCTTTGTTCAATTTGATTCGAGTCAGGATATGTACTTGATTTGAATCAAACACATAAAAGCTCAATTTTTCATATTTTTCAAAATACTTTGAGATATTTCTTTCAACCTAACTTTAATGAATAAGACACACGGTTCTTATTCCACTGACTCATGCAATTGACTAAAAGCATTATGATCAAACTAGAATATAACTATTGATTTATGCATGCTAAAAATGAATAAATAAATCGATTCAAACTTGATTTTGAGATGCGCAATCATGAAGGAGAATCAATAAACAATATTAAATGAAAGTGAAAAGACCAGCAACAAAATAACTGTATTAAGAGTGCTCCCCGTGAATGTGTTAGGGGCATGCAACTACATGATTGTCTTTTCTTTACATGTAGAGAGATCACTTTTCTTTCTCTTGTTTAAGCACATTTGAGTTATGAATTAGTTGAATCAAGTTTTTGGCCTATTAAGGATGCAACTAATCATGCTCCGACTCTTCGTGTCCCAGTTAAGTTTACTAGTACACCATTTTATGTTTTATCTGGTTTAATCATTAGTCATAAAAACTTTACTTATGAACATGTTGTCAAAATGCAAGAGTATGAAGAATAAAATGTTAATTTATGGATGAATAATATATACATATTTCAATATGTAGATGAACATCACTTATGAAAGTATGAAGTTAAAATTATTTTGTTGATTTTTTAGGCAAGAATCATTTTTATTATTAAAAGATTTAATATTTGTGTTGATTTTATAAAATGCACAGGCGTGTTTGTTCTTGCCATATATTTTTGTTTTTCATTTGGTTGTTATGTTGTTTACCCTTCTCGTTTGGGTTTGGGATATTGTAACATGTAATTTCTCTTGCCTAGGTGGATAGCGATATTACAAAAGAAGCCACACCACCGCAACAAGATAATGATGTTGATGGGGACAAGTCTCCTAAGTCTGTCATGAGCAATGGCATTGCACAAGCTGGAGAAGATAATACTTAAGTAGAATCAAAGCCTCTTAAGAAGCGGGTGGTACTTACTTTATTGCTATATCAAAAGATAATATTTGTCGGTTAATGAGGAGTGGAATAATTTGGACACTAAAATAATTGACAGTAAAGAACAAAAGTTGGAGTGAAGTATCAATAGGAAAGGAAAGAAAATCAACGCTCTTCAAATTTGAAAAAGCCTTCTATTTTTAGTGAGAAGGAATTTGAGAAAACTTTTAGCTCTAAAAGTCACAACAAATAAGTTCCTAGTTTTCTTTGCTTAAGTTCTTGTACAATCTGTGATAGAGTTGAATCTAATTACCATAATGTTAACAAAATAGATATAATGTCGCATATAACTATATTCATTTCGTCCTACAACAAAAAAACTGTGTAAATTTTGGCTGTTAAAACCGCCATTATCTACAACAAAAAAAACGTCGTTTCAATTAATGTATATTATGGCAGTTTGTGCGGCGGTTAATGAGAAACCACCATTTTTTACCTAGCGGCAGCCAAATTTAATGCGTTTTTAAGAATGCCATTTATGTAAATTATGACGGTGTGTTTGTTCGCCGAAAAAGCACTTTTTTAACCACCATAATTCCCCCTTTTTTGTAGTGTTAGAATTTATTTATTATGTTTTCTTATTTATTATTTTTTTAATAATAAAAAATATTCACTAAATCCTTTCGAATCTTAAAAATCCATAAAATATTTTGAAATCTGAAAATTTGCATTATAAATCTTATGAAATTCAAACTCTAATTTTTTCAATATAAATAATTTTTTAAAAAAAGTCTTAAAAAGTTAAAATAATTTTACAAAGTCCTTTAAATTTTTTAATTTTTTATCAAAATAATCTCTTGATATTTCATGTGTCTCAATTGAAGAAATATATTCTAGATCTTTTCTTGCCTTTGAACATTGAGTCAGTGGAGTTGAAGTCAGATTTGACCATTCAGCCAAATCTAATTCAGATAATAGACCGCAACGTTATGACACCCGGGAATAAGGAATTTCCTCATGTGAAGGTAATCTAGGAAGGATCTCCAGCAGGAGAAGTCACTTGGAAGATGGTGTCAGATATAATGTCCAACTATTCTCATATATTTTTATGTAACTTTTAAATTTTGAGGATGAAATTTTTCTAAGGGGGGTAGTGTGTAACATCCTAACTTTTAAAAAAAAAAAATAGTAATAAAATAAATTAGGTGTATAGTAAAAGAAATACTTAAAAAAATATGATAACTCATGTAGTATATGGAAAACTCGTAATTATTTGGGTAAGGAAGGTCATTTATCAATTACCAATTGACATTATGTGAGCTTATAATGGTAAAAGTGGAATAACATGAAATAAGATATTTTCATCTTTTTCTTTTTTTTTCACGACCGGTTTTGTAATGCCCAAGTTCTCTAATGGACATGATCATTTATAACAATGATTAACCTCTTGCTAATTAGAAATTAAGCCCTAATTAAATAGGCAATGGCATCATTAGAAGTATTGACTTAAGACCAAGGGCAAAGGTGACATTTTTGCAAGGTATATAAGGTCATTTGAAGACATTTTCTCTCATTTCTCATGTTCATTTCTCTTTATAACAATCAGAAGTTGGGATAATTAGAAGAAGAAGAAGAAGATGAAGAAGAAAATGTGAGAGGGGGCAAAAATTCAATGGGAAGAAGAAGGAGGTAAGTGTCGCGCATCATCCATTCTCCTTGCATGTGTGATTCTTGAAGCTTTCTTGAATAACGAGGCGCCTTAGCATCTATGATCATCATTTCTCTTCATCGTCATTAACATTCTCCTTATTCCTCTCCAAATTTCATAATTTCTCAGCCTAAATGTGGGTTCTAGTTAGGTTTTCAATTAGGAAATATAACTTACTAGGTTAATGTATGATATGAAGGGTTTCGATTTTTGCCTTGCTTGATGAATGCATGTCTGTCAATGTTAGGTGTAATGCTTTTTGATGCATCATGTGGATATGAGATTCATGGAAATGTGTTGTTTCTTGATCATTTTCCTTGCATCATTGTGTGTTAGTGGCATGATATTCAACTTAATAAAATTATTTTGCGTGCATCATCCATTTTCCTTGCTTGAGTGATTCTTGAAGCTTCCTTGAATAACGAGGCACCTTAGCATCTTTGATCATCACGTCTCTTCATCATCATCACCATTCTTCTCATTCCTCTCCAAATTTCACAATTTCTCAGTCCTAAATGTGGGTTCTAGTTAAGTTTTCAATTGGGAAATAGAACCTACTAGGTTAATGCATGATAGGAAGGGTTTTGATTTTTGCCTTGCTTGATGAATGCATGCCTTTGAATGTTAGGTGTGATGCTTCTTAATACATCATGTGGATATGAGGTTCATGGAAATGAGTTGTTTCTTGATCATTTTCCTTGCATCATTGTGCGTTCATGGCATGATATTCAACTTAATAAAATTATTTTGCGTGCATCATCCATTTTCCTTGCATGAGTGATTCTTGAAGCTTCCTTGAATAACGAGGCACCTTAGCATCTTTGATCATCATGTCTCTTCATCATCATTACCATTCTTCTCATTCCTCTCCAAATTTCACAATTTCTCTGCCCTAAATGTGGGTTCTAGTTAATTTTTCAATTGGGAAATAGAACCTACTAGGTTAATGCATGATAGGAATGGTTTTGATTTTTGCCTTGCTTGATGAATGCATGTCTTTGAATGTTAGGTGTGATGCTTCTTAATACATCATGTGGATATGAGATTCATGGAAATGATTTGTTTCTTGATCATTTTCCTTGCATCATTGTGCTTTCATGGCATGATATTTAACTTAATAAAACCAGAAGAAAAACCTTAGAACATACATTTGGTTAGTGTTAGAAATAATGAATTGAATCATTGATTGTTGTATGAGTTCATGATGAAATTGTGCTATCCATATTTGCATTACCTATATGATATTTTGGATGGTTGGAATATTGAATTTGGATGCAGGTTTTAATGGAAGAAAGTGTGAAAATCCCAATTGGGGAGAGTGCCCAAAATTATGGGCCTGACAAGGGTCGTGCCCACCAGCACGGGTCACTCATGTCATTCTATGATTTTTATATGAGGGCGTGCTAGAGAAGCACATGTCGTGCGGGCCAACACAGCTCACTCGTGTTCCCCTCTGAGTTTTGTATGGGAGGGGTGTGTCGGGCCCAATGCAGGTCGTATCAACTGACACAAATAGCCCATGTTAGCACCCCCTGAATCCCCTATTTTGTCCATTCTCCAACCCTATTTTGTTGTTTGGACATGCATCACTTTGTACGATTAAATGTGAGCAAGAGTTGTCTAAGAAAATTGCCGAAAAACACTTAGGAACTCACTAAATGAGTGTACGTTATACGAAACCCTAATAGGTTATAAGAATGTGTATGTACTATAAGGCAAGTATGTAAGATCAAGTGCAGTCTAAAAAACCAAAAAATCTTGATAAGCATGGGTATTAAGTAATGCTTAGCATTATGATCAAAATTGTGAGAAGTCAGTCATTCGCTTGACGGTGATAATAGCACTAGTCTATAGGTTAAGGCACTTCCTAATGATGTGTATATGCTTACCTAAAGGATAATATCTAGTAAGTGGGATTAAATATAGACTCTGATGGTAAAGAAAGGTTCAAAATTTTCAGTGAAATTGTTTAGTCTCTTGGGGAAAAACTACTGACACCCCACTCCAACCCTTACCAAGACTAGAAGGACAGGTTTGTGAGGGTTAAGGGGAGAGTGATGTGACAGTGGATTTTCTCCTGCCAACCTCACCCTTCTTGAGCGAGAGGTGTTTCAAGAATTGATCGACTTCAAGTTTATGTATTACCTTGATCTCTCTTGATCTTGATCTAGGAGATGATATGGGATAGACAAATATATAGGTGAATCTATTGCTGGGTAACATCTCTGTTTGAGGTTGTTTCTTAAATATTTTTGTAACTTATTTTCTTCTATACCTTTTGCACGGAAACAGTGTGAACAAATCCATTAGCAGAGAGAAAGGAACAATGGGATAGGAGGAATGATGAGTCTGATTTACCATTAGTTCCCTCAAGCTGCCTAGCCGATTAAATTTCATAGGAGGGAGCAAAGAGCATCAAGGATCATCTTGTTATAGAAGAACATGCTTATAAGATCCCAAATAAATGAGAATGCTCTTCTCAAGTCCCTGAGGGACTATTGGGGATGGTATGGATGAATGTGCGCCCTGGTTGACTGGTTGTTTGACTTATTTCACCTCCCTGTATTGGATGTGTATCATTTCCCCGTCTTCAATTATAAATGATAAGCCACTGAATCAATACGCTCGAAAATCATGAATGTACCATATAATGTTTTTGACAGCTTATGTTGGCGATGTTGACAGATTGAGATTTGGCGGGATGGTTGTAAACACACTAGAACTGAATCTCAAATAGAAAAGGTAATGTAACAGAGGTGAGCATTTTCTTACCATTCACATTGCGACTCTATGCAACCTACACAGTACACATTGTGCTTGAGAAAACAACAATTCCTCTAGTTCCAACAATGCTTCATCCAATGCTGGAATTATAGTAATGTTGTGAGTATATGCAGGGATTGAAGGAGGAAGACGGCCATAATGGGCCTGAAACTGTGACATCTTTAGACTATAATGATAGTTGGTGTTGTAGTGAAGCTTCGCTCATGGTAGGAAAGTGACCCAAGAAGTTGGTTTGTCTGGTATAAAAGTACAAAGATATTATTCAAGACATTGATAATCATCCACTCAATTCAAATTGCTTCCGTCAAAAAGCACTTAATAACACCGAGTCCCTATCCAGAACAATTGAGTGGGGAAAACCTTTGAGACGAACAACCATTGAGACAAATAGTCCAGCAACTTTAGAGGTCGTGAATGAGGTGCGTGACACACAAAAATGAGCGGATAAACGATCAACAACGATGAAGATGATAATGGGACCTACCGGAAGACTGGTAATGAAATACATGGTAATAATGACCTCCATTATACACTCCAGAATAGGCTGCGACTGTAACAATCCAGTAGGAACCTGATTAGAGCATTTGATTTGTTGACTCATTTTTGGAAAAATAAATTAGCGGCATCACAAGGCAAATTCCACTTAACACCACCATGGCCTCCACTTGGAGTGTCATGGAATTCACTAATAATCTGAGTACATATATCAAAAGTAGTGACAATGACATAATGATCTTTGCGAACAACCAATCCTTTTCATAATAGAAAAATTCTAAGATATAATACCATGTTATTGCTTTATGAGCAAGTCGAAGGAATGGGTTTCTGATATTGTCATGTTGAAGTTGCTGAATTATAGAGAATGTGGGTTGAGACACTAATGATTGAAATGCTTCTAAAACAGTCTTATATTCATCTAGAATGCGATATAACACATTTGCAACCTTGTTGAATTACCCGATTTGTATTCAATTTGAAATTGAAAACCCAACACTTTCCGTATGTATTCTTGCTGATCTGGTGTTTGCATAACTTGTTGTAAGAGTTCACGAATGCTTTTGTGATCAGTTTATATCACGAATAAAAATGTCTAAGCAAGTATTGTATCCACTTGAGAACAACCTCTGAGCAAGTATTGTATTCACTTGAGAATAACTTCAGTAATAGCATATAACTCCTTGATATACACTGAGGCTGTTTGTAATTTAGGACCCAATCTATTACTAAAGAATGCAATTAGGTGGCTCTCTTGTATCAACACAACACCATTACCAAAATTTGACCTGTCTGTCTCAATAATAAATTCTTTAGAAAAATCAGGGAAACAAAGAACAGGAGCATCCATAGTAGCATTTTTTAAGTATCGCAATGAGGTTTCTGCATAATTAGACTAAACAAATGACTCATCGGTCAAGAGGGCTGCAATGCTTGCAAATTAGCAATAAACCATCAGTAGTATCCGATTAGTCCCAAAAAAACCTTAGCTGCTTAACATTCTTAGGCACGAGCCACTTAGCCATAGCTTCCACCTTTGTTGGGTCGACATGGACTCCTTGAGAAGAGACAATGTGGCCAAAGTAATCAATTAATTTCTAACAAAAGAGACATTAAGACAACATAACATAAAAATAATTTTTTTAATAAACATTCCAATACCAATTCCAAATGCACTAAATGATCCTCCAAGAATATGCTATAAATCAATATATCATCGAAGAATACGATGACAAAAAGACGAAGAATCGGAGAGAACAAGCGATTATAGTGGCTTTGTATGTGGAGTGGGCATTAGTCAAGATGAATGTGATAATGATAAATTAAAAGTGACCGTCATGGGTTCGAAATACTGTCTTATAAGTATCTCGTGGATGAACCCGAATCTGATGATAACTTGCATGAAGGTCAAGTTTAGTGAAAACAGAGGCACCACCAAGCTCGTCTAGTAGTTCGTCAACCGAGGGAATGGGAAACTTGTTTGTGACTGTGACAATATTCAAGGCCCTATAATCAACACAGAACCGCCATGAAATGTCCTTCTTTCATACCAACAACATTGGTGACAAAAACAAGCTATGACTAGGAAAAATGATACCTTAATTAAGCATCTCGCTAATCAATTTATCCATTTCCATTTCCTAACATTGAGGATAACAATAAGGGTAAATGTTAATGGGAATTGTTCCATCTGCCAATAGAAAGCGATGTTCGACTGATCAATAAGGTGGCAGTACAGATGAAGGCATGAAAATGCTCTTAAAACGTTATAGGACAATATTGATACAAGGGGTAGGTTGGATGGACACTCTCCCTAGGTGTTTTTCAGGGTTTGGTGTGTCTGGTATGGATTTATCACTATGCAATAAACTTGGAATTGAAATGAAAAAATTGAATGAGAAATAAGGATTGATTCACCTTGTAACTTAACTGGTTGACCTTGCCATATAAACTTCTAGAAACGATTAGAATCGCTTCTAGAAAAACCTACCATGACGTCAACATATTGTTACACATCACCTACTTGAACTAAGTTGCAACTTGACAATCCATGTGGAAGGACACAATATGAAATTGTGCATCCATCGGTGTGTTTCGAAAAATTGAAGAATGTTTCATTCTGAAAAATCCAGCATGTCATGTTGGTACCATCAAAGCGAGGGACATTCAACTTAAGAGTGTGAGTTGTGGAATTTTATCCTAGATGTTGAACGTTGCGACTACCGACAACCCTAGAATCAACCTCCCGATGGTGCTTAAGTAATGTTGTCTCAATCGAATCAGCGTGGTTGTTGAGAGAGAGTCTCAAATGAGTTCTTGAAACATGGTCATATTTGTGTCAAATTTGCATTGAAGGGCATTCTTGATATCAAAAGGATCCATGATCAATGAAAGCACCAATGGTACACCTCGTAGACTAGGTGATCGGAAGTTGCACTCTTCGAGTGAGTGTAAGCTCCATGACAATAAGAGAAGAGACATTTTAATGAAAAGCAGAATTCGTTTGTTATTCATATCAGTTGTTCCAAATCACAGTTACAAAGCATTTTAAAGGAAAGATAGTATAAAATCTCCCAGAAATTTTGCATGATTTTAGAAAGCAAAATAAAAATAAAAATGCTAAAAAAAAAAAAAAGAACAAACAGATACGGTAGTTGGTGCCATAAAGCTTCTAGATCTTTCACTTGAAAACATAAATATTCATCCACTTTAACTTCTTGGATTTGCGTTTGCCAAAGTTTAAGGTAATTTCTTTTATTTTCTAACTTGGAATTGTTGGAGTTAACAACAAAACTCCATTGATACATAAGAAGAAGATGAAATAATTGCAAAGAGAGAAATGTTACTAACTTTTTCTATCTGAACAAACTTTCTTTAATGTTTAATCTGTTACAATTGTAACTAATTTTGAGTTTCTATATACTAGTCCAAACTCAAATGCAAACCAAGTAATACTGAAATTAAACTACTTGAATTTGAATTACACTTAACAAAAATTAGCATAGCCAACTCTTCATGTGTAGGGCTTATATCACCTCTATGTATTGGATGTGTTCAATTGCAAACTCCTTTAGAGAGGAAATTAAACAATTCAGATCATCTTTGCATAATTGAATGAGCCATGTTGTTTATTTGAACATTTCCATTTCTAATGTTTAATTTGTTAGCTTCTAATAAATAATAAGAAATATCTCACAAAATATTTATATAATAACAATTATGTTTCTGAAAAAAAACTTTCGGGTAGCCTCCCGGCGGTTAATCAGGTGAGACCTCAACATTTTTATCTCAACGGTTTTATGTAATCGAGGCTCTTGTTATACCTGTATTTTCTGTGTGATGTTGTTGTGTTGGTTGTTTCACATGCAATTGTAACTTTCCATCATTTTCAAGCAAAGGTGACACCTTTCCTCTTTGAATTCGCGCCATAACCGGAATCTTGTTTGTTGGAGTGTAGATACAGTCCTTCCATGTTCCTCCCTCTTGAAGCACCTAGAAAACCATAGATTCACTTGGGTTGAGTTTTGATTTCATGATTATGGGATTGCTTCATCTCGGTACCACATCAGAAATTTGCTTCACGATTGTTTATGGTGCTCGACGAGAAGATTCTGATCTGATGAGTTCGTACTCAACCGGCTCTTGATCTGGTATCACAGGGAAAGAAGTCTCGGAGAAAGGGTTAGCGTTTGCGAGTTAACTCGAAAAAGAACATATTTTGGGTTGAGTCGTCTCTGTGGTAGAAGTATTTGCCCATTGGTGGTAAATTGAAAGGTGGTGTTGGTGGTGAAAAAGGAGTAAGATTTATTGTGATCCACGATAGTGCTGAGGGTAGCTAAGTGGTGTGAAGGAATGCTTCTGATTGTAATCGTTACAGTGACAAAGTTGTTTGTACGAATTATAATGAACCCATAATGAACTCAGAAGTCCTCATCCGACCTTATAAAAATTCCAAAACGTACGAATTATATATTGATTATATTTTTGGAATAAAAAAAAAACCACTCTTTAAAAAAGAAATAAACTTTTTTAAACTATACTAGGAAAGGACCCGTGCGCCCGCACGGGTCACGTAAAGTCGATAAATATTAAATAAATATTATATAGTTATGATTAAAAAATGTTTATTAATTTATACGAATTAATAGAAAAAAATTTTAATGTTGACTGTCATACAAATATTAATTTAATTTATTAAGTTGTAGTAGTTGTCAGGATAAATATAGATTTGTTAATTGCTATTAAACCAAATATATGGTAGAAAAACATGTTTGTCCCGCCGGGTATGCCTGTAATTTTTATTAACAAATATTTTAAAATAAAATATATTATATACCAAAAAAACATATTGGTTTAATAATTTGATTAGATTTAATAAATTAAATAATATTATGTTTGTTAAATTTGTGTAGTAATTTAGAAGTTATATGCTATAGTAATTCAGAAGTTATTAAACATATGATCTCTAATATCTGTTCAATTTAAGTAAATATTTTGTCGGCCCGTCAGAAAAATAGGTTCGGTCCATCGAGTATGGCTATAATTTTTAAATTCTTGTGTATTGTAAATTTATGAATTCTGTTGATATTATATGATTTTATCATCTAATATAAAATAAAGGCTAAATTACAGTTTTAGTCCTCCTGTTTTGGTATTTTCACGATATTGGTCCCCCTATTTTCTTTTTAAACAGTTTTAGTCACATGACCTAACATGAACAGTACATGAACAGTTGGTTCAAAATTGGGATGGGGACCAAAACTGTTTAAAAAGAAAATAGGGGACCAAAATCGTAAAAACACCAAAACAGGAGGACCAAAACTGTAATTTAGCCTAAAATAAATTTAAACATAGTTAAGTTGTATAAATAACAATGGTTGAAAAACTAAAAGAATTTTTTTTGAAAAATTGAATGTGATAAGTAAATTATAAAAAATAAAATAAAATCGAATTTGGTAAGTAAATTAATTAATTTTTACGTGAGAAAATTTTAATCTCAATTTTAAACTGAAATCTTATCCTTCCATTTTTACGTGTGAAAAATCTAATCCCAATTTTAAACTTTTATGTCCCTAATTGTAATTTAATTTCCTAATAATTTATAACTATTAAATACTTATAAGAATATTCTTCATGTCCTATTAAAAAAATGTTACATTCAAATCTTTTATTTTCATGAACTTAAAGAGAAGAGAGATATTGAATTGTGTGTTTCTATTTTTATTTTTTTTTGAGAATGAAGAGATTGTGTTATATAGTAATTTAGAAGTCATTAAACATATGATCTCTAATATCTAATCAATTTAAGTAAATATTTTGTCGGCCCGTCAAAAAATATGTACGAATTAAAAGAAGAAAAAAAACTTAAATGATGATTGTCATATAAATATCTTAAATGACAGTTGTCATATAAATATCTTCTATTTATCTTAATAAAAATATTTGGATCATAAAAAAAAATTCATAATTTTTTTTCGAACTATTACCATAAATATTTTTGTAGAAAATGTATAAAATAAACCTCTAATTAGTATATAATAAAGTAAATTGAATGGAAAGAATATATTGATTAATGAAATAAAAAAGATACGACACAAAAAAATTTCATTCTACTTAATAGAATATAAATGATTTTTTTACGGCTGTTATGACACACAAACAATTAAAATAATTATTTTACTAACCTAATTGAGATATTTATTATTAACACACATTTATCATAACAAAATAATAATAAAAGACAAAAAATAACTGTTTAATCACATTAATTGGAACATAATAAAAATAAATATTAATAATAATAATAATTAAAATTTTAATACTAAAATTAGTACAAAAATTGAAATCATAAATGTAATGAGAAGGTATTACTGTAGTCTCCCTAAAAAAAATATTTTTTGGCTGGTTAAGGTTGGAACAAACAACGAAATAAATTTTTTATTAATTACATTATGTTAAGGTAACGACAATTAATATAAGGTTGAATTATTGTGGATTTTTACTATGAAGTGTAATAATGAAATATATTAATGGGAATACATGTATTAAAAATAAAAAAGATTTTCCTTTTTATTATTTTAAATTGGAATACATGTATAAAAAAATTAAAGCTTCAAGCCTCAAAGAAACTAATGAAAAATTAGGGGACTTTACGTCTCCTAAGCCAAAATGATAATGATAAATGGACATTGAAACTAATGATTTTGTAAAGATAGGAACTAAATTTTGGGAAAATCAATGGGCCATAATCATAATAAAATATGTAAATTATAGTTTAAAATATTTTGGATTTTGAATACGGAGAGTCATTGTTGCAATAATCAAATATATTGGAATATATGTATTAAAAACATTTGTTTACATTTTGAATACCTGTATTAATTACATTTATCAAATACATTAATTGGAATATAATATTAGCCCCTCTTTTACCTTGATATATGGAAATTTTACCTTATATAGGGTATAATGTTTATTATTTTGAAAATTAATTAGAAATTTAGTAAAAAATTATAATTAAGGGAATTATACCAAGGCGATTATAATTAAGGGTATAATATTATATTAACTTTGACAATAATACTAATATGATTTTATAATTGGTATTTAATAAAAAGATATAGTCATAAATGAAATCAAAAAGATATGACACAAAAAGATCTATTATATTTAATAGAAACTAAATAAATTCTTTTTACGGTATTAATCAAAAACAAATATTTTTAGAATTTTTTAGAAAAAATATTAACATTTTATTATAAAAAATACAAAGTTATATTACATGTATTAAAATTATATTATCTCATTCTTTAGAATAAATATTAACATTTTATTATAAATAATAAAAATAATAATAAAGCTTTGTAATTTCTTTTTTTTGAGCTGACCCTCTCTTGTACCCAAAAAAATGTATATTATGTCATTCAATAAAAAATTATATATTATTGTGAAATTACATTAGCATTTAAAATTGAATGATAATAAAATATATTAAATTAATTGTTTGTTGTTTCTTAGGAGAAATTATCCAAATTTTACCGACATGATAATAATCACCAAATTTGCGTAACCTAAAACCCATTGGCATATTGGATAATAAAACCTAGCAAGAGACCCGTGCGTTCGCACGGGTCGCGCAAATGTAATTATAAATAATAAATAAATATAATATAATAATGGTTAATAAAAGTATATAAGAGATATATAAATTAAGTAGCCTCGTTCAGTAAAACATAAATGTTTTAGTAAAAAGAATAAATGTCATAATTAATTAATCAACTACCCAGGCATTTATACGGATCGTAAAATATCATTATAAATAATAAATAAGTATAGTATAGTGATGGTTAAGAAAGTATATAAAAGATATATAAATTAAGTAATCTCGACCCGTCAAAAATGTATAGTTTAGTTCAAAAATAAATAAAATAATTAAGTAGTCATTTATCCGTGTTTTCGTACGGGTCGCACAATATCGTCAAAAATATTAAATAAATATAGTATTTTGATGGTTAAAAAAATATAATATTTGAAATTCTGAATCTCATATAAACATTAATTTAATATCAACATATAAAAGATAAATAAAATAATTAAATAGTTATCTATCAGTAGTAAATAAATAATATATAATTAATATATTACATATATTTTTAAAAAGAACATAAAAAATAAAGAATATTTATAGATAACACTATATCAGGTGCAAATATTGCATTAAAATTGTCTTTAAAATATATCAGTATTAATAATAATGACTATTGCAATTCTTAACATTTAACACCACTATTTATGAAGAAATTGTCTAAATTAAATATAATATTAATTTACCCTATTGCACTTCTTAACATTTCAAATATTACAGTACTGCATCAATTAATTTCTTATTTTTTTCAAATATTCCTTAATGATTTACTATTCTTGTATTTTATTTTATAAGTTAGTTGTTTAAAATTTTTTGATTTTTAATTATAAACAATTTGAGATAAATGTTTGAAAAAATTCTAAAAATTTAATATATGGATTAAAAAACCTATATTTTGTCGGCTCGTTAGAAAATATGATCTACAATATCGGTTCAATTTAAGTAAATATTTTGTCGGTCCGTTAGAAAAAAAAAGGTTCGGCCCGTCGGGCATGCCTATAATTTTAAAAAATTTCCGTATTGTAAATTTATGGATTCTATTGATATTATATGATTTTATGATCATATATTAAATAAATATTTATGATATTTTTTTAAAATAATCATGTGAGAATGAATTTAATTTAATTTATATAATTTTTAAAAAACAATCACACTTTCCTCATCGCTCAAACTCACAATCCTTAAAATGTAGTTTGGCATGCACTACAACAATCATTAAACATATTATCTTGAATATATGTTTAATTTTAAAAAAAAAAAATTGTCGGCAAAATATATGTTTAATTTTTTATATAAATTTGATAGTAAGCATATGTAGTTAACTTGATAAATATTAAATTTTATATTATTATTATTATTATTATTATTATTAATAATTAGATGGGGATTCAAAATTCTTATTATTGTAGTTGATATTTGTATCAATATTATAGTAATTAAGTAAATATTTGAATCAATATGTATAATCTTATATATTTGATGTATTAATTTTAGTGAAGGTTCAATTAAAGTCATAGCAAAATTTTATATGAATTAATTAAAAAAAATATTATAGTGAAAATAATAAGATAGTAAACTATAATTAGGCATTTATATAAAATATATTTGGCCATCAAACTCATCCAGCGTTTTCAATCAGATGCAATGGCACTGGGATAATGTATTGTTTCCAAACTCCAATAGCCATATCATAAGAAATAACCCAAAAATAAGTTATAATTCTTTTACACCATTGAGAGAGAGAGAGAGCAATTATAGAGAGACATATTTCTATAAAATATGATGCATCAGATTAACTTGAAACATGGTTTAAAGCTGCAAACGTAAAGTTGAGATCAATATTTATAAAGACATCAATCTTTATCATTTTACCTAAATATAATGTATAAATAAAATATACAAAAACGTTACAACAGAAAATAATTGAATAGACCATCAAAATTTAAAAAATATCAGTTTACCTACAGAAAAACAAAGAAAGGTTTACATGCTTAAGAATAAAACAAATCAATACAAACTGAACCAATAACCATATATATTATAATAAAGAATTAAACTATGTCCTTTAAAAATGTATTCATCTTTAAACATCAACTTCAACATGCACAACCACTTCCCTGTTCTAATACTTCTAAAGGCTACTGCTTCTAATGGACCTTCAAAAATTCCTCGAAAATAACTGCGATGAAATAACAATGTTTTGTCGAATCATTAAATATATTTAATTTATTCATAATTTTCAAGAAAAACAAAAGGTATATTCTTATCTACGTAGTTCATGTTCATTTTCTGATGCAATTTTAGACACATAAAAATGTATCATCAACATTGTAACTCTCTTTAGCAGAGGTATCAAAATAAGGTAGGTTGCTCATAGAAGCACGCCAATCCCTAGCTTTTTTCTCCCTAAATTCTAAACCATAAACAAAAAAAAAATAATCAAGTCGTTCTTGTATCTTTCATCAGTTTCAAATCTCACAAAATATTCAAATTAGTACCAAATCATCCAAATCAAAACCTGCATAAACTCATTTCAATTCAGTCCCAAAATTGCACCATAAAACAAATCAAGATCAAGCCTTTCCTCATTAGATTCAATCTCAAACCGACACAAAATCATTCAACTCTAAAGTAAATTATTTACAATTAAATGTCAATACCCTAAAGTTTCATTATAAAAGCAGTACAGATCTATGGAGAAGAGGAGGGGCGGAAAAATTGAAAAAACAGTGGAAAGGAACCAAAAATTCACTGAGAAAAGAAGAAGCTCCGAAAAAATAAGAACAGAGGGAACCAAAATCCAAACCACATATCATCACCAAGTTTTAAACTCTTTCAAATTATATATACAACATGAACCTTGTCTATCAAATGTTGAGTATATTTACATCACATACCAAAACACAACAATCAACACCTCTAAAAATGTAGCACCAAGACTATGAAACCTTTCTTGTCTTGCATTATTCCAAATCTGCCACAACATAATAATACAAATTAGTAGATCCCCTTCTAATAATTATTAATTTCACTGATTATAAAAATACACATGAAAAAAATCAAATCTCAAAACAAATCGATAAACTAAAAACCTAAAAACATGGACATGTAACGTATACAGAAGAAGAACGATCAAACAAACAATCAAAATTCAAAAAATCAATACAAACAGAGAGATGGAAGGAACCTGCTTTGCAGATGATGGTGGAAGAGGGAACGGAAAAATTATTTTGCAGAGGATGGTGGAAGATGGAACGAAAGGCAACCAAACAAAACCACAAATGAAATCAGCCATTTGGTTAAATAAATGGTAGGATCTGGTTTGAATGAATGAATAGAAGAGAAATGACAAAGGTATGTTGTCTTTTTCCAACGCCCAATTTCCTTCAAAAGAGAAAGAGGGTTTTTGGTTTTAGGGTTTGGGAGTTTTTCTTTCTTTCAGTTGTCACAGCATATAAAAGTTGTTATAAAAGTGGTTGTTGTTGCTTATTTATTTGAAGAGGTTTGGAATACGTAAAGTTGATGTAGAATGATTACATTGACCCCTTGGAATTGGGTTCAATAGGCAAACGAAATTGAATGATAGGAATGGAAAAGGTATGCAAATTTGAAATTATGCAGACTTCACTTGGCTCTATGTCTGCATGACCCAATGAAAATGCACTGATGCAATAAAAAAGCGTGTTCCAATAAAGAAGTTTTGCATTAAATTGGATGTTGGAATGTAATCATGATTAGAAAATTTATTTATTAATTAAAATATTAAGGGAGATGCAATTACAACTTTGTCCCCGTTTATCACCCTCAAAATAGTGATTAAAGGGATAATTATAGAATTTCATATGTATTCTACTTTATTATATTAAAAGTAGATTTCTCAACTCTTACTAACATGAATTCTACATTAATTTAAATGTTTTGCATGCTAACTAATTCCAACATTTCTAAAAAAAAGTCTATTTGCATGAATTTAAGTTGAAACTAAATCGTAATTGAAGTGTGTTTCAATCCAATCTTCGAAAAGAAAAACAATGTGTTGATTTCTTTACAAAACGAGAGTTCTATTCTAACTGATGCTCTAAAGTCTTTTCGGAGGACTTTATTGATTCCTTATTTGCATATATGCTCATAATTTTATTTTCAAGAGATTAATTTACATTTGTTTGCTTTCTTTTTTATTTATGTTTTAGTTTTCTCACGTTATAAGCAAATATGTTCTTAATTACCTCTCCTAGTCTTAACAATGAAAATCTCGGGGGTGCTATCTGAAATTCATGGTGTTAGGATTGCTATTTGGCAACCTCCTCTTTAGATGCTTCAAATTCAATTTTTTACAGTTGGCTTTAGGGGGTGCTATCCAAAAGCCCAAAGATAATATAAGATGTTATTTTTTCAGCACAACATTAATTAAAATTAAATATTCTTAATTAATATTATTTACAATTTTTACTTCCAAATTATTAAATTGTACTAGATATTTATGACAATAGTAATTAGGGATATTTTTGTAAAAATTATCGTATAGTCCATTCTATTATTTTTTTTAATAGCATATTTGGATTGATTTTTATAAAATTGTCACATAGTCCATTCTATCATTATTTTTTTATAGCATATTTGAATTGACTTTTGGAAGATCCAAAATCATATCTAAAGATGTATAATTGACTCAGAGTAATTTTAAGATGTTTGATTTATAAAAAGTAAAATTGATTTTATCTCTAAAATTGATTCTATTGAAGCTATAATTTGTAGTTTCTACTTCCAAAATTGATTTTGTGTGATATTTATATTAAAATTTATTATTCAACTCACTTTTACATAAGTATGTCCAAATATAAATTAATTCTGTTAAATTCAATTTTATAAAAATCAACTTTCTCAAATTCAATTCTGTTAGAATCAATTTTACCGTCAATCTAAATATAATTTTAATCTTTATGTAAGAACTTTAAAAAACTTTTCTTGAGTCCTTTGCGGAATTTGTTTTAATTATTATTTTTCGTTTTTTATGTTGTAAGTGAATGGTTCATATATTGATTTGTTGTGTGATGGGCTATGGTTGTTATAATCACGCATCTGCTGTAACCAGACGAGACTTTAACATTATTCAATCATTTAAATATTAATTTTTTACCCATAAAATTTCACCATTGAATTATCTTTAAAGGTAGTTTTAGTTCTTCTATCGAAACTAATCTTTAATTTTGGTCTCTTCTTTTTTTAAATTTGTAATTTTGATCCATCCTTTTTATAAAATATAGACGAATAGTAATCTCTTTGGTGAGTGAAATAATGTTTAAAATGATTACAACTCTGAAGGAGGTGGATATTTAGCAATGTATTATAAAAAGAAAACAGTATACAAAAATGAGGAGGAACTATATCAAAACTCATTTAATAATTGACAAATTTAAGGAAAGACAAACTAAAGTAAGTCTAGTTTTTACAAAATCTGTCCCTAAAATTAAAGATATGGAAGTAAAAAGAATAGTATCGGTCAAAGTTAAGTCTAGATTAGCAAGGATATTTGCACAATTATTTTCTTCCCTAAAGATATGAAAAACAACAAAATCTCACGGAAAGACTACAAAAATAAAGTTAAGCGATCTGCTACAGATCATCCAAGGCACGCTATACGGAGGCTTTAAAGCTTCACCGTCGAAGAGTCTGTTTTCAAACAAACATTGTTCAAATTCTTCGGATGAACGAACTCAATTGATTGCATTGTACCCGAGAATTCGGCAATAAGAGAACTCGAGACCCCTGCAAAAGAAGCAAAAGCCCCCAAAAAACAACAATGTATAGCTCAGTCGTGTTATTACTATCAAAGTTTTATTTAATTAACAAATAATCAAATATATCACACAAAAATCAAACATATCAATGTGAGGCTTAATAAGAACAAGAGCAAACATGTCAGAAATTTCACAAAAAAAAAATCAAAAAAGTTAAATTAATGCTTCAATAGGGTTAATAATATGATAAGAACTGCGGATTTTTAATAATAACTATTAAATTTAAATTAATGCTTCAATAGTTGGAAAGAAGAATTTAGAGAGAAATGTTCTCCTCTCTCTCCTCACACTCTCTGTCTCTCTCTGTCTCTCTCTCTAAAATTAGGGTTTCACTTTGTGGTACAGTGTCGTCTCCTCTCTGATTTCAGAGCTTCTCTCCTCCATCATGGAGGCTCACTTCTCTCCAGTGGAGTTTTTTCTCCCTTTGTGGGTTTTCTATCTCTTACTTCCTTTCTTTTGAACCATTCATCTCTAATAGTGTTACTTTTAAAATGTGGATGGAAAATGCCTTTACATATTGTTTTTCATTATGTTTGTACTTCCTATTTTTCATCTAATGAATGTTGATGTCTACTGTAAAAAAATAAATTAATAATTCAGATTTGCTTCACATTGTAAAATAATTAATTAGTGGTTAAGTGAACAAGATATTTATGTAATATGCATTTAAAGTATGAGGTAAATATGAGTCATTAATTTAAATCCAATGATTATTATTAGAAGTTCTCGGTTCATATGTTCATAATAACCAAAGTTCTCATTTGATACGTCTCATAATTGTGTGTATATATATATATATATATATATATATATATATATATATATATATATATATATATATATATATATATATATATATATATATATATATATATATATATATATATGGTTTTTCTATCCTATGCAACATTACATAGGATAAGAAACAATTATTACACCTCCTTTTTAAATATAAATTACCATATTAATTATTATTTATGTTGATCCATTAATTGGGTGGGAGAGAGATATATATATATATATATATATATATATATATATATATATATATATATATATATATATATATATATATATATATATATATATATATATATATATATATATATATAAGGCAAGATCCACTAAAAGACTTACACTAAATCTCAACGTTAATAGTATTCGATCAAATGGTCTTATAAAAAAGCTCACCCTTTAAGGAGTGTGTCTCAATGCATTTAATTCTTACCCTCTTTCTAATTTTACCCCTATTTTTTGAAGGAGTGAAAAATACTTAGAAAGGGGGATTAAATAAGGGTTGTTTCTAAAAATGGCAGATAAAAAATAATCACACAGTTTTTTTTATCCTGGTTCGTTGTTAATCAAACTACCTCCAGTCCCTCCCTTACAGAGTGATTTACCTCAACTGAGGATATAATCCACTAATCAACCTTGATTACAATGGTTTTCCACTTAGACAACTTCTAAGTCTTCTAGAGTATACAGATCACAACCTGATCACTCTAGGAATTCCTTTTACAAAAATAGTAAACAATATCACAAGAGTTTAATGTGCTTCTAAATAAGCTATAATCACAAAGTGATTTTTCTCTCAAGATTAAGTTCTAACACTCACTAAGATATTACAAGATTTATGAGTTTGAAGATGAAGTTTCTTTGCTGTTCGTGAGAAAGATCAGAGTCAGATGATGAGAATGTGTAAGGAATGAATGTAGGCTTTCTAACGTTTCTCCTTGCTGACTTCTTCCTTTTATAGGCATGAGAATATGACCGTTGAATAGTACTGAATTAAATGCCTTGCGTGTACATTATAACTCTGCATTTAATGTTTCACTCTTTTGTCAACTACCTCGAGCCTTGCATTAACTGCTACTTCTGACTTTGCCTTTTGTAGTTTCTAACGTTCCTTTTGTCAGTCAGACAGATTTGACGTTGTAGCTTTTTCATCTTGTACTTGCTTCTGGACTCAGACTATTAGAATGACGTTTGAATATCAGAGTTTTCAGTGTTGGTGCAGATGCAACTTCAGTCATCAGACTTTGGAAGTTCTTTGTAGCGTGATACCATCAGATCTTCAGAGCCTTGCTTCTGATTGCCATCTTCTGATGCCTTAAAATGTAAAAAATTGTAGGGTATATTTAAAATAGTGGCATTGAAAAGTAAATTGAGATTTTGTTGGTCCCCGACCACTTTTGTAGAAATGGCAATAATGACTAGCTTTTTAGTCCCTCAACTTTATTAGCATTAGCCCAATTTGTTTTAGCATTAGCCCAGTATCTAAGTTGACAGTGAGATTTGTATCAATGAGTTATATAAAGACTAATCTTATATGTTACAAAATCAATGTGGGACTTATTGAGAAACAAAACTAACACCTCCAGCCTTTGTTTATTTTCTAACACTCTAGGATTATAAAAGAACTTTGGGATTATCATAACTTGTGCTTTGAAGTGCAACCTTTTTGACAAAACTGAGCATTGATTTTAGAGGATGTACAAGACATGATTGATGGTGGATGAGGTAACTTTCTCAATAATTTTATATGTGCATGCTAAGTTAAGTAAGGATGAAAAGGTTATTAATTTGTTTGAGGGAAAGAAACTGGGTGAAACCTGGTCCCATTACATTTTATGTGTTAGGGAAGATGTTTGGGGAGACCGGGGATTATGACGATATTAGGTATGAAAATGCCAAGTGGTCTAAAGAAGCTCTTGAATTGTGGAAACGAATGTAGTAAAACGGTTGGCTTGTGGATTTTATTTTGTATAATAAATACATTGTTGAATATGTGTGCAAATGTTGGATTAGTTGAAGAAGCTGGAACTTTGTTCAGTGATATGAAATAATCTAAGCAATGCAAGCCTGATAGTTAGAGTTACATGACTATGTCAAGAATATATGGGAGTGAAGGATATGTAGATAAGTCAGTGAAATTGTTTGAAGAGATGTGTAAATTTAGCATTGAGCTCAATGTGATGGGCGCACTTGTTTGATTCAGTGAGCTAACCCAGAATTAGTTGTCTTTATTCAATTGGTTGTAGATGACCAAACTAGTTTTGAGACTCTCGAAGAAGATTTTAACGGTATCATGAGCAATGTTGTGATTGGTTCTTCATGCTATAAAGCTGCTTGTTATCCTGCATTCATTTTAATTTTAAGACATGCAGAAGAGTATTATCAAGGTCCGGTGTTAGATTTCTTATTGATGAATGTGTTAGTTTTAAAATAGTCCAATTAGATGAAAAAGAAACAATGGTGCTGGTGTTAGTTATGTTTCTCATTAAGTCCCACATTGATTTTATAACAAATAATACTAGTATTTATATAGTTCATTGATACAAACCTCATCGTCAACTTGGATATTGGGCTAATGCTGGAACAAAATGGGCTTGAGGATCAAAGCTTTCTTTTATAAATTGACCAAAGTTTGAATTTGAAATAGGAGGAGGATCAAAAGTTCAACTAATTGTTGTCCAATTTGGTTCCTTCTTATTCGATTGACACTGTTTTAATGGTATTTTTTTACTGCATTTTTTTTGAAAGGTCAAAGCAAAGAAACTTGAATTAAAAATAGGCATAAGTGATGCCAAAAGAACTTACAAATACAGTTAGCCAGAGCCATCTTTTACCAGTTTCAAAAATTTAATAGAAACATTGGTTGCTTTTAAATGACATTTTTATTTCCATCATCAACAACAATAACAATTTGGTAAGCAAGCTAATAAGTGAATTATATCTGACATCACTAGAACATTACTAGTAGAATAGAATAGCATAGTCAAATTTCAAACAACCGGGCCACCAATTTGTATATTATCTGCCGTCCTATCCTACAATCAATCTTTTAGCATGCTACAATGATATAGATTAGGGACTTTTTATGGTCGGAGTAAAATCAAATTAATTGTAATTGTATTATATTTTATTTCAATTAATGTTTCAGGAAATAATAAAATAAGATAATTTTGTTTTTTAGCTAATTTTTTATTATAAATATGAATTGTGTTAGAAATCAATAATATATAATGAAAAATAATTGATTAATTTATAAAAAATAATCTGATAAGTAAAAATATTAGTAATTAATTTAAAAATATGTATAGTTTTTCCTCAAGAATAATTTTGAATTTATATATTCTTAATAATTTAAAAGCCTCTTAAGTTAAAACATTTGAAAAATAATTATTATTTAAAAAATATGTATGCGAATTTAAATTTAAATTAAAAATTTAAACAAACTAAATATTTTTTATAAAGATAGTTTTTAATCTAAAATATTTAAATATTATCGAAAAATATAACATCCATAATATATTTATTTAAAGTTCGAGTTACATGGAGAGAAAGACAAAGTCGATAATAGAGCACGATTATCGTTAGATTTTTAAAGTTGCTATTCAGTAACCAAAGCTATCATTTTGGTCCCTCACAAAAACTACAGAACTCAAATTAGTCCTCCACAAACAAAAGGACTCGATTTAATCCCTTACAAAATAAAACCGGGTCATATTAGTCCTTCTATTAAAATTTTTTTCAAACCGATTTTTTCTTCTATTTTTAAACCGTGACTGGATCGCCAAGTTGTATTTTATTTTTCATTTTTTAAATACTAAATTAATTTTTATTTTTAATTTCGATTTTATTTTTAAACAATTCAGATTTTAAAATATAAAAAAAGATAAGATTTGTTCTAAGAAGGAATTGAACTCATGACATTTAGGCCACATCTTATGCCTTTACCACTATGCCAATGTACACTGGTGACAAATAATTCGCATGATTTATAGTAATATTAAACGATTTGTTATAAAACAAACTAAAACAATAGAGATCAAGAGAGGTAGAATAGAGAAAAGCAATATTATATTATCATCTTCTTTCAAGTATGCTTTACATTGTAATATGGGTCTCTATTTATAGGACTCAAGGGAGATAGAAAATCACACATATTAAACACATATTAAGTATGGAATAGGAAGATGAAGAACATGGAGATGGATGGACATCCACTAACATAAATATTCATAACACTCCCCCTTGGATGTCCATTGAGGATATGCCTCGTTAAAACCTTACTAGAAAAAACCCAGTGGGAAAAATTCTAGTGAAGGAAAAAGAGTACAATATCCTTTGAATGTGAATTGCCTCGTTAAAAACCTTACCAGGAAAACCCAATGGGACAAAACCATGGTGAAGGAAAAGAGAGTGCAAAATTCTTTTTATCACTACGAAGATCATTTGTGATATATAATTCCCGAAGAATTAATTCATCTTAAAGTGTATGGATGACATTTGTTAGTTCATCTTAAAGGCACACGAAAGTAAGCTCATATTTTGATATAGTCGAGATTTGAATGAACTTTAATCCTTTATATTTTCTTTTTGTGTGTTCTCTTTATGTCTTGCCAAATATTTTCGTCATAGATAATTCACATGAATTATATTGGAAGTATTGAATATCTTTGTATTACACAAATGGACTTGGACATAAAATGTATAATAGAAAAGCTACCGGCTTTTCTCTCGGGCTTGTACTACACTTATATTAGTACAATTGAAGAACATGTCATTGTAAACCAGTAGTTTACAAATTATACTTAAATGCGTTGTTGGTAAAACTGGTTGGGTCATCTCGGATATAATATGATGCGAATAATTTGTATTGAAGAACCAGAAGTTTCTTCAATCCAGTAAATTTTTGTGGGTTTCTAAAGGAAAATAAAAATTTGAGAAATTGCATTTGTATGACATTAACGGTTGCATTGACTAAAATATCATGCATATGTCTCTACTCACAACCAGAAGTTTGTGAAATTATTTTCTCAACTAATTAGACTAAGATCTTATTTTCTGGGTTTTTTAGAAATTCCTATATAAGTATCACATATATTATTAAAATTGATATTGAATATCATGTAATATATATTCATAAAAAGAAAATGGACCCGAAGATCCATTCTTTAGACGTCTAAAGTTAATTATATGGTTGATACTTATGAGATCATCAATTCTAAATTATATATTTGAAACACCCAAAGTATGATATTAAGATATTTATTCGCATTAAGCCAATAAGATACTATATCTTAGTCCTCCCTAATTTATTCTAATATTTCTCATCTAAGTGAACATTTGGATGTGTTGTGTATATTCCAATTGCTCCAATATAATACATTAAGATGAGTCATGAAAGAATGTTGGAAAAATATAATTAATATGAATCTCAATTTTGAGGATATAATTTGAGAAAATAATCAAATACTTGATTGCAGTCCAGTAGGCTGATTATCACTTGATAAATTAATTTTCCCAATATTAGGGGGAGGGAATAAGCAGCTGAAATCATGAACAAGAAGTTCAAATGAACAGATGAAATCATGAACAAGAAGTTCAAATGAACAATTTAAAATACATTGTTGTCTTGATCCTCGTACAAATCAATATGAACCAAAATTTCAAAATATTATTCATTTGCAAAGTTTATGAAATAAATTATCAGCTGATAATACTCCACTCGAAGTGGATTCTCCTATTGAATAATATAATATTGCAAATGAGTTGTTGTTGCGCCTGAAGCGTGGTATGAAAGTCGGTTCCAATGTTAAGAGTCCTCTACTAAGAAAAGAAACTAAAAATGACCCAAGTGAGGATATGAAAATGCTAAAAGCACTTTGATCTAATTTAATTTTCAGTTCCAGAAGAACAAAACAAGTACTTGAAATATGAAATAAAGAGATCTCGATAAATCATGTCATGGATGAAATGGAATGGAACCGAAATTGAGATAACCAAATAAAGTCAATATTGACAATGTCTTTGTATACAATATAGCGCTAAAAATGATCAATAATAACGAGGATCATGAGTAAAAGTTTATTAAAGATTGTAGACTAAGTGAGAATTGACCAAAATAAATATATTCAATTGAAGAAGAATTAAACTCACTTTACAAGTAACTCACTTTTGGACCTGTAGTCTGAACACCTCAAGGTGTGAAATTAATGTGATATAAATGAGTTTTTGTGAAAAAGAAAAATAAGAATGATATAAAGTTTGATTTATTGCTCAATGATTTTCACAAAGACCTAAGATTGATTTTGATATATTCACCTGTAGTTGATTCAATCGATTTTTGATAATTAATTAGCCTTGTAACACATGAAGGGCATAATTTGAATATGATGGGTGTAATGACATCTTATTTATATGATTCACTTAATAGTGACATTTAACTGAAACTCCTGAAGGGTTCAATATACCAGAGGCACGTAATTATGGATCTCGAGAAAATTACTACATCAAATTGAACAAGTCTCTGTATGAGTTGAAAGAATCTGGATGCATGTGGTATAATCGCCTCAGTGAATATTTACTAAATGATGAATATACAAATAATTCAATTTGTACTTGTATTTTCATAAAATGATGTGGAAAAGAATTTGCAATATTAATTATCTATGTGAATGTGATACATATTATTGGAACTCCTGAAGAGCTTCCAAAAGCTATAAATTCCTTAAAGAAAGAGTTTGAGATGAAGGACATAGGAAAAACAAAAATTATGTCTAGGCTTACAAATTGAGAACTTGGACAATGGAATATTTGTACACCAGGAAGATTATATAGAAAAGTGTTGAAACACTTTTATATGGACAAATCTCATTCGTTGTCTACTTCAATGATTGTTATATCATTAGATGTAGAGAAAGATCCTTTCAGGTCTCAAGAAAATGATTACAAAAATTGTTTGGTCCTGAAGTACCATATCTTAGTGCAATTGGAGCACTAATGTACCTTGCTAATTATACACGTCTCGATATATCGTTTGTGGTCAATCTATTACCATGATACAATTATTTGCCTACATGAAGACATTTGAACGGAGTCAAACATATACTTTGTTACCTTAAGAGATGTTGGTTACTTGTCAGATTCTCACAATGGTAGATCAAACAGAGGTTATTTATTTACATGTGATGGTACAACCATTTCATGGAGATCTATGAAACAACTCATGGCAACAACTTCATCAAATCCTGCATAACTATTAGCACTACATGAAGTCACTTCGAAGAAGACATTTTAAGCAACGACTACAAAGAATATCGTCTCACATGTAAATGTCTGCGTGAGGGGGAGAAATACATATGTTTTGCACTCTTTTTTCCTTCACCATGGTTTTGTCCCATTGGGTTTTCCTGGTAAGGTTTTTAATGAGGCAATTCACATTCAAGGGATATTGTACTCTTTTTCCTTCACTAGAATTTTTCCCACTGGATTTTCTCTAGTAAGGTTTTAACGAGGCATATCCTCAATGGACATCCAAGGGGGAGTGTTATGAATAAATATTGTGGATGTCCATATATATTCTTATCTTTCATCTTCATATTCCTTATTAAGTGGTATAGTAAGGTTATGATTTTTCATCTTCCTAATGTCCTATAAATAGATACCACTTTGCAATGTAAAGAGAACTACTTGAAAGATGATAATACAATATTACATTTTCTCTACTCTTTCTCTCCTTCATCTCTCCTTCATCTCTATATTGTTTTGGTTAATTTTATAACACGATTCTAAATTTAAAATATAAAATATAAAATTTATACCCATGAGGTCTCAAGCTCAAGTCCCTTCAAATTTAATGATAGTCACTTAACTGTAAATATGAAAAGTGATCTAAGAGCGGGTGAATCAGTTAGATTAATCGATACTAGTGAGTTTTTCTCAATTATGAATGTTAGCAATGTTATTCTTATTTTTCCGAAATTGTTATAATATTTTCAAAAAAAATAAGAACATTGGTAACATTCATTATCGAGAAAAATTCACTAATATCAATTAATCTAATTCATGCAACCCCTCTTAGATTACTTTTCATATTTACAATAAAGTGACTACTATTTAATTTGAAGGGACATGAGTTTGAGGTCTCGTAGGTACCAAAATTTATGTTTTTTGTTTTAAATTCAGAAATGTTTAATATTACTATAAATCATATCAATTATTTGTCATCAATGTATGTTGACATAGTGGTAAAGGCATAGGATATGACCTAAATGTCTTGAGTTCGGATCCTTCTCAGAACAAATCTTATCTTTTTTTATATTTTAAAATCTGAATTGTTTAAAAATAAGATCAAAATTAAAAATAAAAACCAGTTTAGTATTTAAAAAATGAAAAATAAAAAATAAAATACGACTAGGCGGTCCAGTCACGGTTTAAAAGTAAAATAAAAAACCGGTTTGAAAAAAATATTTACAAAAAGACTAATATGACCCGGTTATATTTTGTAAGGGATTAAATCGAGTCCTTTTTTGTGGAGGACTAATTTGGGTTCTATAGTTTTTGTGAGGACCAAAATGGGTCTTCACTCTTAATTTAAAAATATGTATAGTTTTTCCTCAAGAATAATTTTGAATTTATATATTCTTAATAATTTAAAAGCCTCTTAAGTTAAAACATTTGAAAAATAATTATTATTTAAAAAATATGTATGCGAATTTAAATTTAAATTAAAAATTTAAACAAACTAAATATTTTTTATAAAGATAGTTTTTAATCTAAAATATTTAAATATTATCGAAAAATATAACATCCATAATATATTTATTTAAAGTTCGAGTTACATGGAGAGAAAGACAAAGTCGATAATAGAGCACGATTATCGTTAGATTTTTAAAGTTGCTATTCAGTAACCAAAGCTATCATTGTCAGAATTAATGGATATTTTCAACCCTCTACACTTTCCAATTGGACTGTTAATATTAACAAAAAAATTGCACGGTTAATATATTATGGAGTGTAATGAGATTTATTTTAAATTTTTTGATGGGTTAAATGGATATTTGAGATCTGTAGATGAGTTATTTAAATAATTGAGATGTGAAATAATATAAAAAATTAGGCGGGTCCCATTTAAAGAACTTAAATAGGTAATGATGGATTTGGATACTCTTACTTTGTTCAAACAAATTGTTGGATCTTTGAGGTATGTGTGCAATAGTCGACGTGATATAGGTTTCGCAGTCGAATTAGTGAGCAGATACACGGGTGAACTAAGGATATCACACATAAAGGCTGCAAGAAGAATCATGAGATACTTAAAAGGATCGATAAACTATGGAATTCTATTTCGACGAGATTCTGAAAGAAAAAAGCTACGGTTACTTGCTATTCAGACGCTAATTAATGTGGAGATAAAGAATATCGAAGAAGCACATCTGGTTATTTCTTTCAAGTTTTTGGGTGTCACAATCTCATGGTACTCGAGATAGCAACCTGTGGTGGCATTGTTACCGTGTGAGGCTCAATATATAGTAGGATCCTATGTTGCATGTCAAGCAATTTGGATCAAATCAGTGTTGGAAGAGATCGAGGTCGAAGTGAAGAAACCTCTAGTGTTGCAGATCGACAATAAGTCAGCCATTAATCTTGCAAAGAATCCAGTTTTGCATGAAAGAAGTAAGCATATCAAAGTTAGATTTCACTTCTTAAGGGAGAAGGTAAATCGAGGTAAATTTGATGTAAGGCATTGCTCAAGTGAAGCACAAGTGACATACATTTTTACCAAAGAATTGAAGATCGACGGATTCTTGAATTTGAGAAAGAAATTAGGAATAGTACAGATCGACTATGATTAGCATTTGTTCGACAACTTGGATTATAGAAGATATGTTGAGATATTAGATACTACTCCGGCCTGATTTATAAGCAAAAATGTTCTTTTTAGGTTCATTGAATAATGAATGTATCTAGTCTACATAAATGACAAGATACATTCATTATTCAATGAATCTAAAAAGAGAATTTTTACTTATAAATAAGGCCGAAGGGAGTATAATCCAAGTTGAGTAATCCAAGTCCAAACCCAATTAGGATTTGTTAGCTTACTTAGGGTACAGGTTAATTGTACATATAAATAGACATAGTTTGTAATTCAATTTGTACAATTCAATTCACTAATATCAATTCTTATTTTCCTTATTCTCTCTTATTCTCTCATCACTAAAAGTGCCTCACGCACTAACACCTATATAACCTAATGTGGTGAAGGCCTAGGCCGCCTCACCCACCATAAAACTTTATACTAAATAGTTGAAGCAATCTCACACAAAATAAAGATAATCCACCAACTCCACCCGCCCCTCACACAACACACACCCCGCATGCTGACACTATCAAATCTAGACATGATTTGTCGCCTCCGAAAATTTTATCAGGTCGACAATCTATTATGAAGTAACTGCCACGAGAACACATCTTTAAAATGAGTTATTTGAGTGTAAACAATAATGACTTTTAATCAACTTATGAAATTTTCGGTTATTGTTGTTGTTGTTCAAACTTTTTCTCAATCATAAAGATTTAATATATAGATCCTCTTTTGACCAACATTTGCACTCATAACAACCTAATTAAAGGATAAGTTATTTACCAACTGTATCCCAACAAGCTGGTGTATAGTATTCTTAACTACTTTCATGAAACAATTTGTTAGAACTATGGTGGATCAAAACAAAATCCAGCTGGAATCCATATATTAATTGAGCAAAGTATCATCAAATAATACATAATGCTTAAGTATATATCTAGCAGCAGTGAATCAAAACCAGCAGTAAACACACTTTCAGTTGCTTAAAAAACACCAATGTCAATGGTTGCAATAACAGAAAATAAATAAAGTTACAAAAAACTGAATCCAACCAGACAAACATTCTGTCCTTCATAATCTTCCCATGTTCTCATATCTAGTACACAATGCCCCTGCATAACAACATTCAACATAGAATTTTAAACTGTCTCGGATCGTAATCTAGGCCACAATCGCGACGCAATGTGACCATGATTTAGCCTTCATTAGTAATATTTTACTGAAATTTTTCGCAATATAAAGAATCGTGACATGAAACCTGTTTAAGGTTAGTGGAATACCTGATAGAAAGATTGCAGCATTATGCAGTTGATGTTTCTGATTAGTGATGAGAATTAGAAGACGACGATGGCTGGTCCGAACCAACTCCATCTTCTCCTTGAATTCTAGCAGGAATACCGAAACCTGTCAAAGCATCAGACAAAAACCTGCTACCAAAGATTGAACCATGGTGAACCTGTTGTTGAGATTTCTGGTTATGATGATCCACGGACGAATCCGCCATTGGAATATCATTCCAAGGACGAAGCGAAGGCGAAAAACTGGACTGAAGGGTCCCCCTATGGGCGGAAAAGGCCGAACCTTGGCCTAGAAACGGCGCAGGCGAATTATTAACCATGAAACCTGTTCTATTCATATTCATATTCATATTCATATCAGTTTCTGTTCCATGATGATCATTGTTCCAATTCACAATCCTATGATAATTACCATCAAATCCAACATGAGTTGAACCAGAAAAAAGTGTTTGATCATTAGAACCTGAATTGTCCTGGAATGAATGAAGAGAAAGACCAAGATCCTGTGTTGAATTGTTTGTTCTTGAGATTATATCAGAAGAGTAGTTCTGAAAATTCATCGAATCGCCAACGGAACTCGTCGGAAAAAACGCTATAGCATCATTATCAATACTTGATTGAATGAAACCTGAATGGTTATGATTCTGCTGCAAATTGTAACCAGAAGATTCTGAATTTTCTGCAGCAACAACCATTTCACTTGATTCTAAACCATTATTGTTATTATTCTCTTCCTCTTGAAACTCCTGTGCTGCATTTTGAATTGGATTCCATGGAGGAAGCTCATCAAGCTTATCAATAGCAGACTTAGCCTTCTTGATAAGCCAATCAACCGCTTTACTCGGCCTATCGTAGCCGAGCCGATCTTGAACATCGTAGAACTGTATCGCGGTATGCGCTGATAATCGAACGCGCCGATCGCGAGGGCCTTTCGCAGTGTATACCTTGCTATGTCTATCTTTTCTGCCAGTTGCTCTAACAATGTGACCTCCTTGAACTTGAACTATTTCTCCACCAGTACTCTTCATTCCCATTAGTTTCTCTACCTTAGAATTTTCAAAACAATGCTTCTACTGATATTTTTCTCTAATGTGCAAATTGATGCCACTTGATTTAAAGTTTATGCTTCAAAATTCTTGATTATGACATCCACTATAAAGGGTTTGATTCTTTTTTGTGGCCTTGTTTTTTTCTCTTCTAGTTGATGTTGAATTTGTTATAGATTTTCTTCATCTGCAGCTACAAACATACAAACAAACCAAAACATGTAATAGAAAGAAACATTTCATGTCATCATGTGAATGAATATGAATATACAAAACAACAAAAGTGAATCACTCAATGTTTTGTTTATGGGATTTGAACCAATTCATGTGCTAAAAGAGTGCTAAAAGAGAGTAAAAGGACATAGTATATAAATTAAATTATGTTGAGAATCCCAAAATTTTCTATAGAGTAAAATTTTGTTAAGCTTTTAACTTGGATTGAGCATTGATTTTGATGAGAGGGGGTAAAAACACAAACTACAATAGGACATTGAAAAGTGTGATGTATGTCACATGGGGTTCAGAAGGTTTATGAGTGGATGATGCAGAATGAGGGGAAGAAAAAAATGGTACCTTTGGCCTATGAGAGCTTGTAGATGCTTGTGAAAAGAGTGACAAAGTGTGCAATGAGAGAAGAGAGTAAAGATTTTTTTGGTCTTCTTTTAGCCCCACAAATGCTATTGTAACATTACAACAACTTGTCTACAAACTCAAACTATATTATTATATCAGTCTTTTCTTTTTGAGTTTAACAACTAGGGGTGGGAATAGGCTAAGCTAGGCTAGGCTTTATAAGGCCTGGGTCTGGTCTACGATAAACTTACAAGGCCTGAGTCTGGCCTATGGCCTACTATAGGCTCGTTTTTTCAGCCTGGCCTGGCCTTTTTAAAAGTCTGGCCTGGCCTGAAAGCCTATTTAAAAGCCTCTTTCTTATTAATGTTTTCAATTAATTCATATTACTTAAGAAGCCTTATAAGTCGCATATATATGAACATTTAGACCAACCTATTTAGCATTTTTTCTAATATATATGCATATATAGACCAATCTATTTAACGCTTTTTCTAATATCTATGCATATATAGGCCAATCTATTTAGACTAATTTTTATATATATGAAAATATAGGCCGACCTACAAGGTTTTATAGGCTTTTTTAATAGCCTAGGTTTGGCCTATTTTATTAAATAGGCTTTTAAAAAAGCCCAAGCCTGGCCTTTTTATCAAATAGGCCTGGCCTGACCTGACCTTAAGTAGGCTAGGCTATAGGCCCCTGTAGGCCGGTCTGGCCTATTCCCACCCCTATTAACAACAAACTTTCTCAATATTCAACTACATAAAACATCTTATGACAAGTTTGTTCATTATTACATCAATTAATTTAATATTTAACAATCTAGAATATTTAATGACAAGTTTGTTCATTATTACATCAATTCATTCAGCTATCTAAGATGATTAGTTTATAAAAATAATGTTTCTTATATTTATGATAATTTTAGTAATTTATTATATCATTTCACATTTTTCACAATAATAAATGATCATGATTAATTTTGTAAAAACATATTAATACTAATTAAAAGTTTGAGAACGACAATTTAAAAATAATTAAAACTTTTCAAAATGAAACTTTAAAAATAGGAAATATACTCTTTCACTCTCTGTTTTATAATGAATATCACTTATTAAATATTATTTAGTTTTCAATGTGATATTAATTATATTTTGATTATATATGTGTAATTATTTCTAAATTCTTATATTTTATTTTTTTAATTATGACTGTGAAAAACACTTAATAATTGATAAAGATAATTTAATAAATTATTATTCTCATTTTTTATTTATTGCAAATTTAAATGTATGTGCAAAATCATTAACAGATATTTATTTTAAAATAGATATGGTAATTACCTCTTTATTTGTTTCTGAAGCTTCCATTAATCTGAAAAAATTTCTCTGATTCGTAAAAAGTATTTTATTTAAGAAGTAATTATTTTTTATAGTAATGCAACATATTATTATTACTAAGTGAATAATATATATAAATATATATATATATATATATATATATATATAAAATAAAGAGTTAAATATATTTTTAGTTCCTATAAATTATCAAATTTTGTTTTTTATTTCTATAAAAATAAATGATATGTTTTAGTCTCTAGAAAATTATTATATACGTAATTTTAGTCTCCGCTCTTAAACCAATAGATATTTTTAAACGACTCTTTTGCAAACACATTGAGAATATTATAAAATTCTTTGGAAAAAAAAAACTCAAAATTTAATTTTTAATTTAAAATTTTTATTACTTTTATAATTATTTTTTAAAATTTTAAAAATACTATTAGTTAATTAAATATATATTTATCTTTTATTACTTAATCAATTAGTCTCATCATATCTCATTTAATCAAATAATTAATTTATTAATTTAATGATAGAAATTAATTTATGAATAATAAAAGATTGATCATTTTCTTTTTCCTTAAACTTTTTTATTAAAAAAAAATTGTTTAAAAGATGTGAATATAGTTTAATGTCGGTACAGTAACCCTTGTAGTTGGTATGATTAAGGTGGTGGATGATAAAGAAAGGTAACTCTCCCAATTGGCAAAATACCATATCTTCTACCCACAACCATTGATAATGACATCTAACAGCTTTTTTTGCTTTCTTTCTTATCTCTCTACTTTTTTTAGTTTTTCACTTTTCACTATTAAGAAATGTGTGATTTCATTAAAAGAAACAACATCCACTGTGCACCCTCATTACACTGCTACACTTTTATACCAATAAAATCACTGTTTCATCTCATAACACTGAAAAGATGCAGATTTTGCTCCACTAGAACAAGAGGGTGCAGGCCAGAGTATGCATTAATAAGCTTGTTGCTTGGTAGTAGAAGGTTTTACAATTAATAAAGAAAGTTATTTAATGCAAGAAACACCTTTCTTTTTTTAGGGTTGATTTTAATGCAAAATATTACCATGGTGATTCTTACTACTTGCATAAGTATCACATCTTTTTTTTTTTTTTTGCACAAAGTAGATAGATTATCTTAAAGGTACTTACTTTAAAATATTTTATTTTTTATAGAGAAAAAGGGTGATGCACTGACAGTGTAAAAATGTTTACACTGTCAACCAATCACGACCATGTGTCCTACCAAGTAATACTGTTATTTTTAAATTACTGAGATGACATGGCAGAATGATATATTCTCATTGGATGACAGTGTAAAACTTTTTTACACTGTCAGTGCATCACCATTAAACCCTTTTTTATAAATATAATATTTAATATGAAATAAAAATAATTTTTTTTGGGACAAATAAAAATAAATAAATTTTTTGGATAATTAAAAAAAATACTCAAAATTTAAATTATATGCGATTTCATTAAGTTAAAGTGATTTGTATAAAGTCATCCAATCTAATTTAAAACAATTTACGTTAAGTCAATCTTTTGTTATTCAAATTATAATGATAAAAAATTATATTAATTATATAAATATAATAAAATATAGAAAATTAATATATTATATCTAAAATATAACATATACTAAAAGTTAATATTATAAATGATAATGTTGGGTTATATTTTTTTAGCCACATTTAACATGAGCTATTTTTAAGAAGAAAAAATACATAATTTTTTAAAAAGAGTATATAGATTGTTACCCTAAGAATGATGGATTTATTCCATGGGAACAAATTAAGCATATGCTTATTACACGTGCATGATCGAATTTGCCAAATGAACTTCCTTTATTTTACTTTATATAAAGAAATAACTTGTGCCACTCTCTCATTCTTGATTACGCCATGTTATACAACTTTTAAGATTTGAATTTTGAGTAACGCAATCCCGTTCAACTCTGCTATTTTCAATGAGGGTGAAATCTTGCACAAGATTAAATTACTTTTTTGGCTTTGGAATGTCATTGGTTCCAATTTTACAGTTAATTGTAATTTTTATTTTTGGGCTCAATGCCTTTTGAAATCCTTAATTTCATCCCTTTGTATTAACCATGGGTGAGTACCCCTTGTACTCGTTTTCGTAATAGTATCCCATTGCTTATAAAAAAAAAAAAACTTTTAAGATTTGAAACATAATTGATTCTTAACTAGTTTAGTTAATTGTTGATTATTTGAATAAGTAAGTTGGTACTTAGTTATAACTATTTTTTAGTTTTGCCGGCTTTTTTTCTTTTTGAATTTAATGGTAGTCCCTTCGTATAAGATTGAATAAATGAACTCTTCTTTTCTCTCCATACTTTCTTTATTTTTTATCTTTCATTGGTTCAACATGAAAGATACTATTATTATTTTTCTTCATCCACATTTAAATTATTATTTCTCTATATTCACTCTGATTTATGCATTGTTTTTCCATAATATCATAGTGCCCTAAACAAACTGATCCAATCTTTGATCAATCTACTCCGTTTTATATCCACCCTAGTGATAGACTTGCATCGGTCTTTGTTTCACCGAAATTAACTGGTTTGAATTACCATTCCTGAGCTCAATCTATTCAGGAGTTCTTTTGTGGAAAGATGCAATTGGAGTTCATCGAAGGAAGCATTTATATTCCTACTAATATGTTTGATCCTTATCAAACTTGAAATCAATGCAACATGTTGGTACATTATTGGATTATAAAATTTATTTTTGAATCAATCGTTCAATCCATTTAATCCATTGTACTCATGGAGAATGCCTTTGATGTTTGGAGCGACCTTAGAAAACAATTCTCAATGGAGACCTAATTCGCATTTCTGAGCATCAACAGTAAATCTATAATCTTGGTAAGTTGCAAAACCTGTAATTGTTCTTTTTTCTAATTTGAAAATTCTTTGGGAAGAATTACATCGGTATTTGCATATGCTTATGTGCACTTGTCGAGTTAAATGCTCATGTGAAGCTTGTTGGACAAACTTTCCTAAGTACTTTTGGGCGGATGCGATTAATACTGCATGTCATGTCTTAAACATGGTGTTCATTAGACTAATCCTAGAGAAGACACCCTATGAGTTACTTAAAGATAGGAAATCAAACATTTCCTACTTTCACGTTTTCAATTGCAAATGTTTCATTTTAAATAATGGAATCTTGGTATATTGGATGCTAAGTTTAATGAAGGAATATTCCTAGGATACTCATCTTTGAGTAAATTTTATAGAATTTAAAATCATAGAATATTATATGTTGAAGAATTTATTCATGTTGCATTTGATGAATCCGCACCCTAAAAGACGGGGAAATGTATTTATTATGATATTTCATGTGTGATAATAAAGAATTTGATCAACGATGGAAGTCCCAAAGTGGTTTCTCCTTCTCCAAAAGGATGATGACATTGATGAAGATAAAGAGGAAAACTCACATGAGGAAGACAAACAAGAGACCTCAAATCAGCTGCCTCAAGATTGGACAATTGCAAAAGATCATAGATTGGATCAAATACTATGAGATATCAGAAAAAGGTGTAAGTAGTAGATTTCAGGTTAACAATTTTTGTAAATATTTTGCTTTCACCTCTAAAATTAAGCCTAAAAAGATATCTAATGTTTTACTCAAAGTTTTAATTGTATAAAGTTGATCTTACCGGTTGATCAGAACCTGAGGGTGGACCAACGACTTCGAGCACAATGTTGGTGATGAGGAGGAGGGGTGTACCTACAAGATACTCTGATGCTAAAGTAAGTAGGAGCACATATACGTTTGAGTGTTTCAAGGATATGATTTTGATTACCTAACCCTCTCGAATGAGAGGGTTTTTATAATGTCCCCAACGCTTGGCCATTGTTCATATTTGGGTTGGATCAAGGATCCAGACCCAAAATATGTGACTATCAGGAATCTAGGCGTAAAACTAGGAATCCTGGAAGGTTGCCCGTAAGTAGCCGTTGAGGCAGGCAGAGGTGCTCTTCTATGCAGCGATGGTGCCTGACAAGCGGGCGAGCATCTGTCTCCGACGGAGGGGCAAAATGGATGGCTTGATGTTGGCCCTGCTGGAGGCCTGGCCAAGAGCAACGATGGTCGATTAGCCCTCTGGCCAAGTGAGGATATGTCCCTGATAGAGGGGCAGGGGATCTGTCTGAGGGCAACGATGGTTTGTTGGCCCTCTAACAGAGGGCAACGATGGTTTGCTGGCCCTCTGACCAGGTGAGGATATGTCCTCGATGGAGAGGCAGGAGAAAAAGTGCTTCATTTTGCCCTCGACTAGTTGGGTCAAGGCTGTTGGGCCATTCTGCGTGCAGAAGTGAATTGGGACATGTCTACCTATTGGGACAGTCCAGAACAAAGTAATTCAATCTAATTTAAAACAATTTATTTTAAGTCAATTTTTAATTATTCAAATTATAATTATAAAAAATTATATTAACTAGGGCGCAAACCTTTTCTTTTTTTAAACTAAACTACAAGAATAAAGCTCTCATGCGAAGTGTTTTAGTGACGTGATTATCACGTGTCAAAAATTTGGTAGCTGCGACGTGATAATCACGCCACTACCTTTAAATAATATAAATAATGTAAAGTCATTGAGAGTCAGACATTGATTATTGAAAAAAGAAGTTGTGACATGGGAAACACGTCACTACTAAAAAGTAAAATAAAAAAATACTAAATGTTGTAACGTTCACATAGGAGGAAAGGTTCAAATTTTCAAAAAAAATAGTTGTGACGTGTTAAACACATCGCAAAATTTAAGAGGGAAATTTCAATTTTCGTGAATTGATTGGTGGCAGGCTTTTGCAGGCAGTCTCATTAAATGATGTTCCTGTTTAAATGTTGTGACGTGAATATCATGTGGCAAGGTTGTGACATGATATTCACGTCACTGTTTGGCTTATATTAATAGGTTAATATTTTAAGTTTTGCATATAAAAAAATTATTGAAAACGAAATTAAAAAAAATAGTATATAAACACAATTTTTTTTATGTTTTGCATGTTAAAAACGAAATTTATTTACATATATTTAATAAAACAATATATAAAAAAATATAAAAGTATATTTAGTTTTAATTTATTAATTAAATTTATATATTTTAATATATTTAGTTTTAAAATTTTATATATATATATATATATATATATATATATAATTTATTAATTGGATTTTAGAAATTTAAAAAAAAAAGATTAGTGACGTGATTTGCATGTCACTAATTAGAATCAAGATCCTCTCCATTTCGTTTCTCCATTTTCCCTCTCCATTACTATAGTTTTGAAATATTTGTAGTGTATAAAAATTAAATAAATCTATTAAATGTCACATTATTATACTTATATTTTTAAAACTTTTATAATGGAGAAAAATGGAGAAGGAATCATAAATGGAGAAGATTTGAACTCCACTAATTAGTGGCATGGAAATCACGTCGCAACTTTTTCAAAACTACAATTATTAGTGATATGATTTTCATGTCACTAATTAGTGACATGAAAATCACGTGGCAAATAAAGCTGATTTTCTAAATCACATTCTCTATGCAAACATTTGCGACGTGATATTCACGTCACTATTTGGCTTATATAATTAGCTCTTCGTTCTCTCTCTATAGAACACACATGTTCAACAAAAAATGTAAAAGTATATTTAGTTTATAATTTATTAATTTAATTTATATATTTCAATATATTTAGTTTTTAAATTTAATTTATATATATAATTTATTAATTGGGTTTTTGAAATTTAAAAAAAAAAGATTTGTGACGTGATTTACATGTCACTAATTAGTGGCATGGAAATCACGTCGCGACTTTTTCAAAACTATAGTTATTAGTGACATGATTTTCTGAACCACAACTGATGTGTCTGCTCTGACTTAATTGTTGGGAATCTCTGTGCAAATATTTGCGACGTGATTTTCATGTCACTGATTAGTGACATGAAAATCACGTCACAACTTAGTTGTCACCCGCTCTGCAGCGGCATATTTAGTCACGTCGCAAAAAACAGTTTGTGAAATGATTTTCCTTGTTGTGGCGTGAAATTTACGTCACTAATGAGTGTTTTTTTCTGTAGTGTATATAAATATAATTAAATATAGAAAATTAATATATTTTACGTAAAATATAACGTATACTAAAAATTAATATTAGCCCCATTTAACATGAGCTATTTTTTAAGAAGAAAATAAATAACTTTTAAAAAAGAGTATATAGATTGTTATCCAAAGAATGTTGGATTTATTCCATGGGAACTAATTAAGCATATGCTTATTACACGTGCATGCGCTTTAAGGTGCGCAAATTGATTGAATTTGCCGAATGATCTTCCTTTATTTTCCTTTACATAAAGAAACAACTTGTGCCATTCTCTCATTCTTGATTACGCCATGTTAGGCAATTTTTTATGATTTGAAACTTAATTGGTTCTTAACTAGTTTAGTTAATTGTTGATTATTTGAATAAGTAAGTAGGTAGTTAGTTATAACTATTTTTTAGTTTTTCCTCCTTTTTTTTTTTATCTTTGAGTGAAGACTCATTTTGGTCTCTCACAAATATTACATGAGTCAAATTAGTCCCTCACAAAAAAATTGACCCAACTTAATCCCTTACAAAATTTAACCGGATCATATTAGTCCTTCTGCTAATATTTTTCTCAAATCGGTTTTTTCTACTTCTAAACCGGTTCTTTTCATACTTTTAAACCGTGACTGGACTGACACGTTGGAATTTTTTTTTTTTTTAAATACCAAATTAATTTTTATTTTTAATTTCATTTTTAAACAGTTATCAATGAATAATATCAAAAAAGCCAAAATTATTTCTTACTCCCTCCGTTTTTTATTATAAGTCGTTTTGGAAAAATATTTTGTATTTTAATATAAGTCGTTTTACAATTCCAATGAATAATTAATGCTATTTTTCCTATTATATCCTTAAATATTTATTATTCTCTCTCATTTCAATTATATAAATTTATGTTCCACATGTCATTAATGAAGGATAATTTTGTAAAAAACTTCATAATTTCTCATTTTCATACAACAATTATTATTTTTCTTAATCTGTGTGAAAAGTCTAAAACGACTTATAATAAAAAACGGAGGGAGTATAAAGTAATTTTCATGATTTCTACTAATATTAACAAATTTTATACATAAATTTTTATCTATGAGGTCTCAAATCCAAGTCCCTTCAAATAAAATGATTTTCACTTTACAACTAGACAAATCAATTTCTATCGTTAATAAAGTGACTATCATTTACAACTAGAAAAATCAATTTCTATTGTTAGTAAAGTGACTATTATTTACAGCAAGACAAATCAATTTCAATTGTTAGTAAAGTAACTATTATTTACAACTAGATAAATCAATTTCTATTGTTAATAAAGTGATTATCATTTACAACTAGACAAATCAATTTCTACAGTTAGTAAAGTGACTATCAATAACAACTAGACAAATCAATTTCTATTGTTAGTAAAGTGACTATCATTTACAAATAGACAAATCAATTTCTATTTTATTAAATTGACTGTCATTTAATCTGAAGAGACGTAGGTTCGAGATCATATTGATACAAATTTTATATTTTTTATTTTAAATTTAGAATTGTTTAAGATTAACCACATGGGTCTGAGTTCAACTCCTTATAAGAATCAATTTTGGCTTTTTTTATATTATTAATTTATAATTGTTTAAAAATTAAATTAAAAATAAAAATTAAAAAAATGAAAATAAAATGAAATCCAACGTGGCAATCCAGTCACAGTTTAAAACTAGGAAAAAACCGGTTTGAAAAAAATATTAACAGAAGGACTTATATGATCCGGTTAAATTTTATAAGGGATCAAATTGGGTCTATTTTATTGTGAAGGACTAGTTTGACTCGTCTAATATTTGTGAGGGACTAAAATGGGTCTTCACTCTTTATCTTTTTGAATTTAATGGTATAAATAGAGTTCACTCCCCCTTTGAATTCGATTATGTTTGAATGAATGAACTCTTCTTTTCTCTCAATACTTTCTTTATTCTTCTTCTTTCATTAGTTCATGATGAAAGATAATTTTATTATTCTTCTTCATCCGCATTTAGATCATTATTTCCATATATTCACTCTGATTTATGCATTGTTCTTCCACAATGTAATTGTGCCCTTAACATATTGATCCAATCTTTGATCAATCTAATTCATTTTTCATCCACCTTAGTGATAAACTTGCATCGATATTTGTTTCATCGATGTTAACTAGTTTGAATTACCATTCTTGATCTTGATCTACGCAGAGAGCTCTTTGTGGAAAGATGCAATAGGAGTTCATTGAAGGAAGAATTTATATTCCTACTGATACGTTTGATCCTTCTCATCACACAAGAAATCAATGCAACATGCTAGTACATTATTGGATTATGAATTCTATTTTTGAATCAATTGTCCAATCCATTATACTTATGGAGAATTCCTTTGATGTTTGGAGCAACCTTAGAGAACAATTCTCACAAGGAGACCTGATTCGCATGTTCTGAGCTTCAACAGGAAATCTACAATCTCCAGCAAGTTGAAAAATCAGTAACTAGTCTTTTTTCTAATTCAAAAATTCTTTGGGAAGAATTACATCAGCATTTGCATATGCTTATGTGCACTTCTCGAGTTAAATGCTCATGCGAAGCTTGTTGGACAAGTGACTTCAAGCACAAGAGGGGAGAGGGGTGAATTGTGGTATTTGAAATTTACGATTACTTTACTGATTTTCTCAATTATACTTGAAATTGTGTTAGTAGTTTCGTAGGAGTAAATAGCAGCGAAAACAAAAATAGTAAATAGTAGAAAATAAATAGAGTAAGGGTTAGAGAGATTGCACCAGAGAGTTATCTAGGTTTGAAAGAATGTTAGCCCAGTCTTGTCTCCAAGAGATCTTCTTGAAATTTTGACTACAAACTTTGAGCTTTGACAATCTTATCCCCAACCAAATATAGATTTTACTCCAAGCTAAGCTAACAATCTGTTTAGAGATTTTTAGGCTTATCTTAGTAACCAAACAGAGCTTTTTTTCGGCGAAGCTCGAGAAACCGAGACGAAGATTTTATGAATGGTTTATCTCACGAACCAAACTCAATCTCGCAAGAGTATCATACTCTCAAGAATTAAATGACAAGTAGGACCACTTACAAACTCTTCCTCACAAGTAAAATTTCACTCAAAAGCACTAAGGAAACTTAAGTGACAAAAGAAATATTTCTAGAGAGAAAATAGAGAGATAAATTCCAAAGAAATTGTAAAGCTTAGGAAAGTGGTGTGAAATGAAGAGGAGGCGAGTCTCCTATATATAGGAGATAAAAACATCAAAAAAGGAAATGATCCATGGGCAAGATTGATGAGCCAATTGATTGGCTTAATGCTTCAATCGATTGTATGGCCTATTTTTAGTCGATTGCCTTACTCAGTATGGAAATATTTGATATAGAGTTGTTAGAAATCATTAAGATGTTTTCCTAATCGTTTAGTTAATTGTTTGGCCCTTCTACAATCGATTGGATTAATGCTCAAACCGATTGGCTGACTCAAAAAAATCCAATCGATTGGCTAGTTCAAAAAATATTTTAAAAGATAGGGGGTAGTTTCTTAATAACTTAGCATGGCTTTGAAAACATTTTTAAGATATTAAAAGGTAGGCAAAAGTCTTTTAAGTGAGTGTGTGGGAATTTCCTTAGAATTTAAGAGCTACTCACTTACTTTTACAAAACATTGGCCACTCAAAGAGTCTCAGCCTGGAGAGCTTTCACATTTCTTCTCTTTCATTACTCTGAGGTTTCGTGATTATTTGTCAGATGTAACAATCATATAAGCACTTCAATCTAGAGTCTCTTTTTGTTATGAGGCTTGAGATTTTTTTCTAGTTGGGTCTCCATTATCAGAGAGTTGAAAGCTATTTCCGCCGACTTCATCACAATTGTTAACATTGTCGTTGTTAAAATTTTAAAGAGGATCTTTTTGAGATTATCAACTTTATACCTGCAAGCACATAGATCCACAGTCTCCCCATTTTTGATGATGAAAATGCATATATATATATATATATATATATATATATATATATATATATATATATATATATATATATATATATATATATATATATATATATATATATATATATATATATATATATATATATATATATGGAGTAATTAAACTCCCACTCAATTGAGCAGAGTGTACACTCTACTCCCCTTGAGAGTATACTTCTTCCTTTTTGGCATAATAAAAAAGGTAAAGACCATAAAGCACATATATCACATGGCATCAATTTGAGAAGAAAATGATATAGGAGTTTTAATCCATACATTATTTTCTTGATATTCCTAGTTCATATCTTATGAAAAGAAGTTTTCTTTAGGAAGTGGTTTAGTAAAAATGTATAGAAGTTGATTAGATGAGGTTACGAATTCAAGTACGCATTCCCATTTTTCAACATGATCTCTAATAAAATGCTGCCTAACTATGATGTGTATAGCCCGAGAGTGAAGAATCAGGTTTTTTGTAAGGCTTATGTTAGACGATAGGCTAGTGATTTAGAGGGGGTGAATAGATCAACAGAATTTTCTGCGGTGTTCTTGAAAAACTTTGTGTATTGGAAGTGTCCTGGAATCGACTATCATCTATTCAAAACCGCTATTGGTAGGATCAAAAATGCTATATAAACGCAAAGATAATTGATGTGCTCAAGAGTAGAAACGAATCAATTACTTTTCAAAAACTTTAACCATTTGAATATGATATGCTTGATAGCCTACTTCCAATGAGATAATGGTTTGATAAATTGGATAAGGCAATTTATCAAATAGTTAGTGTGCAGCAAATATATTTGCACTAAGACAAAACAACAAACACTTGGTTTGCTTTGTTAACTTGTTGAGGTGATTCAAGAGTAGTAATTGAACAACTTTGATTGCAATCAAGGATTACACTTCAGTAGTATAAATGTTTTTCGTATCACAATTCCGTTTTTGGATCAGTTTTCAAATTAACAATTAACAACCAAGATCAATAGCAAGCAATATAGAAACTAAGAAAAAGAGAAACACAGTTTGTTTAGGCAGTTCGTCGGTCGTCCTCGCTACGACTACGTCTACCCCCAATTCCAAACAGGAATTGAGATAGTTTCATTTATCAATTTGCAAATGTTGTTACAAGAGAAGATTAAAACAATTAACAAAACAAAACTAGTTATATGTTGATTCTTTATCTTCTCTCCCCTTGATCTTAAGCAGGATCAAGTTGACCCAAGAACTTCCTTCGATCCTCCGGTTACCGTGACTTTCTTGAACGAACCCTTGTTCTTCAAGACCTACACTCGGTTCAATCCTTTGTGAAGCCTCTTGTCAAAAACCTCCAAATTACCTTGATCTTGGAGGACAAAACCCCAAAGGTTTTATACAGAGAAACTCCCACAATGTTCACCCAAAGGAATACTCAATTCCTATCCATGGTCGTTATCAGACTTGAACATGTACCCGTAACACAAAAATAATTATGTGTAGTTGTGTTCGAGTAGGAAGAAGACTGAAGATGAGAAGACTTGTGTATCTTTCAAGTTTCCCTGTTTCTTGTGAAAGTTGTGCAGAAAGAGTATATATATAAGGGTGTGAGTGTTAAGCTGAAGCTACAATCAGATGTCCAAAACATCAGTTGATGCAAGCGAAGCGTCAACCTCTTTAGTTGTGAGTCGACCTAATTAGTGCAGAGAATGTTGCTTAATTCAAAGTTCAGTATGCGTCGACTCAAGTTTGTTGTGCGGCGACCAGAGCTTGATAGGTCGGCCTGGTGGAAGAAATGATTCGACCTAAATGGACCAGTGAAGAGAGCTTGTCTTTCATCCTGTTAGAGGTCGACCTAGTGAAGCCAGTGAGTCTACCTAAATTAAGTAGAGATGCAGGTTGCTTGTCTTTACTTATTTGCGTCGACCTATGATTTTTGTGAGTCGACCTAAACTTTCCAAAATTGCAGACTTGCTACTTTTCACTTATGTGTGTCGACCTATGCTTGTTGTGAGTTGACCTGAGCTGATTAGAAAATCCCAAATAGTGATTTTGTGATTTCTTTAATCGTTTTGTGTGAGGTTTGCGAATTTGAGTATTTGACATCATTCAAAACACTTTTGTGAGGTATGCATGTACTTACAGTTTATGGCGCCATTGTAATCACATCTTTTTGGGAAAACTCCTAGATTTACACCGTAGTCACTGAGTTGTTATTTCGTCCAAATAAGTTTAGCACAATAACTACCCGCAACAACATATTCAGCCTCAGTTGTGGATAATGAGACAATTGTTTGTTACTTACTATACCTTGAGACAAGAAAGTTCCCAAGTAAGTGACATGTACCGCTGATACTTTTCCTATCCAATATGCACCAAGTTAAATTGGAGTCGGGGTCGGAGTACCTAACTAAGTCAAAATCCACTCCCTTGGGATACCATAAACCCATTTGTTGAGTTCCAGAGAGGTATCTCATGATGTGTTTGACCATACTGAGATGTGATTACTTAGGGGATACTTAAAAGGCAATTACTTTTCTTTGCTTGTTACTAGGTTCTCATGACCACTAGGTGATTACTCTTACCTATGGGAAATATACTATCACACTTGATGTGATCCCTGGTACACTTTTGTCTATTTCTCAAAGGAGACAATGTGTATATGAAGGAATTCAAGGTGATAGACTGTATGTGAGAGAGGTTCAAGATTGTGGGTTGAATAAGGGTATTTGAGGTTTTGGAAAGAAGAGGTCTAAATTCAGGAATCGTAAAACAACTAAGTGTTATAATTACAAACAAGTTGGGGCTTGGAAGAGGGACTATCCAAACATAAAGTAGAGTTCATCTAGTTCTGCAAATTTGGTTCAAACTGATGATTTTAGATGTGAAGCATGTATATTGTGTGTTTCATTCAGCAAGTGCACAAATGTGTGGATTCTTGACTATGATTGTTCTTACCTATGTAACATTGGGAATGGTTCACTACATTCAGGTCAGGTAATTTTGGATTTGTTTATTTATGTGATGATAAAGCATGTACTATCTGTGGAATGGGACAAAATAAAATTGCCATGGACGATGGAGGCGTGCAAACCTTGAACAAAGTCATATATATATTCCAGAATTACGAGAGAATTTGATTCCCCTATGCACTCTACAGGAAAATGGTTTCTCTTATAGGTCTTGTGGAGATAAGAATATTATGAAGGTTAGCAATGGTGCATTGTTTATGCTGAGAGCAAGGAGGACCACATATAACATCTATAAACTGTTGGGGAACACTATTGTAAGTGATTTAGCTGAAGTTTCATGTCTCTAATACATTTAGGGGGAGAAACCTAAAGGTGCAAGAAACACAAGAAAGGGGGTTTGAATTGGGTTGCACCATATATAATATTTTCGTAACTCAAAACACAAGGTTAACAAGTGAATAAAAATAGATGAACACAATTATTTTTATCATGGTTCACTGTTAATGAAGTTACTCTAGTCCACCCGCCAAGGTGATTTCGCCTTCTCAAAAAGGATTTAATCCACTTTAGCCAAACTGATTACGGACAATGACACTGACCGTAGCCAATACCTTTTTGAGACTCTTGACTAGCACCTAGTCTGTCAATGAAAAAACCACAATAAGCTTATGATCAACTTTGCTGACAATCCCAACAAGTTTAACTAATCCTTATTGTGAAACCACTCAGACCGTAGCCACAGTCTTCTCGAGGCTTCTGACTAGCACCTAGTCCCCCAAGGAAATAATCAACCAAGTTGATTACAAGTGTGTATTACAAAGATGCTTCGAATAAGCAGATTACATAATTTTTAAGTACAACAACACAAAAGTGTTGATAAGAAATATACGAAAAAAAGCTCCTTGCTAAAATACAAAACTATATAAAGATTTCTATAACAGAGTTTGTGCAGCGCTTTGGTGTAGTTTTGTAGAACTAATTTGTTAATTTCAAATTTTTCCAATGACTTCCTTTATAGAGAAGGATAGATCTGTTTAAGGGTAGAATAGGAAATACAAAGTACAGTTGTAAAGTCCCCAACGGTCATGGTGGGAATGGTAGATAACTGAAATTTCTGGTACATGCATAACCATGCTAACACAACTATCTTACATGATGTCAAGACAAATGTTACGACATCTTGGAAATAAACCAGATTCATCAGATTGAATTTGATATTGAATTAAATTTGTAGAATGATAAATAACACATAGAGATGTTAACCCAGTTCAGTGCAAACAACACCTACTCTAGGGGCCACCAAACTAGGAAGGAAGTCCATTATCAGCAATATTAGTTCAAAGCTAAACACCCTAGTTTACAATTTATCGCCTAATAACTACCCAGCGCTACATCTTCCTAGAAGTCTTCATCTAGACCTGAGAAATCTCCATCCCAGTTCCAATCACCGCAGTGATATCTAACAGTTCCAATCCCAGTTACTGTATCAAAAAACAAACCAATTTTAAATATCACACTTCCAATACAAGAACTCTACTCTTTTGTTTAAAAGATTTAAGAGTGAGAACAAAGAACTAAACTCATTACCTAATGGCTTCTAAGTGAGAACAAATAACTTGACAAATAGTCAAGCTACATACAGTCTACTACGCAGTATCAAAAGATACGTGGGAGACTTAAAACACAAGAGACTCTCAAAATCTAAGCTTTCTAACCTTCCCCTAATTTTTACAATCGTGAAAAACTTAGTTACATTAGGTCTAGGAAACTCTTTAAATAGTCTTCAGCAATCCATGGGCTTCGAGATTATTTACTTGATCCACAAGCTGGGAGTTGCACGAAATCTGCAGAGAAATCTTTTTTAATCTTGAAAATAAATATTGTTTTAATCTTCTAAGATTAGAAACTTTAATTCTGGTGGACATATGATTCCCTTGTTCCAGATTAAATATTCTTGACAAGCGTAAATCAGTGAAATATATCCAAAGGAAATATCACAGAATAAATTTAAAAAAATCAAATCTGTTCAAGATTCAAGGCAGCCTGTGCTAATCTTATGATACAAGATGTCACGATATCACTCAGGACATCTAATTTTTTTTGTAAGCTCATACTCAGTTGTTACAAGAGATCAAGATATTACGACATCTTACTTAACATCCTTCAAGAACCGTATTTTAAAAATTCTGTCAATCCCCAAAAAGAAGGAGCTAACAACAACAAGTACAGGTTGGACTGTCCTTACGCCATCCTATAAGAGTTGAGGTCACAGTTTACGTTAGTACTTTTATGCTCACCATTACACGCAAGCCGTCCATGATATTCTAAGTATTCTGAGGCTTCTGATTGAATGTTGATTGAAGCATGTTGTAGATGCTCAGAACTTTTATCTTCAAAACCTAAGTCTTTGAGTCTTTAGAGCTTGTTCCTTAAGATAACATGTAAAGTTATCATCAAAACCTAAGGTCAGATGCAAAACCAATCTTGTTCTTAATCTCTCCTCCTTTTTTATGATGATAAAACTATGTATTCTGATAGAACAATTTATACTGGGTAATCACCATAAAACTAAAATTCAGAAAAGCTAACCAGCTCCCCCTGAATTTGTTAATACTTTAAAATTCATTTAAGCTTGTTCAAAGTCTCCCCCTGAGCCCAAGACTCACAAAATAAAATTTGAAGTACAAAATAAACTATAGAGAAGGAATATTTCTCCACTGACGTCTCATCAGAGTCTGACTAGAGCTTGTGTATTTTAACACAAGTACTCAACCACTAGGGTAAATCTTTGCTTGTGTTGAGTTTAAAAGAAGTAAATGATTTATGTAATGGTTTGAAATGAATTAATCGTCTTTGAGCACTTAAGAGGTGTATATGAATTGAATTGCATATATGATTTGGATACCTATGATCCATTATCATATGTATCTAAGTCTTGATATAAACTTGAAACTTTAATCATTCTTTTTCTTCTTTGATCATTCTTCTTAAGAAAGACTTTTGTCTTCATCAAAACCAAGATATGATTGATGATGAATATCTTCTTCACAATCTCCCCCTTTTTGATAATGATTGTCATACCCCAATTTTTGACCTAAGATACCACCTCATATCATTGCATATGCATCATTTGCATCTCTAACAAATTGCATAGCTTGTGTTTGCTACTTGTGACTCAGCAGGGTTTAATCAAGAAACCACTCATCAGTACAAGTAACAATCAATTAGGGTTTTGTTCTCCCTTCATCTCAAATGAATCATCTTCATCAACAATCAACATTTGGTCCTCAGAGATTCACTTCAACAAGCTCAACAGCTTTGAATCGACTGAATTAGGGTTTTGCCTGAAGATAGCATACTCCTGACTTTTGCTCAGAATTTGACCTAATGGCTTGGGACATGACCTCAAGACCCCAAGTGCATCATTTTGACCTAATCCATTGGCTCATAACATCTCCTACACAAAGATTGATCAGACAAATCCTCAGATTAGGGTTTTGAACTATCAGGGACTAAAGTCAGGGATCACATTTGGGAAACCCTAAAAATCCCCAGGAAGTCAATCAAAGGTTTCAATCATCCTCAAATAATCCCTATGACAACATCCAATGGAAATTACATTTCAATTCAAGACCTACAGACATCAATTTCATCAAGTCGACAATTAGGGTTTTTGACCTAATTCACTGAACAACTGACTTTTTAATCAGGACAAGATGCCACAACTTAAACAATGGCTCAAGGTCCTCTAATAATTCAATGTGATCCACTTCTTATGCGCCATTGCCATTTGTGTGATTCAAGGGATTTGTTTGGAATGTATTTCGCGACTTTTGGCTTATGGATTCATCATGGTGAAGAATTGATTCATATGGATTATTTGAAAGTTGGTATAAGTTTGAAACAATTCATGGAAATTTCACTGAAATTGCAAGAAATATCTTTTAGTCCATTTGTTGAAAGATTATTTCAAGTATGGTTTAAAACCATAAATTCAAGAATTAAAAGTTCATTGGTGCAAGAACATTTTTCACATTACTTCAAGGACTTTTCATTCAAGAATATCCCACATTCATGGTTCATACAACTTCATTCAAAGATTTTAAAGGAAATTCAAGCATTCAAAATTGAAGTTCATTCCTTACAAAGTTCCAAATTTCAAATGAGTTACAATAGAGACTTTGTCCAAATTCAAGATTACATTATTTCAAGTCTAATTCAAGGTTCAAAGATATTACAACTTTCAAATTCTATTCACTTTCAAGAATACAAGTTCATACAATCTAAAGTTGGAATAAATTGGAATTACAAGAAAAAAGAAAAAGCTTCAAAGACATTCTTGAATTCTTCAATCTTCAAAGTCTTCATTCTTCAAGTTCAAGCTTCTTCATGCTTTCTTCAAAGTTCTCATGCAACATGAAAAAGAAACAAAGAGGGGTGAAATTAGCAAAAGTCAAAGAATGTCAAAGAGAGATTTTTATGTCATAAAATTCTACAACTTAGAGATATCATAAAATGACATAAAAATTTACCCACATGGCTTATTTGTCACAAGGATAATGACATAAGGAATATTCTTATTCTTATTTTTATCTTGCAATGATGAAGAATATATTCTTATTCTTATTCTCATTCTTGAGATGACTATAACCTCCCAATCAAGTTTCTTAATTCCTAACACATCCCTAAATTTTGCCTATAAATAAGAAGTGATTTCTTTGAAGTTGGACACACCAAAGCTACTATACTACTAGCTTTCTCACTTCTCTCTTTTCATAATTTTCAAAGTTCCATAGTTTGAAAAAGGGGGAAGAAATAGTTCATACCTTGGTGGAAGGTTTCCACTTGAAGATCATCTTCAAGTCTCCTTAATATCCAAAGTTCCCACGAATCCAAAGAGGTTTTGTTGCATCATCTTCATCAAAAGAAAGCCTACAACAACAATTCAAAGTTGTTAAAATTAACAATTTCAAAAGTTGTTAATAGCAAAAATCCAAGGTGGTTCTTCACCAACACAAAAATTCAGCAAACAACAACAGTTGCAACAACACGGTTTCGATTCAACAAACCACAAGGAGGAAAAAGATAGCAACTTACAGTTTGTTTATCTTCACCTCATCATCCAACTTCAAACCTCTCTACCACAAATGAAGTTCAAAAACACCGACAAACCTGCAGCAATCCAATCGACTCAGCAATAACAACAAGTTAATTTGCAGATTATTTTCAGGAAGAAAATCGGGACAACATCAGTTGCAACAATTCAAAGCAAAAATTCAGCAGCAAACAGAATTTGCAACGGTTCAGAAACACGAAGAATTGCTCAACAACATCAACTAATTCAAAGCAGTTGTAACAACATATTCAAAGGTTCAAAACGCAGCAATCACAGTCAATTCCAGAAGCTCAGAGAATCGATACATACCTCAGTACATAAACCGGCGAAAGCCTCCTCGCCGCAGGTAACTCAATTTCTCGCCCGCTATTAATTTTTCTGCTAATTGTTACTGCAAATTTGTTGTTCTTGTGCTTCACTGAAAATCGAAAACAGTAAGAGTGATCCAATCGTTGTTATATCGGAATTGAAAGAGCCAAGCTAATTTTCTTTCTCTCTCGTGAAACACTAAGAAAACTCAGAGCAGAGGAAAACAAGGTTGAGAAAAAGAACCTGTTTTGGCTTGAATCAGAACCGTGTTCCCTCTAAGATTTGTTGTTGTTTCTGTCGATAACCGCAAGCAAAATCAAGAGAGATGGAGAGGTTGCTGTTTGTTGTTACTTCGCAAAGAGAGAAACCGAGTTGTTGTTGTTCACGATGAGAGCCAACTCGCGAGAGAGATAGAAAAACCGAGAGAGAGTGCTTCGTTGTTGTTGTTGTTCAAACGTGAGCAAGAGAGGAATCGGGTGAGAGATACAACGAGTTGCCATTGTTGTTGTCGTGAGAAAGATGAAGAAATTTCAGAGAGAAAAACGAGCAAGAGGGGAGAGAGTTTGATTTTCATTTCCTTAAGTTTGTTTTTTTTTCCAGGAACGTGAGGGAGAGAAGAACAGAGGCGCTGCCTCATTCCATGATTTTAGGGTTTATTCTAACCCAATTGCTTGAGTGGGCGGATCCGGGTCATCCTGACCCGACCCGGTCCGGCCAGCTTCTTTTCTTTTAATTGTTTTTCAGCTTTCAGCATTTGGGCTGCACCCTCCAATCTGATTCCACACCCCTAGCCCATTTTTAGTTTTTTTAATTATCTCTTTAATTTTCTTTAAAGATTTTTATATAAAAGATAAACTTAGTATTTTAATTTAAATATAGGATTTTAGTTTTGATTTTCTAATCCTTATTAAAAAATGACAAAAATATGTTGTGAGATTTAAGTTTTTTAGAGATATTTTAATATGTTTAGAAGTATGTTTTTTAATTAAAATATTAAAAACACAAAAATATTTTAGATGCATACATAATTTTATGTTTCTAATCATTTTTCTTCTCATAAAAAATTACAAAAAAATATCTTTTATTAGAAGTAATTTTCATTTGAATTTGACATTTTCATAGTTTGTGTAGCTAATCATTTAAATTTTTAATTGATTACTGTTGCATATTACTTGAATTTTCTCACTTCGTCCAAGACTTCGAGATTATTTCTCTGTTGTCTTTTGGATTTGTCTGTTTTGTTTGGTCTTCCATTTGCTGTAGAATTCCATAAACAATTACTGGATGATCATGGAATGCTGAAAGCTGTGAGCTTATTCGACGTTCTTTTCTGCTGGTGAGGATGCTTAACATCTGTTGAAATCCTAATTTATTCAAAGCACATCACTTGAAGATCACGGTAACACCTCAAACTCAGAAATCCAATTTTCTCATTCTTCGAGGTAAGCCTAAAACTCAATCAACGGTTTTCACAACAGTAACCAATTCACTTTCAAATCATCCATTGTTTTTCAAAACAGTGGGGCCTCTCGAATATTAGAGAGTGTAAGTCCCATTTCTTTTCTTTTTGTACAGTTTTTTTCAAAACAATTAAACTTCTTCAAAAATAAAATCTTTTCAAACAATTTTCAAATCATTTTCAAAACAACCAAACTTCAAAGAAACAAAACTTTTCAATATACCATGGGCCTCCATGTAGGTATAAGTCCCGAGCCCTTTCGTACATACCCATTCCAGTACATGAAATTAGGTATTTCATTGTACGCCTTTTTGTACATACACCTTTTTGTACATACCTCGATCAGTTTGTTTTTAAACTTTGAATAACAAACCAAAAATGAAGGTTTTCTTTAAATCTTCCCAAAAATACCATGGGCCTCCATGTAGGTATAAGTCCCAAGCCCTTTGTGAATACCTGTTTACATAGCTTTTGAATAAACTCAAATGGGCCTCTCCCCGAGTATAAGTCCCGAGCCCCATGTATACAAATGGATCATGCTTACAGGTATATTTCCTTCATAAACTCCATTATATACACACACTTTGTCATATATAACTGTTCATATAACTGTTCATATTTGTTCATGTACTTGTGCATATTTGTTTGTACTTGTTCATATGTGTGATTGTGTTATATACTTGTTCAACTTAGTACAACACTAGGTTCCCCATAGCCTCCTATTGGGCTTCGTGCAAAGAATCTCCACTAGTTTAGGTTAGGACATAGAGTATGGTTTCCCGGTGAAATCGCTCTAAGAGCTCAAACCAACTATACCATGCCTCCCCTTGGGCTTTGTACAAACGAGTGACCCTCCCATAGCCTCCTCTTGGGCTTACAATGCAAGGACCCTGGATTGTCCCTCCCATAGCCTCCTCTTGGGCTTACAATGCAAGGACCCTCGGATAGTCTCCTCTTGGGCTTCGTACAAGGACCCACGGGCTTCTTATAAGCATCCCCCAATATCCAAAACCAAATACCCTAGGAGATTAGACATTTTTCATCTCTATGCTAGGAGTATCTCTTATATATCATCACAAACAATCAATCAATCAAAATCAAACTTTTTGCCACAAGGCTGGCTAATCAATCAAACTTTTTGCCACAAGGCTGGCTAATCAATCAAACTGTTTTACCACCGTACTGGATGATTAATCAAAGTTTTTGTCACAAGGCTGACTTCATTGAAACTTTTGCCACGAGGCTGGCTGATTAATCAAAACTTTTTGTCACAAGGCTGACTTCATTGAAAGTTTTTGCCACAAGGCTGGTTAAACAAACAAAAATCAAACAGATGTATGTGATGATATAGATTAGATACATCTAGCATTTAGACGACATTTGTCTATTTTCCTTTGCTTCCACTAGCATAAGTGGGAACTACGATTGCTCTGACTTTCTCAACATCCCTTTGAGAATACGTAGGCACAAGGTCGATCCTTGGCGAGCAAAACAAAACAAAAAAAAACCATTCAAACCTTAGCACCCGTAGACCCCGAGCTACAGATGCTCTGATTCCCTCTAAGGGATATGTATGCAGAGGATCGCGACGATCTTTGCGAGCATAATCAAACAAACACCTTAGGTCCCACCTATTTCACAACAGAACCTCCACCACAACAAGAATGAAAAAAACAATAAAGAACCCTGTAGAGTACTACAGATACGTTGGGTGCTAATACCTTCCCTTCGTATAACCAACCCTCTTACCCAAGATCTCTCCCCCCACTTTTAGGTTATTGCAGCTTTTTTCCTTTTCCTCCTTTGGAAATAATAAAAAGTTTGGTCGAAATAAAAGAAAAATCATTTTTTATGAGCACTCGAGCCCAAAGAAGGCATCAAGTGTCTCATCCCACAAAAAAGAGGAAGAAAACGGTTTTTCGCCCGCGACAGAAAAATGGCGACTTCACTGGGGACCATCTTTTTATTGTTTCCAAAGGAAGGGTTATTTCTAATTATTGTTTTTATTTTAATTTTTGTTACATGTGTGATTCTTTGGTTCTGTTACTTGTGTGGTTCTGTTACAAGTGATACATTATGGACAAATCCTAACCCGGATTAAGTACACATAAGAAATTAGGTGGAGGGTATAGTCATGTGCAGGCGCACTTGAGAATCCTTCCGCTCAGTGGAGGTTTGTTGGTAATATATGTTTAGCATGCTTTCGTAGCGAAGACATTATTGCCGCATTGAACTGTAGAAGCTGAGAGACCGTAGAACCCCAACCCATCCTGGCCTTATTAGGACGTGGTGCAGAAACGATCCAGGTGAAGACTTGGATAGTTGTCATGCGGAGAACCACACTCAGACGAGTTTTTCTTGAGAATATTTCTGGCTCATCAGTTTAGTCGTGAAAGCCGGTAATATCCGAAAGAAAAATGTAGACTCTGACGTATCAGTAGAACATGTTTTACAGGTGATTAACTAGATCTATCCCTATTTGGTTCTCTGACCTCATGCTCGTGACGCTGGACCTTTGAACCTGTGTGTACTATGTTTGAATTACCATGTTTGTGTACCATGTTTGCGTTACCATGTTCGTATTACCATGTCTGTTTTACCATGTTTGAATATGTGGCATTCATGCATCCACGCATTCATACATTCAAAAAAAAAACCCATTTTTTTTTCCATAAAAAACATGATTTTTCCAAAGATTTAGAGAAATTTTCTTTGCAAACATTTTAGGATTTAGTCATGGAAGAAGTAAAAAGGCATACCAAGAAATACGGTTTCAAAGCGCCTGATGTGGGAAAACTGATAGAGTTAGCATCTTCTGTACAAAATCCTTCCAATTTTAGGAAAAGTTATGGAAAGCTTTTGCCTATCCTGAACACTCATGTTGATGAAGGACTTCTCAAAACTCTGGTTCAGTTCTATGATCCCGTCTACCGTTGTTTTACCTTTCCAGACTACCAGTTGGTACCAACCTTGGAAGAATATGCCAATCTTTTGGGTATTCCTGTGTCTGACAAAATACCCTTCAATGGTTTGGAAGCCATTCCTAAGTCACACATCATTGCAGCGAGTATCCACATGAAAAAGTCTGAAGTAGAGAGTAATTGGACTACCAAAGGAAACCTCCCGGGATTAACCTCACACTTCCTGATAAAGAAAGCCTTTGATTTCATCGAAATTGGTAGCATGATAGCTTTTGAAGCTGTACTAGCCTTGCTCATCTATGGGTTGGTTCTGTTCCCCAATATCGACAACTTTGTTGATATCAATGCCATAAAGATTTTTCTGATTGGAAATCCTGTTCCGACTTTACTTGGTGACATGTATTTCTCTGTCCATCATAGGAATCGCCAAGGCGGTGGAATCATTGTATGTTGTGCACCTTTGTTGTTCAAATGGATTGTTTCACACTTACCTGAGTCTCCTATTTTCACAGAAAACCGAGAAGGTTTGCGTTGGCCTCGAAGACTTATGTCTCTTACTAATAATGCTATCCGTTGGTATACCTTGGCTCGCTGTGGTACAGAAACCATTGATAGTTGCGGAGAATTCGCCAACGTACCTCTCATTGGTACACAAGGAGGAATTAACTACAATCCGATCTTAGCCCGACGACAACTCGGGTATGCAAATTCAGTTAAACCTGTTGGTCTCGCAGTAGAAAGCTACTTCTATCAAGAAAGGGAAGATCCTCAAAGGTTGAAGACAAGAATGATGAGAGCTTGGTACGACGTCCGATGGAAAGAAAAAGGTGAGGAAAAGAATTGCATTGCTACGGACGCCTACACCTGCTGGGTAAAGAAAAGAGCAAAGGAGTTTCAAATGCCTTATGATTATGAAAAACCCATGTCTCTTGTGGTACCTCAACTACCCAATATTCCCATTCCCACTATGAAGGAATACCAAGACACTTTAGCCAAGATGAGGTTAGAGAAAAATGCTTGGGAGCACAAGTTTCGTAGGACCGATATGGAAAACAGAAGGTTGAAGAAACAAGTGAAAGATCACGAAGAAACTCTCTACTGTCAAGATGGATGGCTCATGAGTAAAGATGAGAAGATTCGTCAGAAAGACGCTGCAATCAAGAGGTACATCAAAGAAAGCAAGAAAAAACCTGAAGGTTCAACAAGCAACGCTCCAACTCCTGACGATTGGAAGAATATTGTTGACAAGCTAAAGACCGAAAAGGCCGAATTGAAAGCTTACTATGGGAAAGAAATCATGAAGCTCAAGCTGCACAATGCATTTGGTTCTTCGTCTGATGAAGATGCTTAGGATTGTTTAGCTTTTTTATTTATCATTTGCTTTTGTAAGGAGCTACGCTCCGATGTTGTAACATTTCCCATTATTGTAATAAAAAAATGAATGAATAAAAGGTTTGTTTGTGTTCAAATGTTTGCAAGAAAATAATCTTTAAAATATTTGGAAAAATCATAAATTTTTTTTTTTTTTTTGCATACATCGTTCTGCATATCGAGTCTGTTGTATAGAGTCTTATCTTTTGGATCTTTCTCCATTAGATCGTCAAGCTGTCGCGTCTCAAAGTTTCTCGACCGCGCTCGCAATCAGATCACAGATACAATACTCGTTCAAGCAGAAGAAGAATAATGGAAAGTTCTGAACAAGAGAATATTGAGCTTCGTAATACAGTGACCACTCTTCAGGAAAAGTTGGAAAGTCTCACTACTCTGGTTGACTCCTTAATGGCCGCACAGAATCAGCCGCCACCACCCAACAGTCAAGCAACAGTAACATCTGAGGTTACTACTCCAGTTTCTACAGTTGCATTCGGCATTCCATCTTTCTCCATGCCAGAAGGTTGGGGCACGCCTTTCAGTTTTGGTACAGGTTTCCGCCATAATTTCTCTGGGGTTCAAACATCCACAACTGAAGCGCCTGCTGCACAAAGTTCACAGTTCACTCCACATTCAGGGGTAACTTTTTCCCAAATCACTATGGCACTTTCTCAACCCACTATGACAGTTCCGACCCCTACGGTTCACACTGTTCCTTATGATGGCAATGAGATTTATCATGATCAAGGTGATAGCACAAATCAGCGTAACCTTGTGGAAGATCTCCAAGAACAGTTCAACAAGATTCAACTGGAAGTCAAAGCTATTCGTGGCAAAGATTTGTTTGGAAAGAATGCCCAGGAGCTATGTTTGGTTCCCAGTGTACAAATACCAGCTAAATTCAAGGTCCCTGACTTTGAGAAGTACAAAGGTAGTTCTTGTCCACAAAGCCATCTTGTGATGTATGCCAGAAAGATGTCTACTTATGCAGATAATCATCAGTTGCTTATCCATTACTTTCAAGACAGTTTGACTGGTGCCGCACTGAAGTGGTACACAGGCTTGGATAGCACTAATATTCGGACTTTCAATGACCTAGGCGAGGCCTTTGTCCGACAATACAAGTATAACTCGGATATGGCTCCAGACAGAGATCAACTCCGATCCATGGCTCAGAAAGATCATGAAGCTTTCAAAGAATATGCCCAACGATGGAGAGAAACTGCTGCTCAGATTAATCCACCATTAAAAGAGAAAGAGATGACAAAGATCTTCTTGAATACTCTCAGTCCGTTTTATTATGAACGCATGATTGCTAGTGCTCCAAGTGATTTCACCGAAATGGTAAACATGGGTATGCGTTTAGAAGAAGGAGTCCGAACAGGACGTTTGACTAAAGAAGGTGGATCTTCAAGTGGAACCAAAAAGTTCGGAAGTGGTTTCCCAAAGAAGAAGGAACAAAGTGTTGACATGGTATCCCAAGGGAGGCCAAGAGGAAATGTCAATCGTCAGCGACAGGTTGCTTCTATCACACCAGTCGTTAACACAACACCAAATCCGGGATTCACTCCTCAGTTTCAACAACAACAGCCTCGACAACAGGCTCAGCAGCTAAACAATAATCAGAATCGAGTACAAAGAGCTCCACAGTTTGATCCAATTCCAATGACATACACGGAATTGTACCCTGCTTTGATTGAAAGAGGTCTTGTTCAAACTAAAGCACCACCACCAGTACCTGAGAAACTCCCATGGTGGTACAAAGCTGAGGTCTCATGCCCTTATCATCAAGGAGCACCTGGCCATGATCTTGAGCATTGCATAGCTTTGAAATACGAAGTTCAGAGGTTGGTTAGATCTAATCTCCTCTCTTTCAGAAATTTGAATCCTAATGTGCAAGCAAATCCGCTGCCCAATCATGGAGGGCATGTTGTAAACATGGTGTATGGATGTCCTGGCCAATACCGAGTCTATAATATCAACTTCTCAAGAGCAGATTTGGTACAAATGCACGCCACTCTCTGTCGAGGGCCGAATTTTCGCCAGCATCAATACGGTTCCTGTAGAATATGTTGTGTGGATCCTCACGGGTGTTCGATTGTGAGAAGAGATCTCCAAGTTTTGCTAGATAATGGTACTATTGAGATCTACAGAAATAGGGATGAAAATGAAGTTAACATGATAGGATGTTATCCGCATGAGCTTTTAGTCTCAGATATCAACTCGGAAATGCCTACAGTTAACGTCATCGTTCCTCATTTCAACATGCCTGAGCGCATAGAAGTTACTTACAACAAACCAAAGGTTCCTGTTGCTCCTTTGATCATTTGTCTACCTGGACCTGTTCCTTATGACTCTGACAAGGCAGTTCCATACAACTACAATGCCACAATGATAAAGGATGGACAAGAAGTTCCTTTGCCTACTCTTTCATCTGTTGTAAACATTGCTGATGTAAGTCGTGTAACAAGAAGTGGACGTGTGTATACTCCACTACCTCCAAAGCAGCCTGTTGCTCCTGCAGCCGGACAAAATCCTGTGAATACACCAGTAGGGAATCCTGAGGAAATTCCTGTTAGTAATACAAACACTGATGTTGGTCAATCCAGTGGAACCAATGTGAATCCTGACTTTGATGAAATTTTGAAGCTTATCAAAAGAAGTGAATACAAGATTGTGGATCAGCTTATGCAGACTCCTTCAAAAATCTCAATACTTTCATTGCTGTTGAATTCAGAAGCCCACAGGGAAGCCCTGATGAAGGTCTTGGATCAAGCTTTTGTAGATCATGATGTGACTGTTGACCACTTTGATGGGATAATAGCCAACATAACTGCTTGCAACAATTTAAGCTTATGTGATGAAGAACTCCCCGAGGAGGGTAAAAATCACAATCTTGCTTTGCACATTTCTATGAACTGTCAGTCAGACTCTTTGTCCAATGTGTTGGTAGACACCGGATCTTCCTTGAATGTGATGCCAAAGACGACTCTCGCTCGTTTGTCTTACCAAGGAATGCCTATGAAGTTCAGTGGTGTAGTTGTCAAAGCATTTGATGGATCGCGAAAATCGGTTATTGGCGAAGTCAACCTTCCCATGACAATTGGTCCACATACATTCCAAATCACCTTCCAGGTCATGGACATTCAAGCTGCTTATAGCTGCCTGTTAGGACGACCATGGATCCATGAAGCAGGGGCAGTAACTTCTACGCTCCATCAAAAGCTAAAATTTGTAACAAATGGAAAATTGGTAACAATAAGTGGAGAACAAGCCTTAATGGTGAGTCATTTATCCAATTTCTCTTTCATTTGTGCTGATGATGTGGAAGGAACACAGTTCCAAGGTCTCTCTTTAGAAGACGAATCTTCCATGAAGAAAGCATCGATCTCTTCTTACAAAGAGGCGGTAAAAGTAGTGAAAGATGGAACTACCACTGGCTGGGGGCAAGTTGTGATCCCTACCAAGAATGAAACCAGATCAGGACTCGGATGTTCACCAACATTCTCAAACTGCACCAAGAAGGATGAAACCCTTCGTCCGATCAAAGAAACATTCATTAGTGGAGGATTCCTTAACCCAATTCCTCAAGAGGTTAATGTCCTTATCGAAGAATGTATCGAAGAAGGTCTACCTGATCCTGAAGAAGAATGGAAATGTTATCTCAATGACTCGGGATACATATCTCAGGAAGAACCATATCCTCCGTCAGAGAGACCCAAAGGCAAAGAAACTGAGCCTATTCCTGCAGAAATCTGGGACACCTTGGGACAACCAAGTGGAAAATTTGATTATATGGTGAAATATATTGCGCCTGAAAGTTCAAAGATTTCCATGGAAGATATCCAACCAACTGGATGGGGAGATTCCTTTGAATATAATAGTCAACCAGAAGAGGCTTACCAATACTGTCAATTTTCTCAGCAACCTGAAATTACTGGAAATTTCGGATTCAATACATCTACCAAGGTTAACAATCCTGAAGGTGGTTATTATCACATAAATGCCATTTTTGAAGATGAAGGGGAAGATGGTCCCGCAGTTGACTCAGAAAGTGTCGCTGACAATGAGTCTCTTCATCCTGAAGACTGGGAAATACATCCTGAAAATTCTGAAGATTGTGACTCATCTTATGCTCTTCAAGAAGTAGAAGAAAACCGTTTCAACTCTACAAAGAACAAGGTTGACAAACCAGGACCTTCAAATCCTGCTCGACCAGCAGTCAATGTCAATACTGAAGATAATTCTGAGGAGAATTTTCCTGAATACATAATACACAGAGGAGTTCGTTGCTACTGGAAAGCTGTCGACGTTCCGAATGTTGTTCGCCGCTCAAAGTAATCACCTCGCTGTTATTTTGACCTCCTGCCTTGCCCAAAGCAGAGAGATGTTTTATAGGGCTTTGCTTTTAAATGTTCCGCCCAAATAACTTTGTGTATAGGGCTTTGTTTTAAAAGTTTCCCTCTTTGTCCTGCCCAAGGCAAATGAGTTTGTGTTTAGGGCTTTGTTTCAAAAATGAATTATAAATAAAGCGTCATTTTGAATTCCCTACACTATGTGTTTTATTTTTTTTGCTTTTTTTCTGGAAATGGTAATCCTAAAAAACCAAAATAAAAAAATAAAAAAAAACTTTTTCAAAAAAAAATCTGCATACACTCCCGCATTCATAAAATTTCTGAAATAAATATAAATCACATGTGCATATTTACTATTGATAAACCCATTGAATGCAATAACCCTATGCCCTCTCCCAACTTTGAGTTTCCTGTGTTCGAAGCCGAAGAAGAGGAAGAAGAGGAGATCCCGGACGAGATCTCTCGATTACTTAAGCACGAGGAAAGAGCCATTCTGCCTCACAAAGAGCCTTTAGAAAAGATCAACTTGGGTTCTGAAGAAGACAAAAAAGAAGTGACCATTGGATCACTGCTTGATGCTAATGTCAAGAGTAAGTTGACAGACCTTCTCAAAGAATATGTGGACGTGTTTGCCTGGTCCTACCAAGACATGCCTGGGTTGGATACCAATATTGTTCAGCATTACTTGCCATTGAAGCCAGAATGTCCGCCGGTTAAGCAGAAATTGCGAAGGACTCACCCTGATATGGCAAACAAGATCAAAATGGAAGTTCAAAAGCAACTCGACGCAGGTTTTCTAGTCACCTCTGAGTATCCTCAATGGTTGGCCAACATAGTGCCAGTTCCGAAGAAAGATGGAAAGGTCAGAATGTGTGTTGACTACCGTGACTTGAACAAGGCCAGTCCAAAAGATGATTTTCCATTACCACATATCGACATGCTGGTTGATAACACTGCTAAGTTCAACGTCTTTTCCTTCGTGGACGGGTTCTCCGGTTATAATCAGATCAAGATGGCTCCTGAAGACATGGAGAAGACATCTTTCATCACCCCATGGGGTACCTTTTGCTACAAAGTGATGCCGTTTGGATTAAAGAATGCAGGCGCAACTTACCAAAGGGCAATGACTACTCTCTTTCATGACATGATGCATAAAGAAATTGAAGTTTATGTGGACGACATGATAGCCAAGTCCAGCACAGAAGAAGAACATATTGAATACCTTTTGAAATTGTTTCAACGACTAAGGAAATATCAGCTTCGCTTGAATCCTAACAAATGTACTTTTGGGGTTAGATCTGGAAAACTCTTGGGTTTCATTGTCAGCCAAAGAGGTATTGAAGTAGATCCCGACAAAGTCAGAGCTATTCAAGAGATGCCTGCACCAAAGACTGAAAAACAAGTAAGAGGATTTCTCGGACGATTAAACTATATCTCCAGATTTATCTCTCAAATGACTGCTACTTGTGGGCCAATTTTCAAGCTTCTCCGCAAAGATCAAGGGGTTGTATGGACTGAAGATTGCCAGAAAGCGTTCGACAGTATCAAGGAATACCTGTTAGAACCACCAATATTGATTCCTCCAGTTGAAGGAAGACCATTAATCATGTACCTTACTGTGTTGGAAGAATCCATGGGTTGTATGCTTGGACAGCAAGATGAAACCGGTAAGAAGGAGCATGCCATCTATTACCTGAGTAAGAAATTCACAGACTGTGAGTCTCGTTACTCCATGCTCGAAAAAACATGTTGTGCTTTGGCCTGGGCTTCAAAACGTCTCCGCCAATACATGATCAACAATACTACTTGGTTAATCTCCAAAATGGATCCGATCAAGTATGTCTTTGAAAAGCCTGCCTTAACAGGAAGGATTGCCCGATGGCAAATGCTGTTATCCGAATATGACATTGAATACCGTGCTCAAAAAGCGGTCAAAGGAAGCATTCTCGCCGATCACTTGGCGCATCAACCAATTAATGAATATCAATCTCTCGAGTTTGACTTTCCTGATGAAGATGTCATGTACTTGAAGATGAAAGATTGTGACGAACCATTACCGGAAGAAGGTCCTGAGCCTGGATCAAAATGGGGCCTAATTTTCGATGGAGCAGTAAACGCTTTTGGCAATGGAATTGGGGCAATCATCATCACTCCCAAGGGTACCCATATCCCGTTCTCTGCCAGATTGCTATTTGATTGTACCAACAACATCGCAGAATATGAAGCTTGTATCATGGGTCTCGAAGAAGCCATTGACTTGAGGATCAAGATCCTAGACATATATGGAGATTCAGCCCTCGTGATCAACCAAATCAAAGACAAGTGGGAAACTTACCACCCTGGCTTGATTCCTTACAGAGATTATGCAAGACGTCTTTTGACTTTCTTCAACAAGGTTGAATTGCATCATATACCTCGAGATCAGAATCGAATGGCAGATGCCTTGGCTACTCTATCTTCCATGTTCAAAGTCAATCATTGGAACGATGTGCCTAAAGTCAGAATCACGCGCCTTGAAAGGCCCGCCTATGTGTTTGCAACTGAAGCAGTCATCGATGATAAACCGTGGTTTCACGACATCAAACGCTTCCTTCAAACTCAAGAGTACCCGCTTGGGGCATTAAACAAAGATAAGAAAACTCTAAGGAGGCTTTCTGGCAGTTTCTTCCTGAACGGAGATGTGCTATACAAAAGAAATTTTGACATGGTTTTGCTCAGATGCGTGGACAGACACGAAGCAGACATGATTATGCATGAAGTGCATGAAGGGTCCTTTGGAACTCATTCAAACGGGCATGCAATGTCCAAGAAAATGTTAAGAGCAGGATACTATTGGTTGACAATGGAATCTGACTGTTACAAACACGTGAAGAGATGTCACAAGTGCCAGATCTACGCAGATAAGATCCATGTGCCACCGACTCTACTCAACGTTCTCTCATCTCCGTGGCCTTTCTCCATGTGGGGGATCGACATGATTGGAATGATCGAACCGAAAGCTTCAAACGGTCATCGTTTCATCTTGGTAGCAATTGATTACTTCACCAAATGGGTCGAAGCAGCATCTTACGCCAATGTTACAAGACAAGTGGTTGTGAGGTTTATCAAGAATAACATCATTTGCCGATATGGTATTCCCAGCAAGATCATTACTGACAATGGTTCAAACTTGAACAACAAGATGATGAAAGAATTATGTGAGGAATTCAAGATTGAGCATCATAACTCTTCTCCTTACAGACCAAAAATGAACGGCGCCGTCGAAGCTGCCAACAAGAACATTAAGAAGATCATCCAGAAAATGGTCGTCACTTACAAAGACTGGCATGAAATGCTGCCATTTGCTTTACATGGGTACCGTACTTCAGTGCGTACTTCAACAGGGGCAACTCCCTTTTCTCTAGTATACGGCATGGAAGCTGTGCTCCCCGTAGAAGTTGAAATCCCGTCAATGAGAGTCCTCATGGAAACTAAGTTATCAGAGGCTGAATGGTGCCAAAACAGATACGATCAGTTGAACTTAATCGAAGAAAAACGCATGACTGCTCTATGCCATGGACAGTTATACCAAGCAAGGATGAAACAAGCTTTCAACAAAAAGGTTCGACCTCGTGAATTTCAAGAAGGTGACCTCGTGCTTAAAAAGATCTTGTCTTTTTAACCAGATTCTAGGGGCAAATGGTCTCCTAATTACGAAGGCCCGTATGTTGTCAAAAGAACATTTTCTGGCGGCGCCATGATTCTTACAACCATGGATGGTGATGAACTCCCACATCCTGTGAATGCTGATGCAGTCAAGAAATACTTTGTCTAAAAAATACAAAAGACCAGCTCGGTAAGTTGAAAACCCGCAAAGGGCGACTTAGGCAAAAATGAGCGTCTCGGTGGACTGAAAACCCGAAAGGGCGGTCCAGGCAAAAATTAGAGACAATAAACAGAAAAAAATTCATCCTGGTAGATTGAAAACCTGAAAGGGCAATCTAGGCAAAAATTAGGGATTAATGACAAAGTAACTGCATCAGTCTGTACTTCGTCACCTGAAGAGTCTGTACTTCATCAAAGGATCTTCAAGCAAATCATCGCCAATCTGAAGCGACAAGCACAGTTGTAACTCAAAGTTGTTAAGGGAATAGTGGTTATTGCTTTCAATGTAGCCTTTTCCGCATAATTACCATTTCCAACTTTTGTAAATACTCCATGGAATCACGCCTTTAGCTGATTACCATCCTATTAAATAAATTTGAGCCTTGTGCCCATTTGTTTGCAATCTCTAATTTCTTTTAGCTTGCAAAATGACGCTTAAATTGTGTTATTCACTTTTGAAACAAAAAAAAGAAAAAGAGAAAAAAAGTTTTAAATGAATTTACTTCACTTTTTCAAAATAAAAGCGAAACTTTCCTTTGAGTTGTGAACAACGGAAGGAACATCAGCAGTCGTCTCCATAGGATGAACAAAAGGATTCTCCCTGAAAAATTGTTGAGACAACGGTATTCTTGTCCCAGAAAAGAATTCTCGAAGCAATTGTCCCTCGAGGTAAAGAAGCTCTTCTATCCCCAGTGAAGAAGGTCTTTTATCCCCAGTGAAGAAGATTTTCCATCTCCAGTGAAAAGGTTCTTCCATCTCAATAAGAAAAGATGCTTATCTTCCCCAGAGAAGATTAAGACATGCAACACCATTCATCACCTGTGTTATCTACACCGTGTTGAAGAACATTTGCCAAGTATCTGGTTGTATTGCGACGTCAGTCCCTCTCCAGTATACTTCTTTGTCTGTCAGTATTGTCGGCATGCATACTACATTCATGACATTCATCATTCATACATATTTGCATCATTTATGCATTCTTGCATTTTTCAATGATTGCTTCGAAATCACTTGTTCAGGATATATCTATCCCAAATAAAAAAAAAAGAAAAAGAAAAGAAAAAAGAAACAGATATGGGCGTGTCATCTCTCCAGTAGGTTGTCACCCATAAGCAGAAAAGAACATATTCTTTCTCCAGTTCCCCACTGAGATCATTCCTCGTGGAAGAAGGTTGCTTTAGTTTCTCCTCTCAAAACAAAGGAGAGAATCCCCAGTTGAGTTCATTCCTCATGGGTACAAAGTCTTGTTTGACTGTTTCTTTCCAATTCATTCTTGGTTAGAACCTTGTCTTTACCAAAAATTCAAATTCCGATTCCACCAAAAAGAGTCGAGAAAAACAGACCATAAACAATAGCCTCATCATCTGAGCAGTTTATGTTTCTTTCAAAAGATTTTTTCCTCTCTAGGAAATCAATCATGAAGATCATTTGACGATCAGGGCCTTATTACTGTTCACAAGGCTGAATAACCAGTAATTCCCCTAACAAAGTCTCCAGGATCATTTTATCACTTGGCTGATAATTGATCATGTCTTCAAAACCACTATCACGAGGCTGGTAGTCGGTAATCCTTTTGTTCTGGTTATATTATTTAACATGTCTATCACGAGGCTGATAGTCGGTAATATTAACCAAAACTTTGAAACTCTTTTTACCTTGTCAAGTCTATCACCATGCTGATAGTCGGTAACACAGTTTCATACCTTTCACCTTCGCATTATTAAACAAGTCTATCCCCAAGCTGATAGTCGATAATGTCGATAGGTAAGCTTTTCTTACAAAGCTATCATTCCCCGGTGAAGCATACACTTGCTTTCCCGAAAAGAAAAAAAACGGATTCTCTTCCTAAAACGGATTGAGACATCCTTCCCGATCTCTTTTCCCCAGCGGAGTCAGTTCTTGATATCCCCTCGGTAAAGATATCCTTGCATCATTCGCAATTTTGGTATCTTAGGTCCAAAATTCGCGTCTTCTGATATTTAAGTCTCTTCCACCCTATCAAAACGAAGATTTTCAATCTTCATGTCTCAGGTTGAAGAAACTTAAATAGGGGCATCTGTCATACCCCAATTTTTGACCTAAGATACCACCTCATATCATTGCATATGCATCATTTGCATCTCTAACAAATTGCATAGCTTGTGTTTGCTACTTGTGACTCAGCCGGGTTTAATCAAGAAACCACTCATCAGTACAAGTAACAATCAATTAGGGTTTTGTTCTCCCTTCATCTCAAATGAATCATCTTCATCAACAATCAACATTTGGTCCTCAGAGATTCACTTCAACAAGCTCAACAGCTTTGAATCGACTGAATTAGGGTTTTGCCTGAAGATAGCATACTCCTGACTTTTGCTCAGAATTTGACCTAATGGCTTGGGACATGACCTCAAGACCCCAAGTGCATCATTTTGACCTAATCCATTGGCTCATAACATCTCCTACACAAAGATTGATCAGACAAATCCTCAGATTAGGGTTTTGAACTATCAGGGACTAAAGTCAGGGATCACATTTGGGAAACCCTAAAAATCCCCAGGAAGTCAATCAAAGGTTTCAATCATCCTCAAATAATCCCTATGACAACATCCAATGGAAATTACATTTCAATTCAAGACCTACAGACATCAATTTCATCAGGTCGACAATTAGGGTTTTTGACCTAATTCACTGAACAACTGACTTTTTAATCAGGACAAGATGCCACAACTTAAACAATGGCTCAAGGTCCTCTAATAATTCAATGTGATCCACTTCTTATGCGCCATTGCCATTTGTGTGATTCAAGGGATTTGTTTGGAATGTATTTCGCGACTTTTGGCTTATGGATTCATCATGGTGAAGAATTGATTCATATGGATTATTTGAAAGTTGGTATAAGTTTGAAACAATTCATGGAAATTTCACTGAAATTGCAAGAAATATCTTTTAGTCCATTTGTTGAAAGATTATTTCAAGTATGGTTTAAAACCATAAATTCAAGAATTAAAAGTTCATTGGTGCAAGAACATTTTTCACATTACTTCAAGGACTTTTCATTCAAGAATATCCCACATTCATGGTTCATACAACTTCATTCAAAGATTTTAAAGGAAATTCAAGCATTCAAAATTGAAGTTCATTCCTTACAAAGTTCCAAATTTCAAATGAGTTACAATAGAGACTTTGTCCAAATTCAAGATTACATTATTTCAAGTCTAATTCAAGGTTCAAAGATATTACAACTTTCAAATTCTATTCACTTTCAAGAATACAAGTTCATACAATCTAAAGTTGGAATAAATTGGAATTACAAGAAAAAAGAAAAAGCTTCAAAGACATTCTTGAATTCTTCAATCTTCAAAGTCTTCATTCTTCAAGTTCAAGCTTCTTCATGCTTTCTTCAAAGTTCTCATGCAACATGAAAAAGAAACAAAGAGGGGTGAAATTAGCAAAAGTCAAAGAATGTCAAAGAGAGATTTTTATGTCATAAAATTCTACAACTTAGAGATATCATAAAATGACATAAAAATTTACCCACATGGCTTATTTGTCACAAGGATAATGACATAAGGAATATTCTTATTCTTATTTTTATCTTGCAATGATGAAGAATATATTCTTATTCTTATTCTCATTCTTGAGATGACTATAACCTCCCAATCAAGTTTCTTAATTCCTAACACATCCCTAAATTTTGCCTATAAATAAGAAGTGATTTCTTTGAAGTTGGACACACCAAAGCTACTATACTACTAGCTTTCTCACTTCTCTCTTTTCATAATTTTCAAAGTTCCATAGTTTGAAAAAGGGGGAAGAAATAGTTCATACCTTGGTGGAAGGTTTCCACTTGAAGATCATCTTCAAGTCTCCTTAATATCCAAAGTTCCCACGAATCCAAAGAGGTTTTGTTGCATCATCTTCATCAAAAGAAAGCCTACAACAACAATTCAAAGTTGTTAAAATTAACAATTTCAAAAGTTGTTAATAGCAAAAATCCAAGGTGGTTCTTCACCAACACAAAAATTCAGCAAACAACAACAGTTGCAACAACACGGTTTCGATTCAACAAACCACAAGGAGGAAAAAGATAGCAACTTACAGTTTGTTTATCTTCACCTCATCATCCAACTTCAAACCTCTCTACCACAAATGAAGTTCAAAAACACCGACAAACCTGCAGCAATCCAATCGACTCAGCAATAACAACAAGTTAATTTGCAGATTATTTTCAGGAAGAAAATCGGGACAACATCAGTTGCAACAATTCAAAGCAAAAATTCAGCAGCAAACAGAATTTGCAACGGTTCAGAAACACGAAGAATTGCTCAACAACATCAACTAATTCAAAGCAGTTGTAACAACATATTCAAAGGTTCAAAACGCAGCAATCACAGTCAATTCCAGAAGCTCAGAGAATCGATACATACCTCAGTACATAAACCGGCGAAAGCCTCCTCGCCGCAGGTAACTCAATTTCTCGCCCGCTATTAATTTTTCTGCTAATTGTTACTGCAAATTTGTTGTTCTTGTGCTTCACTGAAAATCGAAAACAGTAAGAGTGATCCAATCGTTGTTATATCGGAATTGAAAGAGCCAAGCTAATTTTCTTTCTCTCTCGTGAAACACTAAGAAAACTCAGAGCAGAGGAAAACAAGGTTGAGAAAAAGAACCTGTTTTGGCTTGAATCAGAACCGTGTTCCCTCTAAGATTTGTTGTTGTTTCTGTCGATAACCGCAAGCAAAATCAAGAGAGATGGAGAGGTTGCTGTTTGTTGTTACTTCGCAAAGAGAGAAACCGAGTTGTTGTTGTTCACGATGAGAGCCAACTCGCGAGAGAGATAGAAAAACCGAGAGAGAGTGCTTCGTTGTTGTTGTTGTTCAAACGTGAGCAAGAGAGGAATCGGGTGAGAGATACAACGAGTTGCCATTGTTGTTGTCGTGAGAAAGATGAAGAAATTTCAGAGAGAAAAACGAGCAAGAGGGGAGAGAGTTTGATTTTCATTTCCTTAAGTTTGTTTTTTTTTCCAGGAACGTGAGGGAGAGAAGAACAGAGGCGCTGCCTCATTCCATGATTTTAGGGTTTATTCTAACCCAATTGCTTGAGTGGGCGGATCCGGGTCATCCTGACCCGACCCGGTCCGGCCAGCTTCTTTTCTTTTAATTGTTTTTCAGCTTTCAGCATTTGGGCTGCACCCTCCAATCTGATTCCACACCCCTAGCCCATTTTTAGTTTTTTTAATTATCTCTTTAATTTTCTTTAAAGATTTTTATATAAAAGATAAACTTAGTATTTTAATTTAAATATAGGATTTTAGTTTTGATTTTCTAATCCTTATTAAAAAATGACAAAAATATGTTGTGAGATTTAAGTTTTTTAGAGATATTTTAATATGTTTAGAAGTATGTTTTTTAATTAAAATATTAAAAACACAAAAATATTTTAGATGCATACATAATTTTATGTTTCTAATCATTTTTCTTCTCATAAAAAATCACAAAAAAATATCTTTTATTAGAAGTAATTTTCATTTGAATTTGACATTTTCATAGTTTGTGTAGCTAATCATTTAAATTTTTAATTGATTACTGTTGCATATTACTTGAATTTTCTCACTTCGTCCAAGACTTCGAGATTATTTCTCTGTTGTCTTTTGGATTTGTCTGTTTTGTTTGGTCTTCCATTTGCTGTAGAATTCCATAAACAATTACTGGATGATCATGGAATGCTGAAAGCTGTGAGCTTATTCGACGTTCTTTTCTGCTGGTGAGGATGCTTAACATCTGTTGAAATCCTAATTTATTCAAAGCACATCACTTGAAGATCACGGTAACACCTCAAACTCAGAAATCCAATTTTCTCATTCTTCGAGGTAAGCCTAAAACTCAATCAACGGTTTTCACAACAGTAACCAATTCACTTTCAAATCATCCATTGTTTTTCAAAACAGTGGGGCCTCTCGAATATTAGAGAGTGTAAGTCCCATTTCTTTTCTTTTTGTACAGTTTTTTTCAAAACAATTAAACTTCTTCAAAAATAAAATCTTTTCAAACAATTTTCAAATCATTTTCAAAACAACCAAACTTCAAAGAAACAAAACTTTTCAATATACCATGGGCCTCCATGTAGGTATAAGTCCCGAGCCCTTTCGTACATACCCATTCCAGTACATGAAATTAGGTATTTCATTGTACGCCTTTTTGTACATACACCTTTTTGTACATACCTCGATCAGTTTGTTTTTAAACTTTGAATAACAAACCAAAAATGAAGGTTTTCTTTAAATCTTCCCAAAAATACCATGGGCCTCCATGTAGGTATAAGTCCCAAGCCCTTTGTGAATACCTGTTTACATAGCTTTTGAATAAACTCAAATGGGCCTCTCCCCGAGTATAAGTCCCGAGCCCCATGTATACAAATGGATCATGCTTACAGGTATATTTCCTTCATAAACTCCATTATATACACACACTTTGTCATATATAACTGTTCATATAACTGTTCATATTTGTTCATGTACTTGTGCATATTTGTTTGTACTTGTTCATATGTGTGATTGTGTTATATACTTGTTCAACTTAGTACAACACTAGGTTCCCCATAGCCTCCTATTGGGCTTCGTGCAAAGAATCTCCACTAGTTTAGGTTAGGACATAGAGTATGGTTTCCCGGTGAAATCGCTATAAGAGCTCAAACCAACTATACCATGCCTCCCCTTGGGCTTTGTACAAACGAGTGACCCTCCCATAGCCTCCTCTTGGGCTTACAATGCAAGGACCCTGGATTGTCCCTCCCATAGCCTCCTCTTGGGCTTACAATGCAAGGACCCTCGGATAGTCTCCTCTTGGGCTTCGTACAAGGACCCACGGGCTTCTTATAAGCATCCCCCAATATCCAAAACCAAATACCCTAGGAGATTAGACATTTTTCATCTCTATGCTAGGAGTATCTCTTATATATCATCACAAACAATCAATCAATCAAAATCAAACTTTTTGCCACAAGGCTGGCTAATCAATCAAACTTTTTGCCACAAGGCTGGCTAATCAATCAAACTGTTTTACCACCGTACTGGATGATTAATCAAAGTTTTTGTCACAAGGCTGACTTCATTGAAACTTTTGCCACGAGGCTGGCTGATTAATCAAAACTTTTTGTCACAAGGCTGACTTCATTGAAAGTTTTTGCCACAAGGCTGGTTAAACAAACAAAAATCAAACAGATGTATGTGATGATATAGATTAGATACATCTAGCATTTAGACGACATTTGTCTATTTTCCTTTGCTTCCACTAGCATAAGTGGGAACTACGATTGCTCTGACTTTCTCAACATCCCTTTGAGAATACGTAGGCACAAGGTCGATCCTTGGCGAGCAAAACAAAACAAAAAAAAACCATTCAAACCTTAGCACCCGTAGACCCCGAGCTACAGATGCTCTGATTCCCTCTAAGGGATATGTATGCAGAGGATCGCGACGATCTTTGCGAGCATAATCAAACAAACACCTTAGGTCCCACCTATTTCACAACAGAACCTCCACCACAACAAGAATGAAAAAAACAATAAAGAACCCTGTAGAGTACTACAGATACGTTGGGTGCTAATACCTTCCCTTCGTATAACCAACCCTCTTACCCAAGATCTCTCCCCCCACTTTTAGGTTATTGCAGCTTTTTTCCTTTTCCTCCTTTGGAAATAATAAAAAGTTTGGTCGAAATAAAAGAAAAATCATTTTTTATGAGCACTCGAGCCCAAAGAAGGCATCAGGTGTCTCATCCCACAAAAAAGAGGAAGAAAACGGTTTTTCGCCCGCGACAATGATAACATATTAATGGGAAGTTTTTGCTTGATGCTTAATGCTTGATTTCTCTCCCTATATTGTATATCTCCCCCTATCTTGCATATCTCCCCCTTTCTTTTACAATATATGATATGATGTCTTTGGTATCCAGAAAAAACAACAAAAACAATCATCTCTTCTCCCCTTTTTGACATTATTAAAAATAAAAAGAGTAAAATCCAAAGGAGTGTAATATATAAGGGAAATTATATAAAGATATGAGAATGCTTATCTTCTTCATAATGTTATCATATGAAATCAAAGGTGATATCATTGATGATGCTCTTTGAAAGTAACAAACTTTTCATTTCATCTTCCTTTTGATCATTTTTCGAACATCTAAACAGTGTGCCTCAAGAAACATTTGTTTAATAATCATTTAGAAATCATAACATTCACCGGTAAAACATGGAGGTCAATTTATGTTGCCACCTTATCCTAGAAACGGTTTTTCGGAAGCCATCTGGATCAAGGAGCGATTTAGCTTAACCTGCTCTGATACCAATTTTATATTTTGAGAGTGCACAATCTAGGGGAAGATGAATTATACTTGCCGGATCTTTTTGGTTTTCATGAAAGTTCCTTTTATTTTTACTTTTCTGGAAACAAGTTAAGTGTTGTAACTTGATTAGAATAAATTTATGTAGAAAATGAAAGCGCATAAATGTAAATGACACAAAGATGTATACTAGTTTCCCTTTTCAACCAAGGGTACATCTAGTCCTCTCACATTCTGTGAGAGATTTTCACTATTGTTAGATCTTTGTACAAGCCTCACACCAAGACTTCTCAAACAATCTTCTAACAACAAAAAAGAAGCACACCACTTCATTGATTTCCAACATCACCAAAAACTATGGTGGAATTTGAATCAAACTGTTTTAAAGAACCATTTTACAACAATCACCAACAACTTGATGATCACAAAAATACATATTTAACACTTGAGTTTGTATCTCTTTTGAATTGCTTGAACTACAATATTTATGAAGGTTTTGGCTCTTCTCTTTCTCTTTGATCACAATACAAATATATACACTTAAGTGCTCGGAAATTATATGAATGAAACTTGTTTAAATGATGTCAAAGTTTCTGCTCAAAGTTCTATTTTGAAAGTATATAAACACTTAGAAAACTATTTGAATTGATCTGAAAAATTAGTAATGAAAAAGTTGAATTTTAAATCTAAAATTTGATTTCTATTTATATGACACAACCATCCTTAGATTCATCATGGAAATGTTTGAAAATTCATCAGAAAAAAATTGCAGTGATTCAATAAAATGTTTTATGAAAATTGCCATGAAAGGATGCATGCAAAAACAGAGTTTTTCAAAAAATGCAGCAATGAGAATCAATTGCATGGTTTCAACAATCGATTGCATCAGTTGTAATGTTTAAAAGATATTTGAAAATTGGCCTATGAAAATCAATTGTGCATCCCATGCAATCAATTTTCATGTTTGAATTTTTCACTTTTTCTTTAATGACAATTGATTGTTGATTCTATACAATCGATTGTCTTATGTAATAAATTGAAAACTTCGCTACTATAATGCTTGAGTATTTTAACACATGTACTTAACCACTAAGGTAAATCTTTGCTTGTGTTGAGTTTGAAAGACGCAAATGATTTATGTAATGGTTTGAAATTAATGAATAATCTTTGAGCACTTAAGGTGTGTATATGAATTGAATTGCATATATCTTTGTTTATGATCCATTATCGTAGATATCCAAATCTTAATATAAACTTGAAACTTTATTAATTCTTTTTCTTCTTTTATCTTTCTTCTTAAGAAAGTCTTTTGTCTTCATCAAAACCAAACTATGATTGATGATGAACATCTTCTTCACATAATAGTAAGTAGGTTTATGAGTAAACCAAAGTTGTCACATTACCAAGCTACTATCAGGATTCTCTGGTATGTAAAGGGAACTATGAGGCATGGAATTATGTTTTCATCTGAAGTGTGAGATTCTGTTGAGATGATTTATTATTTAGACTTAAATTGGTGTGGTGATAGAGTGGACATAAGGAGTACTACTGGATACCTATTTATGTAACTAAGAGTTCCTATTTCTTGGTGTTTCAAGAAGCAACCAGTGGTTGCACTGTCAACTTTTGAGGCTGAATACATAGCTGGAGCTTTGTCAGCATGTCAAACTGTTTGGCTTATGAATTTGCTGCATGAACTGAAATTCAAGGTGAGCAGACCAGTCAGATTGATGATTGACAACAAATCTTCCATAAGTCTTGCCAAGAATCCAGTGTTGCATGGAAGAAACAGGCACATTGACATAAAGTTTCACTTTTTGCGCAATCAAGTTCGAAATGGAGTGTTTGAGGTGGTTCACTGTAGCACTCAAAAGAAATTTACAGATGTGATGACGAAAGCAATAAAAAATGAACATTTCATCAATTTGAGGGATGAAATTGGTGTTGTTGATTTAAATCTTAAATATAAATTAAGGGATGGTGTTGAAATGTAATTCAGATTTAAGCATTTCATTTCAATTTAATTTAGTCTTGCATTTCAGTTTTATTTCATTTGGGTGTTAGTATTTTGCCTCAAAGTGAGTTTCATTTGTAACAGATTTTATCATTTTGTGATTAAGATAAAGTTTGTTAGAAAAGTTAATTACAACTTTTCTCTTTTTTTCTCTGCAATTCTTTCATCTTTATCTTCAACCTTGTGCTTCCATAGAGTTGTAGTTCCAACATAATTAAGAGAAAAGAATGTAAAGAGACTAATTTCAAATTTTTTATTATTCAATTATTATCTTTATTGATGCATAACACTTTCTAAACTGCAAATCCAAATGTTTTTGGAGAAGAAAAAATTGAAACTTTTCATATGATGAAGCATTGGATACCACCAAGGTCGGCCCTGGGCCAGGGCAAGCAGGCCCACAGTCCAGGGCCTCAAAATAAATGGGGCCTCCAATTTTTTTATGATGGGCTTTGTAAATTTAGGAGTAATCTATTAAAATGGTAGTTTACAATATTAATACAACGAGAATAACTGGCCTAGTGGTTTACATAGAGCTTTAGAAACAAACATTTAGTGCCATATATGTGGTGTATTTGAATTTTTAAAATGTTGTTTCAGCTTGTTTATTATGTCACTGTTAAAGTCCAGCCATAAGTTTTTGGCCCCTTGGTGAAATTGATAACATATATGCGATATAAGTGTTTGAGTTTTTGAAAAGTGTTCATGTTTTATTGGGTCAAAAATATGATCAGCCCATTAACCCGATAAAGCCGTCAAAATTAACCCGCAATCCGTGCAAATCAAGCGACCAAACCGTTTTATAAAATGGACTGAAATGAATCTTTACTTTTCAACCGTGGTTTAAATTAGGTATAACTTTGAGCCTAAACCCGCCCAACCTAACTCGTTGTCCACCCCTAAACACATTTATATTTATGCTAAACGATAAATAGTTACCTGCAAGATTTAATTTCATCGTCATGAACTAATTAAGCTACGTAAACTGCATGATTATGATCCACTCACTCTGGGGTTGGTTTTATTAGGCCTGTGAAAGCTACAATACAGAAAAATGGGAAAGGTAGAGCCTATCACTATGCTGCATGCCAGTTAGAGACAAAAGTACAGAACAATGGTGCAGTCCTAGAAAAGGACAATAATGGCAGTGATAAGCAATACATTCAATTCAATATTTCACATCAACACAGGCGCGTGATCCAAGATAAGATTTAATGGTTACTACTGATATTATTCTACTATACTTGGCAGCATGTGTGCCTCTCACTATGATAGAGACAAATATTAGTGAGAAAAGATACATTGTCTCTATGCAATTTATGATCTTCATGCCACCGGCCAAGTCACGCTCAACTATATCATTTTCATAGGTTAGGGCTTAGTTTTGAATTGCACTTTGAGGGATTTTTGTGTGTGAATGAATATATACTTTGAGGTCATTTATTTATTGGCATTGACATGTATCTATCATGCATACATTCAAAAAAAATGTATATACTGTACTATTATGCATTATTCAACATGCATACATTCAAAAAAAAATTTAGATACTATCTTATTATACATTATTCAACATTGCATTGATCAAGATTAAAGTTGGCAAATTGTGATGCCTGTCCAGTTTAGTCTCGTTCTTCAAAAATCTGAAAAAAATAAGTAGTGCGGGATAAATTTTGTTGAGGATGCAGAACAAAAAAAGAAATTTCACTCTGCAAAAACACCTCTAATTATATATATAGAAATTATTGAATAAAGGCTACAATTTTATAAACACACCTCTAATTATTATCGGTTATCATAATCCTTCTGTATTAAAATTAAAGTTTTTTGAATTTATTATATATAAAAAGTATGTTTTTGGTTCCTATAAATATTTCAAATTTTATTTTTAATCTCTATTAAAAAAATGACATATTTTAGTCCTATAAAATTTTTCTATATGCAGTTTTAGTCTATGTTATTTTTTAAAATTTTGAAAACTGTTTAGTTGCCCTTAAAATTTTAAATAATTTTTTCCATATGTATTTAGAATATTATAAAATAATTCTTTACAATTATAGAATTTTTTATAATGAGAAGAATTACATATGAATTTTTAAAATTTTAAAAGATAATGATAAAAGTAATATAAATTTTGATTTTGAAATCAAATTTTGAGTTTTTTTTTTTAAGAAATTTTTTATAACGTTCTAAACATGTCTGTATAATAATCATTCAAAAATACACATCGTTTTAACGGTAGGGATTAAGACTACGTGCATAATAATTTTATGGGACCAAAATATGTCATTTTTTTAATAGAGATTAAAAATAAATTTTGAAATATTTATAGGGACAAAAACATACTAAGGAGATTCAATGATAAAATAGTGTACAATATTAATTATGAGTAAAATTAATTAATATTGCATTAAAAATATAAAATTAGAGAGACATTTATTTTAGAATAAATTGTTTTAGCTAAACTTCATTTTATGATTAATTAGTTAATAAATATAATTGAATTTTAATTTCTGATGTTCCATTTGTTTTAGCTTTAAAAGATAGTTTTTTTTTATATTTTAAAAAAATTATAAATATTTTTTCTACATTATTAAAAACCTTTTTTTTATTTTTTTACAAATTAAAATTAATTTTGAAATCTAATAACATAAATATATATTATTTAAGATTAAAACATAATCAAAATTATTTATTTTTTAAAAATAATATATTTAAAAAAAAAATTTATGAATAAAATATTCAAGAGTGATAACTCACTAATCAATTACTCCTTCAGTTCCTTTTTAATTTTCTTTTTCTTTTACACCTAATGATTTTCTTTACTTTTCAAACAATAATTTTCCTTTTATCTATAATATTTATAACTTTTTATTATCTTAACTTACTTTCTTTCTAATAAATAATTAGGAATAATTTTGACAAAACAATCACTAACACTATTTTGAACTTTGAAAGCGACAGTTAAAAATAATCAATTTTTTTCACATAAATGATAATTAAAATTAAGAAACAGATAGAGTATTATCTACAATATAAGAAAATACTATGTTCTGGAAATACCAACATTGCCCTTCTGGTTCCATGGCTTGCCACGTGGGTGGCCTAACTGAATTTCTTTATTTCCTTGCACAATATCACTTGCACTTCAAATAGCTTTCCTTTCTATTTTTTTTTTCCCAATTTTTAATCAAATAAAATAATATTACACTTTTCTATTACCTTCCCAATGCAACTTTGTCTAACTCCATACTCAACTTTACAAATCAAAATATTTATTATTAAAAAAAACTTTCTAACTTCTTTGAGAAGCTTTGACTCTTTAAACTCTCTCATTATCTTTCTTAAATCTAAACTCTTTCTCTTTTTCTCTTTTTATCTCACGTCCTCTTTTTCTCTCTTTCTTCCTTCACTTTTCTTTCAATATTTTCTAAGCAATTTCATCATTTTTTTAGGTGTATTCATCTTTATTTAACAATATTTCATTACATCTTTTTTTCCAGGTTCTCCTTCATTGTTTAGAAGCTTATTTTGTTCTATTTTAGGTATGATTTTATGGTTTCTTTGATTTTGTTTAATGATGGTCATTATATCTTCTTACAGTCATGCTTATGATTTTGATTTCTACTTATTTTACAACTTTAAGATAAAAGTTTTCTCTTTTTCATCTTCTTTACACTATTTTCACTTCTTTTAGTTTTTTTCAGGTTGTAAATCTTTTGAAACAAAGATGAACATATAGTTTTCTCAAGTTGTAGATCTATATTTAAAATGTTAGCTTTAACATAAAAGTTTTCTCTTTTCATCTTCTTAACACTTTTTTCACTTCTTTTATTTTTTCAGGTCATAAATCTAGTGAAACAAAGACGAACACGATACTAAAACAACAACATCAACAATATTTGTGAAAATATAAATTATGGTTGTTAATTTTATATCAGATCTATTGTTTTAAATATGTTAATTTCATATATGTTACTTTTATATCATATATGTAACCATCTGTGTATTTTTTTTATAATATAGATCTTCTTTTGAGTTTTATTCAATTTTCTCTCTTCTATTTCAAAATTTAATATATATTTTTTAAATTTTATAAAAATGAAGAAGTGTAACAATTTTTTGGGTGTTTCTACAAGTTGAGAGTGAGAGGGGAAATACAGTGAGATAATCATTTAGAGAGAATAAAATGAGATGTGAGATTGTTTTTCTTTAAAAAAAAATCTATTATTTATTCAATGATATATATATATATATATGTTTCAAAGTAGTATAATGATGGCAGAAAATCATTATTATTAAAACATGATTTCTTACTATAAAATTATTATTTTAAATAACATAATTTATTTGGTATATATATTTAACAATTGGATGACATATAAGTGGTGTCAGTTATTATTATTCTTTTTAAAATAAATAAATAATAATTTGATACAACTGCATCCACCTCATGTGATTTGACACGTGATTTAACTTTTTTTAAAAGGAAACACTAAGTCTTTCTATCCTATAAATATAACATTGGTTATATTATTAAAACAAATTTATTGCATAAAAATATTTATAGCATTGATTATATTAGCCTATAAAATCTTTATTAAATGACAATTAAGTTATATTTGTGAATACAATTAAAAGATAAATCATTTTGAAACAAAAAAAATTATTTAAATTCATATTTATAAATAGAATAAATAATTATGATACTAATTATTCTATAATTATAAAAGATAAAAATATTTTTATGATTATACAAAATAAAATAATACATAAAAACTTGACTTTGATCTCTTTAAGTAGGTATAGCTGATAAAGTGTGAGGTATAGCTGATAAAGTGTGCACGTGACATTTTTCTGTGTTGTCTTATCAATATGTGTCTTTTGATAGCAGAGACTATGGCACCATAGACTAATTAATCAACCACATGACTCTACCCACGCGGGTTCTACGTTACCCATAATTCTTTCAAGAGCAATACCCACCCTCATTGTTTTTAAATTTTTTTCATTCACTATCATAAATCATAATAGTCATTTAATGAGTTTGATAGTAAGTGATTTTAAGGCCAATAATTTGTATGACAGAATAAACTTCGTCAACATTCTCATTTAAGTAAATGATTTTATAATAGATCATTTTTAATAGATATTTTTTACAATTTTGAATTTTAAAAAGAAAATAATATATAATAAAATTTATGCTTCTAAAATGAAATTAATAATGTTTTTTAAGTTAGTTTCAGTGTATAAAATGTGATGCGAAAATAAGATTATGTTTTATTAAACCTTTTGTACACGAGAACATGAAGTTATTGATCAAAATATTGATTATTAACGGGACATGAAGTTATTGATCAAAATATTTATTATTAAAGGCACATGAAGTATAGCTGATTCATATTTATAAATAGAGTAAATAATTATGATACTAATTAATCTATAATTATAAAAGATAAAAATATTTTTATGATTATACAAAATAAAATAATACATAAAAACTTGACTTTGATCTCTTTAAGTAGGTATAGCTGATAAAGTGTGAGGTATAGCTGATAAAGTGTGCACGTGACATTTTTCTGTGTTGTCTTATCAATATGTGTCTTTTGATAGCAGAGACTATGGCACCATAGACTAATTAATCAACCACATGACTCTACCCACGCGGGTTCTACGTTACCCATAATTCTTTCAAGAGCAATACCCACCCTCATTGTTTTTAAATTTTTTTCATTCACTATCATAAATCATAATAGTCATTTAATGAGTTTGATAGTAAGTGATTTTAAGGCCAATAATTTGTATGACAGAATAAACTTCGTCAACATTCTCATTTAAGTAAATGATTTTATAATAGATCATTTTTAATAGATATTTTTTACAATTTTGAATTTTAAAAGGAAAATAATATATAATAAAATTTATGCTTCTAAAATGAAATTAATAATGTTTTTTAAGTTAGTTTCAGTGTATAAAATGTGATGCGAAAATAAGATTATGTTTTATTAAACCTTTTGTACACGAGAACATGAAGTTATTGATCAAAATATTGATTATTAACGGGACATGAAGTTATTGATCAAAATATTTATTATTAAAGGCACATGAAGTTACTGATCAAAATATTATAAAAGTCAGATATTGTGGGATATTAGACAAAAAAACTTTTCTAAACATTCTATTATTATTTTTTCACGGGTACCGGACATTTTTCTATATATTCAATTATTATTTTTTCACCGGTACCAGACACTTTTCTAAACATTCAATTTTTTTCACCAGTACCAGACATGTTTCTAAACATTCAATTATTATTTTTTCACGGGTACCGAAAATTTTTCTATGCATTCAATTATTATTTTTTTCACAGGTACCAGACATATACATTGAATTATTATTTTTTTCACGGGTACCAGACATTTTTTTTTTATATATTTAGATTATTATTTTTTCACGGGTACCAGACATTTTTCTAAACATTCAATTATTATTTTTTCACAGGTACCAGACATTTTTCTATATATTCAATTATTATTTTTTCACGGATACCAGACATTTTTCTAAACAATTAATTATTATTTTTTTCACTGGTGCCAGACATTTTTCTATACATTCAATTATTATTTTTTCACAGATTTTAGACATTTTTCTAAACATTCAATTATTTTTTTTCATGGGTACCAGACATGTTTCTAAACATTCAATTATTATTTTTTCACGGGCACCGAAATTTTTTCTATGCATTCAATTATTATTATTTTCATAGATACCAGACATTTTTCTATACATTCAATTATTATTTTTTCACGGGTACCAGACATTTTTCTATTAAAAAATATATATCTGAAACAAATACGCGTCCCGTACCAGAACCCGTGCGGACACACGGGTTTGTTACTAGTTTATTTTAATTTACAATCCACAACAGCTACCAATGGAGTACTATTTAGTATTTATTTTAATTTCAATCCATAACGACTACCGCTACAGTGTAAAACTCCAACAATTTATAAAGTAGGAAGTAATTTAAATCTCATATTTTTCAAATGTAGTATTTGATTTGTTGGAGGGCCTAGAGATTATCAAAAATATCAATAAATTAAGGAAATCTTTTATTCCATCCCTTAAACATCTCACATAAGCGCTTCTAAAAATATTTCTCTAAGGTGTATTTATGGAAATATTTTTGTTTTTATTCAACGTTGATTTGTTCTATATGTGTCTACGGAATATTCTCTTAATTAAATTATTATATTATTATGACATTTTTCAAATTATTTCGTAAGTGTATCTACGTAATTTTCTATTAACTAAATTTTTATAAAAATTTCCAATAATACATCTCCGGAAAAACCAAAATTTTGCCAAAAAAATGTACTTCTGATGTATATTTCCGAAAGCATGGGGCATAATTGAAATTTTGCTGGATAGCTAAGAATATCAAGGGGTAAATTGAGATATCCTCTAAATTAAATGTATAAGGGGAATACTAGGGGTACTCCAACCCATACAAGAAAAAAAACCACAAAACTAAACTAAAGAATCAATGACAAAGGAAAGGGTTTTTAAACCACTCATAGAAATTACAATTAATTTTCTACTTTGTACCAATTGCTAACCACCACCAAAAATTCCAAAGTATCATATAGAATATTTCTACATTCCTTCTAAGTATTCAAGAAATTTTTACGTCACATATTTATTCAAAATTTTAAAATAATAACTGTATAATTCATTTCTCTTTTATATATAATATTTCTTCAAATTTTAATTGATGTTCTATTGATAAACTATAATATTAAACTATAATATATTACTAAATTTCTATATTAAAGTTCATATTTACCGTATCGGATTTTAAGTTAAGAATGATCATCACTTAGAAATATACATTCAAATCCTCTCACTTTCAAAAACTCTTGACAACAAATGTGTTAAATGCACATCTACATCCAAGCACCGATGTGTTTGTACCCTATAGTGGAAGATAATAGATTGATTGCGCATGATTTAAAGGACAATCAAATGAGTCCCACTTTGCATTCATAAATAATTAAAACTGTCTTCACAACAACAACACGTTTAGTTTTGGGCTATATAGTTAGATATACATAAAATCCATTTCAAGATTGCAACTTGACCTTCAGTTAAACCCTACTACATTCATCCATAATAAATTCCATATCATTCGCCATTTTCAATACACTGTATATAGCTTCCTATGAAAGCAATGTCTGAGAAAATTGACCGGATGATTAATTGAAATTAAATTTGTACTACAATATGGTCCAAAAAATGTTATTAACTTTTCCTGAAGAAAAAAAGAACAGATGCTGAGAAATTAAAGTGTACCATATCTGACAAAGTTAAAAAATGTACAACCGAGAAAAGGTAGTAAAGTTGCTCTATATACGGACATTGGGCAGAAAGCACTGTTGCGTAAATTACACTGTAAAAGGAAAAGAAACACTAGAGATAGAGAAAGAGATGAGGATTATATAAAGTTTTTTCTTTTAATAATAAAAAGAGATGAGGTTGTTAATTTATTAATGGCAATGATGCTTAAGAAAATATTTATTAAATGATTGTTAATAGACAGATACTTTTTTAGGTTTATTTTTCTTCTCCAATTATTTAAATAATTCTGCTTATTTAAATTGCCTATATGTTTTCAATAATATAATTTTTTATAATATTTTATTTTATTTTATTTCAATAATAAATATACATTTTATCTTATTAATTAAAATTGTTCAGTCATTGAGGTATATTTTGGAGTCAAAATTAAGGTTATTTGAGTAATTTTATTTATCAATATTTATTATTATTAATCAATATTTTATTATTTATTATTTAATTAATTATTATAATCAATAAAAAATCATTAAATTAAAAATAATAATAATTAATTAAATTATTAAATTGGATAAATATGACACATTGCATACTAAATTATTAATCCCTTTGAAAATTTTCCAATTCATAACTTACACATTAAAAAATAGGACACTACTAATAATATTAATTTTAATTGATTAATAAAAACAATTTTAATTATTTAATAATTAATTAATTAATTAAATACCATATCATACTAAATTTTGAATCTATAACTTCTCTCACCAAAATTTCTATTAATTAAAAATAAAAATTAATTAATTAAATTATTAGATTAGTAAATAATATATGATAAATATTACACGTTGCATACTAACTAACAATAATTTTAATTAATTGATCAAAATCAACTCACCCATTAACACACCCAATCACCACGTTGTTGTTATTCTTATTATTATTATTATTATTACTTCCACTACAACACAATTCATTTGTTAGTTTTAACATCATTTTTTTCTTCTCATCAGGTAAGTTTCTCTAATAACTTACATTATCATTGTGTTTTTCTTGATTTTTCTTAATTTCTTCAAGATCAATTTTTAAGGTATAAAATCTCTCATTTATCACGTATATATTACTTATAAAATTGACATACAACACACTTATTTGTTAATTTACAACATCAATTTCTTTTCTTATTAGGTAAGTTTGTTTCTAACAATTTAATAATTATTGTGTTTCTTTTTATTTATTTTTTTAATTTTGTTCAAGTTTAAATTTCAAGATATGAAATATAGTGTATTACATTTTTTACGTTTCTCTTATTATTTTATTCTATTTTTTACTTATTTGTTTTGTTTTTTGTTTTTGTAGTTTTCAATTATGTTTTACTTTATTAATTTATTATATTATTATATGTCTTTTATTTACTTTTCTATATGTATTTTCTTTCACTTTTAATTTATGTTTTTTAATAATTGTTGATTATATTTTTTAGTAGATATATATTTTAAGCAATTACAAAAACACATTTTTTCAATAAAGATATTGTTGGTGTCTTATCTTTATTTTCTATTTTTATCATCTTTTTTTATTTTTATTTATTTTATTATTGTGTACTTATTTTATATGTTTATTTTGTATGTATATATTTTGAAGTATCACAAATAAATTTAAACAGTTTTAGTGCATCTCTCATTTTATTCAAAGAAAATCAATGAGATTTTTTATTTTTTTAACTTATATTTTTATCTACAAAACTCAATAATAAATTTATATACGATGATTTATCATGTTTTACAAGTAATCTGTCATTTAAAAAATAAAAATATCGTTAATTAATTTTAATTTTTAAGTGCAAAAGAATGAAGGGGGATCAAAATTGTTTAAATTTTAAATACGGAGACCAAAATTGTTTAAATTTTAAATAGCGGACTAATTTCGTAAATCAGACAAAATAGGAGATTAAAACTGTAATTAAGTCTACTTATTATTATAATATTTATTATTAATTAGATAAAACTTTTATCTCATATATTTAAAAATAATATTCATTAAGTTAAGTATCAAATAATGAAATTTTTTAGTATTTATTTAAATTATTTTATTTAAAATATATATTCAAATTATCTCATATACTTCTTTTGGCTCTTTAAATATTGAGATAAATATTCAAATTATCTAATGGAAAGAATTTTAATTTGTGTATATATTATTCAAATATATTCCAAATTATTATATACTTATGGGATGTCACATTCTGACTTAACCAAACAAACATACATATATTGCATTTAACAAAGATATATAGCATTCGGAACAAAACTTCATTCACCACTTACAACTTTGACTTATAAACATCTTTCAATTCAACTTAAAATAAATGTCATCATGGAACACAACAATCAACTAATAACGACTAATCCCCCCAAGTGCTACGTATCAGAGCAATAGACACCAACACGACTTGCCATAAAGCAAAATAAAGACTTCACATCAATAACCTCGAACATCCACGACTAATCTTGAGTACCTGTCAATTTCCCATGGTAGGGGAAATATCAGCAAAGGGGTGAGATATCTTACAATATAAAGGAATGCATGATAAATAATATAGGAGATATAGATCATACATAATTTCACCACTTTGCATCACATAACATCTCACAACAATTTTCATCGCAAAACAACTTATCAATATAATACAACTTTCAAAAACGGCAAAAATGTCATTAATCAATTAAGACAACATACTCAATGTCACAATTATAATATCATCATGTCACAACAAACATATCATCGTCTCAACAATTCAAATCACATAATCAACTTATGAAATGGAAACAATGTCAACAATCAACCATGACAATTTATGCAATTCACAAGTAAGATTCCAACACATCACGACAAACATCTCATCATCACAACAATACAAACACAATTCAAATGCAATTCAAATGCGACTCGAATGTGACTCAAACTTATGCAAATGCATGTGGTACCATTTGGAGTAAAACACCCACCGTCTCAAAATTTGTCATTGGGCACACCGTCTCTATTTGCCATTAAGTCCACCGTCGCTTTTACCATTAAGGCCACTGTCTCTTTATGCAATGGATGTGACTCAATAAATGCAACATCCATACAAACCACATAAACAATACGTCACAACATCGTCTAAATCACCATAGAACATTATCAATATAATGTCGAACTTCAACAACAACAACAACAAAATCATCATCATTCATAAGAATGCATCATTTCACAATCACGCGCTATGTTGCATCATCATACAACAATACTTCACTTCACAATCATGTCGCTATGTCATATCATCATACAACATTAATTCACTTCACGATACATCATAATACAACTTATCAATGTAACACCCCCAACTCTATACTAAACAAATAAGGCACACATTTGCATAAATTAGAGTAAAGAAACATGCATCTCACGAGGGCGTCACACATATTTCAATATAAAATAACATGCAATCCATCTCCTTCTGATCAAACATGCATAAATAAATTATTATGCATTCTTCACCAAGTGCATCCAAATGTATCTTATATATGTTAATTAATCAAGTAATAACACATAACAAGCATTTAGAAGTGATAAGCATACATAGCATATCCCAAATAAATGAGAAAATAAAGCAGTTATGCACTCAGTTCGCGCCGCCACCCTATAGTCGCGCCGGGAAACACAAGTCAGTAGCCAACTTTTCAAAACTAACTCAGTTCGCGCCGCCACCACATGTTCGCGCCGCGAACACAGGTCATGAGCGTTTTTCTGCACAAGTTCAGCATAACCCCCTTCTCATCCCAAATCCATGTTCCAGCTTAAAATTGCACACGAAATTCACATGCATATCATATATACAACTCATATGTACCACTAGATTCATCAAAACCTCATTAATCATGCAAATCTATGAATTTCACCCAAATCCCAAAAGATAGGTTTTCACATTCTTTTCATCAAACATGTTATAAATCAAAACCCACCCATGGAATCAAGTAAGGAATCATTATTACAGGTCATTTCTACCAATTCTAAGCATAAATAACATCAAACAACACAAATCTCATGAAATTATGAAAATACCCAAATTGAAATTCCATTTTCTAACACATACAACATTACCCAATGATACTCATTTAAAATAAAAAGGATTCTCCCCCTTATAACAGCCACTAACTCATACACCATTTATGCATCAACTGAAAGCAAACTACCACACATGTAAGGTTCCTAAACATATTTCTAATCATGGGTTCATACACAAACATCAACAACATGATTAATGGCACAATTTCATGGATTCTATCATAAACCCTAACAATTTCAAACTCACACATCCATGGAGAATAACATACAATCTAACCCACCATAAACATCATCATGTCAACCCTTAGAGAGTAAGAACCCCACCCTTACCTTAGCAAAAGCTTTACCTTCTTCAATGGAGTCCTTCCTCTTCATGCCATAGTTTTCGTCCTTCTTCCCTTCTTTCTCTTCTTTCTCTTCTTTCACCAAATGAGAGTTATGTCTCTAAAACCCTAACTCTCTTACTATCATTCTTTTCTTAATTGGGCTTAACTCATAATCCAATCTCATTGTATTATATTTCTTCCACTTTGGCCCAATTCATAATATTCTTCTAATTACTCAATTAAGCCAAATAACACGCATAATTGAATAATCACATAACATAACGAATATTATTCCCAATAATATTCCCCAACTACAATTTCTCCTTAACTTAGTTAATACCAACTCGCGGTTGTATTTCTCCGACTAATCCGACCATAAACTTAACTGCTCAAATCAACATATTAATCCACTTACGCCTTTAGAATAATACTGATAAATTCCGACTTCGACTAATTCCAACGAATAAATCCTTGATTTAATTTAATTAAATAATTAATTAAATTCGGGGCGTTACACCAACTGAACCCAAAGAGGAAAAGAAAGCGCCGTTAACATTACATTTTATCCAATTGGAAGTAGAAGGATTCTAAATGATCTCTTTAATCACGAGAGCTTTAACCGGGCAGATAGGAATTTTAAGAAAATACAAAAGCGAGAAATCAAACCAACCGTGTTTATGTCAGATTGAACTTTGTCGCCGATAACTGAACCTGCGCCAAAATGAAATTACAAGTGAACTGAAAGTGCTGAAAGTGGTTGTTGAATCTAGCGGAATTATGGGAAGCCCAAATAGCATTGAGAAGAAAAAGGTAGGAAGCTTGAATAACAAAAATCCCTTGCTTAGAAATAGCCTTGGAAGCAAGCAAATAAAAAAGAATTGACATCTTTGAGAATGTTGATATGAAGGAGAGTCTCCAACCAGTCCCATAACTTAACCGCAATCGGGCAACGGAAAAATAAATGGTCAATCGATTCCCTGTTAGCTTTACAAAGCGAGCACGTAGAGACAATTTGAATATCGCGACATTGTAATTGTTAGAATCAATTATATTCACCTTCAATCCAAACAATGGGTTAATTCATTTTTTAACTTTAATTTTCTCATTCTTCTTTCTTTTCTCTTAAATTAAAAATTATATATTTCTATTTCCCATATTTTTTCATTTTATTTTTAATTTTTCTATTACTTTTATATTTTTTTAAATAAAATATAAAAATTGATTTTACTTTTTAATGTAGTAAGAAGAACACACAAAAATATTAAATTTTGAAACATAAAATTTAGTCTCAAATAATAATTTTATATTTATTAAAAATTATTCATAGTTATTAAAAATTAATTTATAATTATAAAATTAACAAATTATTTTATAAAATTATTCGAGACAACTAGTAAGTCATTATCAACAAAATTTATATTTTATTTTTAATTAATAATTATTTTTATTTGAGAGAAAAATCTTTATTTAAAATATAAAAAAAATATATTTACTTCTCCTTCTCACGAGTCTTTTTTCTTTCTTTTTAATCTTTATTTAACACAATTAAATTTATATTATAATTGTTCATTTTATAACTAAGTAACTCATTTCAAATTTAATATATATCTAAATATATTTTATATCGTATCAAACTGAATAATACTATAATGATACATACAACTAATTTTTCATCTCACGAGTCACTATTAGGCTAATATCTATTTTATGTTAATCGATATTTATCTTTATTTAAAAGACAAATTATTTATTTTCAAATGTAAAAAAAAAAAAGTCTGCATTTCATGAATTTTTTTAATTGTTATTTAATACAATTGAGTTTATATTATTATTATTTATTTTATAATTAAGTAACTCATTTGAAATTTACATGTGAATGTAACTATATTTTATACCGTATCAAATAAATTTTTTTGTGTGAGTGCGCAAATATCTTATTAATTTTTGAGAAAAGGGGTGATGCACTGACAGTGTAAAATATTTTTACACCGTCAACCAATCACCACCCATGTATCCAATTAAATCAATTTTTTATTTTAAAAAAATTTAATGACATGACACATTTATGATTTTCTATTGGATGACAGTGTAAAATTATTTTACACCGTCAGTGCACTACCTTTTAACTCTTAATTTTTTTATAAAAAGATATTGCATAATTATATTTTAATTTTGATATGTTAAAGATGTCAAGACAAAATTGCAATAATATTTTTGACAGCTAAGATAGAAAAAACTACACCGCATACATTTTTTATTTATAATTAGAAATGCTCGTGAAAGTTAAAATAATATTTTATTACAGTAGACTTGTGTTTTTGATGTATAAAGAAAATAATCTACAAGATTAATACTCAAACAATCATGAGATTGAGAAAATAAGAAAGATATATAAGTGAAAGTAAATTTAAATCATAACATTTTTTTTATGTGAAATCTTTCATATATAAAAATTGTTTAAAATATCCAATATCTAAATTAGACATTTGACCGATTTAAACTTTCTAGAAATTTTACCACCTATGCATACCACAATAAATAGAAAAGAAGTTTAGAAAGAAAAGAAAAAGGTCGGTTGAGATTTTCTTCAACGTTTGCTTGCTAGATTTCTACACATGTCAATTTGTTAACCACTATTTGAGTGGACAAGGCATGTCAACTTTGGTCTTGATTTGAATGAGGTCACTGCTTAGACAATCAAAGCAACATCTTTAGTTTGATATTTTGTTTTTCATTCGATGGGATTGTTTTGTGATAAAAGAAAATGGATCCCCACTCAACTTCCAATCTCTATCTATCAACATCGATGAAGTTGATTGTATTCTTAATAATAACAACAACGATGAGATGAGACACACAATGTTCCTCTATTAGCACGATATAGTTAAGGTCAATTCATTAAATCTAACTTTCCATTTATATTTAATTGAGATTACATCAAGGATCTCCATTCTCCTTGGGATGTAGCCTTTATTTTAAAATATAAAAAACTTGAAATTAGATAATAACAAAATATAATATTATTTGTTGGAAAACAATACTTGGTAATGGTTTTGTTTGATTGATCCTGCTAAAGGAATAGTTGAGAAAGGGGCTATACAATACATGTATGTTTCAAGGACCACAAGAAGTTTGACCACTCGAAAATCAAGTGAAAAAGTCATGATTCCACTTTATGAGCGTTTTTCCATAGTTTTTAGGTTTCACACCATAAATAAATGTCGTTTAAGATTTTTACACATAATTTTAAAAAATATAATAATATTTATACATGTACTAAATCTTATTTTTATTTTTGATTAATATAAGAAAACATGTTAGAGGTGGGAGTTGAACCCACACCCTTCCACTTAAAGTGTGCAGCGCCTGACCACTAGGGTGGATATTTCAAGTTGTTATATATTTACATTTAATTGTTCTTATAGTATCAACTAAATATTTGCATTTAATTACTAATTATATACAATTATATTTTATGTATATATATATATATATATATATATATATATATATATATATATATATATATATATATATATATATAACCATATATATACTATACTTACGTTAAATATTTACGTTTTATATATAATAATAATAATAATATATTTACGTTAAATAATAATAATATATATATAATAATATATATACTATATATATATAAATAATAAATATTTACTATATATATAATAAATAATAATATTTACTATATTTTATGTTTTATATATATATATATATATATATATATATATATATATATATATATATATATATATATATATAATAATAATAATATTTACGTTTATATATATTTACATTATAAAGTAATATATTAGTTAATAGTTAATATTTAAATTAATAATTTTTAGTTAATAGTTAACGTTATTAATACATATTTAGTTAAATTACAAAACCAATACTGTAGCTATTTAAATAAATTAAAAATAAACTAAACTAATTATATTAATACATATTAACTAATTATATTAATATTTTAATATATTTTTATTTTATAATTAAAACACATGTTTTTATTTAATATTTAAATACATTTTATTTAATTTAATACGTTTTAATTGTATTTGTTTAATAACTTTAAATATTAAATAAAAAATATTTTAATACATTTTTATAATTAAAAATGCAAATAATAAATAATTGAAATAAAAAAAATATTTTTAAAAAACATAAAATAATATTAAATAGAATGAACTAAACTTACTGTAAGACAATATTATAAGATCTATTCGAAGCACTAAAAGGACAAGTTAAATTAAGTGGCCTAGTGGTTTCAGCCCTTGTGTTGGTAAGCTTTTTGGATGACTGGATCTGACGAAGGTTTAAAATGAGAGAATCTTCAAATGTTAGGGAAATTCTTGCAACTTTTTTTTTTGCAGGGGGATTTTTCAAATGACCCCTATATGGCAGGGGGGAAAATAGGTATTAACCCAAAAAACATTTATTGTGAAATGGATGTTGCATTACCATTGTCCTTGCCACCATGATTTTTCTATCTATCAGGGCTTACCTTTCGTGTGTGACCATCCTTCTTACAGTGATAACACCTAATTGTAGAAGTATCACCACCATAACATTTCTGCTGACCTTTACCCTTATTCTTTTCAAACTTACCATTACTTCGAGAATTTCCACGTAATGGACAAACCTTCACCAACAAACGATGGTTTATGTTCCTTCCTCTTGTTCAAGTCCTTTGAGTACAAGGTAGATTTAACTTTTTCAAAGGTCAAGGAATATTTTCATAAGAGAGTTCCTTTGAAGTGAGCATGAGAACATGGTAAAGCACACAACAACAAAAAACGCCTAATCTTCATCATCGATCTTGACTTCGATATTTTCAAGATCAAGAATCACCTTGTTGAACATATCTAACTGCTTAGCCAAGACTTTATCTTCACTCATCTTGAATGAATACAAAGCTTGTTTCAGGTAAAGGAGATTGACCAAGGATTTAGTCATGTATAAACTTTTGAGTTTCGTCCATACACTTGTCGTCGTCTTCTTCTTCGAAACCTGCCGGAGAACCTTATCATCAAGGCTCAATACGACGACGTTGGGGGATTTCTATACCATCGACATTTTCTCCTTCTTCGTTAGAGCAACATCCATGGTTGCGGTTCCCTTCAATGCTTCTAGCAAAACATGGTGAACTAGTAGGGTTTGCATTTTCAAGCGCTACAAACCAAAATCATTCACACCAGTGAAATTCTCAATCTCATACTTCGTTGATAACATCGTCCCATGCTCACCGCACCAATTTATTGTAACAGAATGTCGTAAAAAAACAAACCAAAACTATGAGAAAAATTGAGTATCTTGAACAAACACAAGAAACCCTATTAGATTTTCACGGAAGAGGGGGAATAGGGAAGAAGAAGAAAACTAAGATTGGTTATAGCTATTTTACTATTCACTTGCTCTATTAGGGTTTACAGATTACAAGTGAATAACAACAACCAACCTCTCTCAATAATCTGAGAGAACTAATCTATTTATAGACTACTAAGCTAACTTAAATAATTTTTGGGCTAAACAAAGACGCCCAATTTGATATGCTAACAATTATAGTATTTCGAATACTACATGCTTAAGAGAACTTCAAATACAGCATGCAGGACTTCGACATCAGCATGTGAGCAGACTTTCACAACATGCTCAATCTCTATCGAACCAAGAAACTACCCTTGTCGAGACTAGAGTTTGATCCAAAATCTCACACTGAATGATCATATTTTTGTATCTTTGATGTGTTCTGGTGCAGCATCTAAAAACTACCAGCTCAAAAAACCTTAAGAGTGTGTTTGGATGGAGCATTTTAATGAGGGAAAGTAATTTTTTAAGGGAATTGAAAATGATTTGACCAAAATCCATTGTTTGGATGAAAAATATGGAGAATTGTTAAAATGATGTAAATTTATGAAGTATTTTATTCAAGTTAAATTTAAAAAATTTCAAATGACACCAAAAAGTAAAGAATTTGAAATTCCTTAAAAATTCTTAATTGCCTCATCCAAACACACTCTAAGTAATCCGATAATGATAAAAAAAATGACAAAAAGATTATGAATTACTCAATCTTAAGTAATTCGGTGAAGATCATTCAAAATATTTTACTTGGGTGTGTTATAGAAAAAATTTCAAATCGAATTACTTGCTTGAATATGTCTCGGTATGCACTAGATCAATTGAAAGGAAAATGACAGAAAAATAGTTCTTTTTAAAAGTGTAACTATTTGTACAAGGGCAAATTAGTCAAGTTATAGTAGTTATAGGAGTGGAAGAATAACTGTTGGGGGTGTAGGTTAAATTCTCCAATACTACATCAACTAATTTTTTTATAAAAGAAAACATAACGTGATGATATGCTAGCCCATGGGCCGTTGAAGCACACACATTAAGCCCAAATACTCACCTTCGTAATGTGATGATATGCTAGCCCTTTTGCCTATTGTCCATTTTTTTTTCTATTGAAACCTATTGACCTTTTTTTAATAGTGTCAGTAATCAAATTGTCCATTTTAAATTATTATCAAGATCTAATTGTCTCTTTTAAAACAAAATATCATCATAAAAAATAACTACTTTTTATAGAGTTTTAGTTGGAACTAAGTTTTCTCAGTATATAGACTGAATTAAGACTAAAGTTATATACTGAATTAAGACTAAAGTTTTCTTTGGATAAAATAAATATTCACTCTCAAACTAATTTACTTTTTCATCTTCTTTCAAAACCATTATAGTGAAGAGCTTTATCATATTATTATTTAGTATAATTTTGCAGCCATAACACCATGTCAATGTTGGTCTCTCAAAGTCCAAAAGAATCACCTATCTAAAAGGGCTACTTCTTTTTTCACCCATTATAGCTAAAAATATTTTTAGAAATATTTGAAAATTATCTCTAAACGCATCATGAATTATTTTTGCTAAAATTTAATTCAGAGATGAATCTTTGAGTATTTCTGAGATGAATTTGGAGACACATCTCTGAAATCTTTCCTGCATACATTGTGGACAGAAATATTGTCTAAGTTTGTAATTTTTTTTACTTTGAGGTCATTTTAATCCGACTAACAATGTCATAATTCATAATTTAATTCAAATATTAACATTTCAAAATAAGGTAATGCATTAATTAAAAAAAACGTCTCAAAATATTACAAACATAATTCTCAATGTATGAAAAATACTAGTAAAACATCGAAAATACATAAAAATGAACAACCTACTGAGTATGCCTCATCCAACCCACTGGCTCTTCATCTGTCGCCGGTAACCCAAGGCATTTCGTGCCTCGGTAAGAATGGAACGTGCTAGGGCAACCACACCATCGCCATCTCTCTCAAACATCCCCGACTATATGCACTCATATGTAATCCGCATGATATTTTGACAGATTGGTAATACATCAACATAATGGTCATCTCTGGCCTGCTCATTCTTTAGGACCTCCTCTTGAGAAGTCTTAGGGGGCGTCCAAGAGCGTTTAGTGTCATGACAGGGTGTGACACAAAATAAAACCAAATCACGTAACCTACAACATAATGCCACTGACTTGTGCCTGACATACTTCGATATTCCTCTAGTATCAGATGACTCTCGTAATCCGCCAATATGTTATCAAGATGTATGTTGATGATGTTGATATGAGTATCCATCTAGGGGAATCTAAGAATGATCGGCATAAATCCAAACTGACGTATGCATCGCTTCGACAAATACATGTACATCAGATTACTCCCACATGCCAGTCATCATGGGAAATATGAAATAGTGTCGAAGGGAATAGTGTCTTGGTGAGTGGGGAATGATGTCTAGTCCATGTCATCATGTTGAGTTCTATAAATATACACACATAATGTCTACACAATATCATTCCCGCTACATTGACAATACAGGCAAGCACGTGGAAAATCCTCAGTATACCCTAGCACACGATCAAACCCGTGTATGGGGTGAAAGTGGGATAAGATCCATCTCTAAAAATGAATAAGAAAAAACATTAGTAACAAGTATAAAAAAAGTTGTTTTAAAATTAATAGTAGCTATGGAATATACCGTCAATAGGGAGCAGGAGCCTGGTTATATTTATCATTTTGTTTTTGCTATATATTGTATTGTGCACTAACAAGCTTTTGTGTAGCAATTTACTTCTTACCAAGTTTATTGGTATGATCCCTTTAATTCTATATTGTCATTATTTGATCTTTTATCTGTTAGAATTTGTATATGTGATATATATATATATATATATATATATATATATATATATATATATATATATATATATATATATATATATATATATATATATATACACACACACACACACACACACGCACGCACCGAGCTAATCTCAAACTTTATCCAAGCTTTTACCATGGGCTAAGCTTTAACTCAATCTTGGTTTTACCACGGGCTAATCTCGAACCTAGAGAGACTAGATCACACAATCCCCTAAACCAAAGTTTTTATGGTTTTACCTTCTAACCCAAACAAAAATCCCTTAATGGATATTATTTTCAACCAAGGTATAAACAAAAGTTCCTTGGTGACCTTACAATTCTACCCTTCTAAAATTACACTTTAATTCTCATTCACAACAGGGCTTTTCTTACAAAGGCATTAAGGCTAAAGTATTAGTGAAAGAAAATAAAAAAGAAGTTTAGTAGTGTGTGTGTGTGTGTGTGTGTGTTGTGTCAAAATACGATTATGGATAAAATGAAATGAGAGAACGAACCTCTATTTATATGTTAGAGGTTGACTCAAAAAGGAATTTCAAATAAATACATTTTATGACAATCTAATCGATTAGCACATGATTACAATCAATTAGATATTCAAAATATAATCGTTTGTATGTTCAAAATGGGAAAGAAAATATATCTAATCATTGTAGATCATTAAGGTGTTTTCCTAATTGCTTGAGACTCAATTTTGAACTAGCTAACCGATTAGACAAAAATATCAATAGATTAGATTAGTAAAAAAATTTCCAAGATCTATTTTGACAACTGCCAATTCATCTAGCACAATCTCAAAATAATTTTGAAGATATTTTCTTAATAAAAATAAATTTGAAAATATCTTTTAGTGCGTGCATGTGTGCTTTTACGATAAAGCCTTTACGTTTTACAATTGATTCACTCACTACTAATTTAGGAGGGCTCATTAGCACTTAAGGACTTTGCCATATAATTTATCTTTTTCAGACACTTGTTTGAGTAGCTTGAGACGAGGCATTAGTAACATTTCTTTTGATTGTCATCATCAGATAGTCAAGTTCATCAAACCCTAATACTTAGGTTTCCATCTTTATCCGCTTAACCATTTGCATATTTTATTTTTCTTATGTTTGATTTTGCTGAGGATGGTTATAGTCTTAGATTGTCATTCTTAGGGGGAGAAGTGGGTAGTCAAGGAGTCATGTCATGGAGACTTTTTTGAGGGTCGGGATGAATAATTTTAATTTCAGCATACTTCATGCATGCTGATAACCCAACACGGTGTCCGTATTTTCAACGTCTTTGTTTGATATTACCTCCTATCGTAGATGTCTAGCTTTATGATTTTTTTGAGAGACTTTGGGATACGACTGTTAAGAATGCTCCCGAAAAACGGGTTTATTCTTTTATTAGTAACTTGTACTTCAATGTCGAGCATGTCTTCTCCACGAGGACAACACGAAGGAGATCCTCGAGGGAAACACCCTTAAGGAATATTATGGTTGCCGCTTATTCCTCTTAATTTGTGTGGAGGAAATCAACATTCTCGATAAACGAGACAATTTGGCGATTTATGAGTTTCTCAATGCAGGGAGGCAGTGTGAATGGGGATTGGTTGATATGTGGTTTCTCCATTATTATGTGGCGCTATTTCACGTGGGAAACAATCTTTAGGTGGAGCGTATTTCATGTTCTATTCAATCTCGAGGAGTCTCTTGGCCAAGATATGTGTATTATGTTGTTGCACTAAGTTTTAGACACTATTGAGGAGGTCATTCACTCCATGTATGCCTAGATTAACTTTGAGTTGCTAGAGGCTCTAGAGCATCTCTGGTCCATGAATATGTGGGTGTGGCGATGACTATTTGGATGTTTGACCTTGAAGTAATTGTTGGAAAGGTTGGTAGAACCTATAATATGCTTTGGTCGATAGTTGGAGGAACCTGAGAAGTCGAAACGAAGGGAGAAATTACTAGGACTTGATTGACTTCTTATGTTGGAGGAGGTGAATCCTCTCTAATGAGATCATGAACACTAATGATCGTGGTAGCAGCGACGGCGACAAAGTTACGTTGAGTGGCTAGTTGAGTAGACTTAAATCTTGCCATAGTTTGCGCAAAATTGATTGAAAATTAGAGCATGCAGGAGATTAGTTACTACTGAGCAACAATGAGGAAACGATAGTTTCTCAATGAAATTTGAGGGAATCAAAAATCAATTCTCACATATAACACCATTGTTCTGTGGTGGAACGAAAATTAAGTTATTTGAAAGAAGTGAGTTCTTTCAATGTCATGGTAAGAGTCTCCAATACGGTGGAACGAGGGGTGAAGTTGCAAGATTAACACTCAAATGTCCAAGTCAGTGAAATTAAAGAGATGTGTTTTATGAGAATGAGGGTGAGATAATACTTGTTATACTACGTGATAAAACTTATATATGACACACAATTAAAAGTGTCTATGTCAAACCTGACGCGAAAGGCACCGAGTCGTTCGATATGATATAACGATAGTCGATGTATGAATAACTGAGATCATATAGCTGACTCTCTGACAAGATTCCTCTTGTTTACCTAACTTTTGCGACAACACCGTGAATTTTTCCTACTTTGCTTTTGTAGATTTTTATCTATGTAAAACAAAGTCAAACATGAACTTCTAAAATAAACTTCTGATTTTAAGAATGTAGTTTTTATTTTGTTTTTTAGAACATTATTTTTATATATTTTTGACTTTTTCGTTAAAACACATCTTGTTAAATTGAAAGTTTTTAATTTATCATTTAGTTTGTTCAAAAAAGAAAAAAGATTGGTGAATTAATTAAAACCAAATCTTTATACAAAAAGTAAGTAAATAAAAACTAATATAGAATTGAAACAAAACAAAAAGAGACGCGGTCTGAGGTCCGCCCAAGTTTTGGCTCCCCGCCCCAATGTTTCACAGTTTCGCACCTAAACTAACCCGCCAACATTTTCAATTTTTTATTTACCTTAATAACAACAAATATTTCAATTTTCCTTTTCACCCTTTCTTCCCTCAAAAAATTTCTCTTTCATTCTCCCTCCTCCATTTCCCTCTCAAACACATTCCAAAAACCAATAACAATTTCCCATCAACAACAATGTTTAAATACCCATCTTCACCATACCCTCTTCCATCTCCAATACCTTCTTCCTCTTTCTCTCACCCAAAAATCTCATATCTTCTTCAGCAATGCAAATCATTGAGAGCAACAAAGAAAACACTCCTCCAATGAATAAGAAAAACTCTATTTCTCTCATTGCCTCCTCATCTTGCAAGAGGAATGGTAAAAGAAAGATCGTCAAGAGGGTCCCTCTTGCTGATATTACTCATTTGTTTCAGAACTCTTCGGTATTACCGATCACCCGAGAAGAAAATGGGTTTTCTTCTGCGTCGATTCAGCTCAATTTGAATTCTCGGAGGAGGACATTGGCGGTGGTTTCTGGTTCTGGTTCGAAAAAATTGAGGATTGGATTCAGATAGGCTTCATATTAGCTTCTGTTTATTTCTTTGGTGGTCCTGTAATCCAATTTTTGTTATAGGAACCATTTTGAGTTGTAATAAAGAGACATAACACTTGTTTTTAAAGTGTATCATCAAAATTTTGGTTTAAAAAGTATATTCTTTTGATTGAATTATGAACAAAAATTGACTAAGTTTTACATATTAGCGAATGTAGTTAATATATACAATCTCATTAAAAGAATAAAGTATGCTGCCTAAATTATTCTCTTTAATTAATAAATCTGGTCATTATAAATATAAAAAATGAAACGAAATTATTTTTTAAAGATAATAGATTATGTAAGAGAGGAGGCATTAAAATTAGGGGTGGATAAATTTCAATCGACCGATTAAAATAGATTTGGTTGGACTCGAATGATTATTTTTGATCCGTTAGAAATCGAATCTGACCGAACTCAATTAATATTTATTATTTTTATTTTTATTATTATATGTTGATCCATTTTAAAAATGAAGTTCAATAATATTGTTATGATTTTATATTTTTATAATCTAATCATGACATTGTTTATTCAATACAAGAAAATGCAATACAAATTTTTTATTGTTATTTAGATTGTGGTTTAAAGTATGACAATGATCAAATTAAAGTCAAATAATATTAAAAATATTATCACTTAATAATAATTTTCTTCAATAATTAAAATATAATCTTACTTTGTGCTATTCTAAAATTTTGATAATTTTTTTAATATAAAAATTAAATGTTATTGAATATTATAAGAAATAATTTTTATGGATTTGGTTTAATAAATATTAAATTGATTAAATTCACCCATTCTATTCGATAAATTGATCTAACCGAATCCATCAAAAATCAAAATTTTATCGGTTGAAATTTGGCCTTTAAAATGAAACTGCAGTTTGCATCGGATTTAAGTTTTGGATCCGATATCACCCAAACCGATCAATTGTCCAAACCTAATTAAAATTTTACTTAATGTTGCTTATAAGAAGCTAGTTTACAAAAGCTCTATAGTGTACAACTTTTGCATCAATAATTTCTCTCTATTAAGAAGCTATGCAATTAGAGGTGGGAATTATCTTAACCCTGAAGTAGTGTAAGAGGGCCATATCTTTGATGCAGAAGTTGGTGGCAAACTTTGTGATGCATTCATTCACATTGGTTATAAAATTTCTTCTCATAATGAAATCATCTAAAAACACTAACTTGTATGATATTGTGCCTTGGTTTAAAAAAATAAGTAAAGATGAGTTAGATTTTGAATTGACAAAATCATAGTCACAGAATATTAGTGGACTGCTAGTTAAGCCCGTTAGAGAAAAAAATCAGTCTATTAAAAGATTTTTATACTTATTGAAGGGGGTGCAATTAGTAATATTCTCTAATTTAGTATCTAATGTTTTTTCAAAGTGGCCAATGGCCCAGGATGTTTAGGAAACCTTAGCTATTACATTGTAATCTAGATCTATATTTTAGCCTTAGTATAATTTATCATTGGTGTTTTTGTTCCTTTATTCAATGCCTTTCAAACCTACAAATCCATCTTCTAAGGACCTGGATAATTTCATTCAAGCTGCCCATGAACATATTGAAGTTGCAATCAAATATTAAGCATCAAATGGATGAGAGGTTTAATGAAGCAAGTTAAAATTTGGAACAACAATTGCAAAACATTCATACTAGAATTTATAACCAACAATACGTTTCAAATTCTATTCATGAATTTATCATGACCATTCTCACAAATTTAATGGCTCAGAATAGGCTTCAACAAACCACCACCTTCACACAAAGAATAACTTAATCAGATATAACTATCAACCCTCAATTTCTCCATGGCTATGGACATGTTATTAGACCTATTGTCTCTCATACAACCTCTATTGTATTCATGCTAGTCCCATTTCTACCCACAGTGCTACACTTTAAAATAATCACACTTAACCTAATTTTTCTGCTACTATGAGAAACACATCACAACCCCCAACAACTCCCTCATCCCCCCAAACCGTTATGAGACTTACATACATCAAAATTCAATTGTCTTTTCAAACACACACTCTATAATATTCCCACTTTTTATCAACATCCTTCACTATAGATTCCTAAACAAATGACCCTCATTTAAAACACCAAAATTGAAACTTGATGTGTTTCATGATTCTAATCCTTCAAAATGGTTGTTTTAAGTATAACAACTTTTTAAATTTTATCAATTGCCACTTGAAAACCCTATATAATTGTTGCATTTTACATGAAGGAAGGGTTTTATGCTGGTTTAAATGGATGCATCAGAATCATCGGTTGTTAAATTGATCTTCATTTGCAAAAGCTTTAGAATTACGATTTAACCCTTTAACATATGCTATTCATCGGGAAGAATTATTAATGTTGAAATAAGAGGTTTCTATTGTTGACATCCAATCTAGATTTGAGAAGTTGGAAAATCAAGTTGTGGGACTATCTCAAGAAGCTATTCTTAATTGTTTTATTTCTTGTTATCACATGAAATTAGAAATGAAATAACTATTCATATATTTATCCCAATATCTCAGGTAACTGGCCTTGCAAAACTCTGGCCTTGCAAAACTCATTGAAACCCAATCGAAAGATGCTAAACCTAAATTTTAAAAAACCTTCTCAACCTCTTTCAACTGCACAAACCACACCTTCCAAAACACTTAAATTCAAAAATCCTCAAACGTAACCTTCCCACAATTTGATTCAATTCCTAATCCCCCATCCATATCCCAACCACCCAAACTTTTCATAAGATGCCTATCACAAACTCAATTACAAGAGCAACTTGCAATGGGTCTTTACTATAATTGTGATGAAAAGTTTGTTCCTAGACACAATAAACAAAATTGGAAGAGGTAAGTAATGCAGAAGAAGTTGTTGAGGTGGACCATACTGATACCTATTTCCAACTATCACCCGAAGCTTTGACCGGTGAATTCCCCCCCCCCCCCCCCCAAACTCTCAAATTTAAAGGACTAATTGGAGGACTTTTTATGACGGTCCTTGTTGACACCGAAAACACTCATAATATATTGAAACCTTGCATTACACACATCATTTAAACCTAAACGTCACACCAATTTTTAGTTATGGTTGGTATTGACTTTCATTTAGAATGTTAAGGCCTTTGTAATAATGTTAAAATTACCCTACAAATCCAACCTTTCACCCTACCTTTTTACTTGTTACCCATTTAAGGTATTATTGTTATTCTAGGCATGGCCTATATGCGTACTTTAGGGCCAATACATGCAGACTTTTATATTCCCTCAATTACATTTTAATACAATAAAACTTCAATAACTTTTAAGGGTGATCTTAAATTTCATCCCACCCATACAACATTTCACCAACTATGCCAACTAATTCATACTTATTCCATTGCCTACCTACACCTTTCGACCTTTCAAAGTATTGACTATGTAACAAACCCAAGTGAACCCACTATTCCAATCCTTGATAACTTTCCTACTAATTGTCCATTAGAAATTTTGATCTTTATCAAAAGCCTTCCTATTATTTTCAAGAGTCCACATTGACTCCTTTCATCAAGACCACATGACCACTACATTCCACTCCTCCTAAATTCACCACCCACAATGTATAACCCTATTGCTACCCTCACCACCAATAAGAGGTCGCGACTCCAATTATACAAGAAATTTTAAAAGAAGAAACATAGAGATCAAACTTGCCTCTATTAAGCAGTTTTGTCTTTGCGTTCACCTTGAAGATACGATCATGCCTTCGCTTCGCTCGCAACAAGTTCACCTTGGAGATACAATAATGGCTCCGCTAAGGTTTGCTTGAAGAAATCACAATAAATTCCGCATTTCTATTTCCATTCTCTTTTCTTTTTTAGACTTCAAAAATTATATTCCAGATGGTAAAAAAATAAAACACGTGTCTATCACATGTACGAATCTATTGACTTTGACTAACAGGACAGACAGAAAGGATAAACGTAGAACTTTTTTATCAATTAAAAGATCAATTTAGAAGTTTTTAAACTTAAGAGATTAAAAAGAGTATTTTATCTTTATTTAAATGATAATGAATATGAAAGGTTGAATATTTTATTTCATTATTTTTTTAATATAATATAAATATGGAATATATTGTGAGACTAAATTTGGTGAAAGACATTTTAAAATTTTGTAAAAGTTGAATAAAATTTTTAAAAAATAAATTTTTGAGCTGTTAAAATAATTTAAAAGTATAATATAAAAAAATGAGTTGCGCTATTTAAATAACAACTAGATATAAAGTGCAGTAAGAAATGCCGCTTAACTATTCAAAAGAGAATTCTATTAAGGCTGATCACTAGCTAAAGATTAACACTTTAATTTGCATTACCACTAAATAGACTAATTTTGTTTATTTACACATAGTTGTCTTTTTCTTTTTTTTTTAACAACTACACATAGTTGTCTTAAACACAAGCAAAACAAGCAAAAGGACACATTGGTTGACTTTTGACATATTAATTTAAAATCATAATGCAAATTAATTGATTCATAAACACCATTTGACTGGTTGTGGCGATGTCATATGTGCGTCAAATACATAAAGATTAAAACTATGCACAAAAGATTTCAGTTAAAAGGTAGTGTGGATAGAGTGACATGCTCACATGGTTGGGTGACATCAGATTGCATTTACCTTAATGCTTATAAAACCAAATAATAATAGAAGAATTCTAGATTATAATTTGCATAGAGTTTAAGTTTTAAAATTTGCATAGAACCATTAAATTTTAAATTTTAAAATAAGTGGGTGAGATTATGTGTAGATTTCTTTTCTCTCTCTTACATTATTTATTTTAAGAGTAGTGTTATTTAATACAAAAAAATTGAAAGAAGAAATACAAGAATGTACACATGTCATTATTTTAGAGTATAATTTTTAATTTATTTTAAATTTAATTTCCTATTTAATTGGAATTATGGAGTGATGGTGATAATCAATGGTTGAAATTATTCTTGTCTTTCTTGTTTTTACATTTTCTTAATAATAAGCATTTTCCTTATTTTAATTAATGTAGGAGAAAATACACATGATCTCAACCATTTATTTTAAAATCTAATGGTTCAAATTCATTCTCATTTTTTCATATAAAAATATCATTCTCATATGATACGATATATATATATATATATATATATATATATATATATATATATATATATATATATATATATATATATATATATATATATATATATATATATATATATATATATATATATGGAGTAGAACAAATCACTTAATCTTTAATCCAACAATTTTTTCATGAAATCTGTCTATGGAATTAGGGATTTATTGTGTTGATTAATGAGCTATACACCAAGGAATTTGATGAAGTGGCCGTGTTAATTCTTCCTAAGACTTTAACATATTATAAATTCAATTAATGCACAGTTCATCAACAAGTATAAGTATGGGAGTCGAAAGAAGATCTAACTGCCTTCAATTGTTGACATTTATTCCAACTATTTTCTCGTTTTATTTCTCGAACCGAATCAGCCTTGAAAAATATCCCTAGTTATTTACTTTACTTTGCACTATCGTTATCTTGTTAAAATTCACAATCCCTGTGGAAATGAATTTAATTTGATACTTCGATGAGACTACTACAGGTTCTAGAATTGTCAATACTTTTTTGGCGCCGTTATCGGAGATTGATGATAATTTCAACAAGGCAATATCATGCGACGTTTTTAATTTTGCAATTTAATTTTAATTTTTAAATTTTGGTTTTTGGTTTTTACATTTTATTTTTATTTCTACTCTTATTTTATTATGTGTGTTGCGGTGCTACTAAGGTATTGTTTGTCTGTTTATGCGATGTACGAATTCAACGTTGATACCAATCAACTCAAAGCTCGAAGATCACAAGAAAGGTAGACACCACATCACCACTTGACATCTTAAAAAATTTGGATATGAGGGAAGTCTGGAGGATCATAACATTGAGTTAAGAGCAACCACATAATAATATCTTTACTAGAAACTTTAAAATTTTAGGTATATGGATCCTCTAACTTATATAATAATATCTTTACTCTGATTTTAATTAATTCTTGTTAGTTCACTATGCGGATAGCTCAACAGGATTTTCCGTCCTTAAATTAAATATTAATTTTTTTAAAAAGAATTAAGTGGCCTAACCACAAACATACATTAAAGAATCCAATTACTTTTTAATAATACAAAACTAATACAATTTTGATAAAATCAATCTAGATGAGAGTGATTCAACTCGCATAAAACAATTGAATTAACCAAGATTGATGAGAGTAACTCATCTCGCATAAAACAATTGAATTAAGGGTTTAAAAAATTGAAAGTATGAGGTTGAACTTAGTGTGTGTGTGTGTGTGTGTGTGTGTGTGTGTGTGTGTGTGTGTGTGTGTGTGTGTGTGTGTGTGTGAGGTTGAACGTAGACCCACTTATTTTTATAAAAGTTTATTGGGTTAATGAACATTTTGGTCCCTGTAAATATTTCAAATTTCGTTTTAAGTCCCTCCAAAATTTTCCTTCAATAATTCATCCCTCCAAAATTTTCCCTCTCAATAATTGATCCCTAACGTCAAATGCCACTAATGGTTGCTTATGTGGCAGCGTACGTGGAATAATTTTTTTATTCTTTAACTTTCTTGAATGACAGCGTGGCACAAATAGGTTCATTTATAAAGAGGACTCCCAATTTCTTCATTTGCCCTAATTGTGAAAGCAAGTTTCCCAATTTTTCATGTTCATCTTCTTCTTCATCTCCTCTCTACTGAAATTGTTAAACCTGCTTCGGTCCTTTTGGTCGTCTTGCTTGTCTTCGTCATCATTTTAGTCTTATTCTTCTTATGCTCTCCAACATCATGTCAACTTCTTCTGTAAAATCTCGAGTTGGGAAGTTTTGTGGGTGTCAGGTTCGTATGGTTTCGTATCACTGCAAGAATGGACCAAACAAAGGTAGGTTGTTTTGGAGATGCTCTAATTGGAGGAGTGCAGATACGTGCAATCTCTTCATCTGGGATGAAGATTTCGCAGAAAATTCTGGAACTAAAGTTGCACATACGACGAACACGGATTCAGAAGCCATGGCATCTTTGGGATATATGAAGTTCTTGTATAGAGAATCAAGGAAGAAGAGCAAGAACTTGAAGACAAATTTGAAAACAGAGAAATTTCATGGGAGATTAAAGATGTTTTGTCTTATTGTGTCCTTTATGATCAATGTGTATTTTGTTATGAAATGTAGTTGCTGAAGTAAGTGTTATGTACTGAATTTTGTAATGTCGTTTTTTAAGGTGTTAGTGTTGTAATGTTGTTCATAGAACTTGATTTTTAATGAAACGAGGTTGTTGAACTATGTCTACTGTACTTGCATAATTTACTTGTTTGTATCATTAAGGTTCAAAATTAGCAATAGTTACTTGTATCAGGAAATGTATCATAACAGTAATTGGCAAAATGTTAAGGCTAATTTAATTGATTGATGAACAAAAGTTACTTATAACATGACTGTAATTGGCAATAGGATAAGGATAACATTACATAAGTTGCTAAGTACAAAATGAGGAGCTCCATAATATAAGTTGCAAAGTATAAAAAGTGGAGCTCCATTACATTTCTTGCAAAGCATAGGAAGTGGATCTCTAATACATTAGATTCATATTACATAACTAAAAACTTGGTTCATAACACATAAGTTTCAACCAAAACACATAATATTCATAAGTTCCAAAACAAAGTAGTTATAGGTCTTCATTGAGTCATGTTCCTTTCGATGTCATCCCACTTGTTATTCCATCTAACACTGCCAACACTTTCTTCTTCTTCTTCTTCTTCTTCTTCTTCAGGAATTACAAGTGGATCCTTTGGATCCCTTCCAGGTCCCACTATATTCTTTGCCCTTAAAGTATTAAGCCTGTCACTTTTTCTTGCAGGAGATGTAACAATATTGGACTTTTTCTTTGATGATATCATTGTTTTCATCTTTCATTACAGAAGAGAATTAGCAATGCAAAAAAAACTTGGCATAGCTAAGCATTATGTTCAAACTTACAGGATCAGACACAACTTGTCATTCTTGAGACTGCAACAAGCAACTCAACCTTCGTAACCTTCGTCAACGGAGGGACCACAAAGAATCTACAGTGTCGCGATTTGTTTTGGGAGAGAGGGGACAAGAGACCACAACCTTTATATCAGGGTTCATAAATGTTTTTGAATTTTTTATCAAGATTGTATATGGACCACAATATGCTACCTAAGTTAATGTAATCCAACTCAGAAAATAAATAATACAAAAATCATTCCACTTACGCGGCCACATAAGCAACCGTTAGTGGCATTTGACGTCAGGGATCAATTATTGAGACGGAAAATTTTGGAGGGATGAATTGTTAAAGAAATTTTTTTGAGGGGCTTAAAACGAAATTTGAAATATTTAGAGAGACGAAAACTTATTTAACCAAAATTTATTTTAGCAAGCATTAACTAACAAAATAGTCAAATACACCTTCAAATGTATGTTGCTTAAACACATCTTCTTAAAAATAAATAGGTGTAGTTTAACAAACCCCAAAGAAATTTCCTAAATACATCCACTTATTTTTATGAAGGTATGTTTTAGTAAGTCTTAACTAAAATTGATTAAATACACCATATAATACATGTTGTTAAAATATACTTTCATAAAATCAAATATATCTATATTAACAAATCATATATATATATATATATATATATATATATATATATATATATATATATATATATATATATATATATATATATATATATATATATATATATATATATAAACAATTAACCACTAACATTTTGCCATTAAAAAAATTCAACCCATAATATAAGAATTGCATGCATTTAGCATAAGAGAGGAAGTTATTTAAAAAAAGTTTTTTTTGTCTCTAAATATGTTTTTAGGGCACATGTTAAAAGTATTCTAAGTAAAAATAAATATATCAAAGTTATATAATTTTTAAAAAAATTAAATATACGTATTTCAAAAAAAATATATTTACAAATAATATATTAATTTATGCTTTAATTTATGCTTTTGGAGCATACAACTTTTTCTCAAATTTCTTTATGATTTTTTTTATATAAACCTGCATCACCCCACACTACACTATAATTAATATGTCATATGTACTCATTCATTGATCATTTTCGCCTCGCCGCATTTGTATATCATTGATGCCATTTTTATCATACTCATCCATTGATCACTATTTAATTATTTAATTATTTTAAGATAAGTATAATTTTATATTTAATAAAATAGTATTATATCAAACAACATAAGATATTAAAAGATTCTCCGTTTCAGAAAACGCCACTATTTTTTTTTGGTTTATCATTACTGGTTTAATCCGGTTCGGAAGTTAGTTCTGACATCAAATGATTTCAACCTCCTCCCAATCGCAGTTGCATGGAATCAAACAATAGTTTTCCCTACCAAATTTAGCGTCAATCACCACTAAACCAACTAACAATTAATAAAACGCCACTATTTTGTTTTAGTAACAAAAAATATGTTATTAAATTGCATATGGCTATAAACAAACTTAATTAACTAAATCTCAAACTCAGCTTCCACTATTTTCAAATTGCATATACTTTATCATTTTGCATTTTATTTTAAAGTGATATATCTTACTTTAATGTGTCAAAAAATAGTAATCTACCTTTAAGGACTCAAGTTAAACAATTAATTAATATTTATGTCCTGACATCATATATAATATTTGTATTAGAAATTTGAAGAACACTATGCCTCCACACAAAAAATATTGAATGGCCTTTGGAAGTCCTCTAAGGCAAAAGTGTAATAGGAATTAGCTTTCTAGACTTTGAAAGGTCTCCAAGTGAAAGTGGATAGCTGATGAGATCAAAATATATATCTAAGTTACCAATTATAAAGCATTTTATTAAAGAAATATGGATTAAGAAAATGACATTACTATGAGACAAACTTGAATCCATATGACTTCACTTAGGATCTATTTGTTTGGATGGCAAATGCTAAGAATCTTAGATTGGAATAGGACGTCATTTTATTCTCTGGCTCTCTCTTTTCTTTTTTCTTGAACGTGTTTGAGCGTCACATATGATTAATATTATATACACTCAATCAACATTCAAATGGAACTATATTGTTCAGGTAAAAACAATACTTTCATAATAATTTAATAACCCATCTCAAGTTAGTCAGAGTCACAAGAGAGTCACTGTAGATGACTTTCTCTTAAAAAGATTTATCTTTTTATGAGTCCCTTTTATATAATAACCTTCTTATCCTAATATGAGACAAGCAAGACAAAGATAATTGAATGTAATTTAATAGTTATAACGGTAAAAAATATTCGTTCATTATAAAATTGAAGAGATATGTTTGGACATGTTGACGTCACAGTGATAAATGTAAAAAAGGTATGTTTGGGATATCTCGACTTTGGGCGGCTTATAGGCGTGTTTTGGGGTATCTTGATATTGGGCGGCTTATATGGCATCTCTTGGGGGTATCGCGACCCTAGGCGTTCTATAAGGCGTTTGCAATTACCATCAATTCTAATATGTACATAGTCCCCTAAGCATGAGGCCTTTAGAGGGCAAAGTGTTTAAGGATACAACAATCCTGTTAATCCAACTATATTCGTCGATCAAATCCCAAGCTTCGTCCTGACCTTATTTTGGGATGTATACAATCTCCCAAGCATGAGACCTAAATGTGCGGAGTGCTTAAGGATTCAGTGGTTGGGTTAATCCAAATATGTATGTCCACCAAATTCCAAGCTTTGTTCCGACCTTATTCTAGGATGTACACGATCCTCTATTGTTAACCTTCTCAGCATAAAGTTCCACCATGTTTCCAAGAAAAGAATATGTGCTCACCGTGATACATTCTCTAATCCTCTTCCCCTTCTCACCAAGAGCAACTTAGATATGAGGTCGATGTTTGTCATGTGAACCTCTGGTTTATCTCTCCACTCATGGGGCTTTCGTGGACGACGTGCCAATTTTTTGGTGGATACATGTCCAGCGTTGGACCTTTGGCTAATGTTCCTCGAGAAGTAGGGATGGCAAGCAGACCCAAACCCGTAGGGCCCACCCGCACCAGAACCCGACTCAATGGGTGGAAACCCGAGTTGATTGGGTTTGGGTGTCACCCGATATTTTGGGTGCGGGTTTGGATAATGTGAAATCCGCGTCCGAAACAAGAAATTACACATGCTTATATATATATTGTAGAAAGTTGTAAGAAAATTGTAGGAAAAATGTATTTTATGTATTTTGCTGCGGGTTCGGGTTTGGGTGAAAAAATCCAAACCCAACGGGTGTGGGCGTGAGTGTTATTTTATCACCCGAATAACCTTTAGGTTCGGGTTCGGGTGGTGATTTTGAGTGCGAGTTTGGGTAGTGTGAAACTCGCACTCGACCCATTGCCATTCCTACCGGGAAGTGCTTTTAATGCCTCATGATTATCTTTATTGGGACTTGGACTTGTAACGCCTCAACAATCATCATTGCCCATATTACTAGGCTTTTGGGCCCTTCACCTATGGGACATTTTCCTTTCTCAACCTTTGGTTTAAATAGCACTTTTCCCTTTTGTTTTTTTGCCTCCCACCTTTCAAAAACATTCTACAACTCCATCTTTGTTTACAGGCTTCGAAATCCTTGTCTTCAAGGCTTCCTTTTCCCATTCTCCATTCAGGTACGGTGATCGCTTCCTTTCCCCCCTTTTTATTCCTCACCTAATTGATTTAAATGGTTCTAATCCACGAGTGTGACGAGAGTGGTAGGGTTATTTTGCGTAAAAATGTAATTGAGAGGCATGCATTGGGGCACCAATGTGTGAAAATGTGTAGATGCACTACCAAAAAAGTAGGTTGGGATTTTTTTTGAGAGAGAGAGAGAGAGAGAGAGCGAGGTATACGATATTGTATTTGATAGTGTTTATGTGAATAGTGACATAGACTTGATGTCTTCTTTCTCCTATTCGGTCTAGATTATCGTTGACCTTCTAGCCGAATATTTTAGCGATAAGTTTCTGAGTTATGAATCGACTTGTATGACTGACCTCTTGGTGAAAATTTATGAAATGAACTATAATTTTCAAACACTAGTAATAAGGCCGACATTATTTTGGACCCTTGTGCCTTGGACGAGAAAGTATATATGCGGTGATGAACCAAGATGCCTGACAAGTACTTCTATTTCTACCCTGGCGTTATTGAAGATTTTGGCGTAGGTATTCCTTTCACCATCTTTCACTCAAAACTTTTGAGAAATTTGAACGCCACTCCTTCTCAACTTCATCTTGACAATTGGCCATTTTACCGAGGGTTTGAGGTTATTTATTGGGGCCTCAGTATCACGCCTACCATTTGTATTTTCTTTTCTTTTTATGACTTTATGGGGCGTAAATAGGAATTTGGATCTTATTAAAGTCTATGCATGGGCGGACCATCCTTTCTCCTTATACGTCGAACTATAAGGGATGAAAAGATAAATTTCTTCGGGTAAGGGGTGATGCTCAGTTCCTAGAAGTCATATTCGAGGAGGATGGGACATACATGTTTCCTATTTATTGGACCAGTAACCCTACTTTAATCATGGGATATGTACCAAACAAGTTGAGTGCCATTGAGAGGGAGGCGGTCGAATTTCTGGAACAATTCTAGACCATTTTGAGGTTGGGAACTTATATTTTATTTCAATCATTTCTCTGTAGAAATTATCTTTCTTTTATTTCTTAGATTTTAATGTTGCTCTTTTGACCCCAGGGCGTTTGATTTGAAATTTTTTAATCTTTTTTTCATCTTCTTGGTTCGGCGACTAGTGCCCCATGTGGAGGTCTTGGATTATACGAATCTAAGAGCCCAATAGGTTTCAATCAATGCTCTTTGTGAAGGTCTTGGGTAAAATGAATTGAAGATCCTAATGGGTTCTGGCCATTGCCCCCTATAGAGGTCTATAGTTAAACGACTCGAAGAGTCCAGTGGGTTTTGGTCAATGCCTCATGTGGAGATCTTGGGTTAAACAACTTAGAGAGTCCGTTCGGTTCTTGTCAAATCCCTCTATGGAAATCTTATGTCAAATAACTCACAGAGCCCATTGAATTCCGGTCAATGCCCCCCATGGAGGTCTTAGGTTAAACAACTCGACGAGTTTTATGTGTTTCGGTCCGCACTTCCTGATACCTAAAAAACCACAAATTTATCAAAATACCAAAAGTGCCTCGTTAAAACCATGTCATTTCAGGGTAAAAGAGTTCTACCCCATGTTGCCTATTTATTCATTATTCTCCTAATGCAATTTACATTTTATTCCCGACAAGAAGAAAACTCAACTAAAATAATGCCTTTTTCTTGCCAATTTCCAGTTTCAAACATTCTAGGATCTCTAGTTCGTTTTCTCGTTATGACAATTTTTGAAATATTCTGTATGGTCCCTCCCAATTGAAGTGCAGTTTTCTTTTCATGTCTGATTTCACTACCCCATTCAAGACCTGGTCGCCTTTTCCCCTGCCTTGCCCGCACTTTGGCGTTGTGCCTCATTTATACCCTTTGTTTCATAACGTATTCTTGAATGTGAGTTATTTTCCGGACTACTTTGATCAAGTCGGAAACACTTCTCAATTCGTCCAAGTTGTCTTCTTCATTGAAGTTCTTTCTCCGCCATGTAGGAGTGTTGATTTATAATGGCAACATGGCATGTAATTTGTAAATCATCAGGGATGGAGTTTCCCTGTTTGGGGATTATTGGGTTGTGTGGTACGACCATAACACTTCCTAAAATTGTTCATTACATAAACCTTTGACTTCATCCAACTTTTTCTTCATACCTAATAGTATGAATTTATTGGCGACTTCTGTTTGTCCATTTTGCTAGGGATGTTCGACGAATATGAATTTTTCCTAAATCCCTAGGTTTGAGCAAAACTTTGTCACGGTTGAGCTGGAAAACTTTGCGCTATTGTCAGAAAAGATAGCTTTTGGCAATCCAAAACGATAGATGATGTTTCTCCAATAAAAATGCCTGAATTTCTCATTCATTATTTTGGCCACTAATTCTGCTTCTGCCCACTTAGTGAAATAGTTCACCACGACTAATATGAATTTCAGTTGACCCGCCACCAATGGAAACAAACCCAATATGTTCATCCTCATTTGTAAAACGGCCATGGAGAGATAAATGAGTGTAACAGCTTAGCAATGGTATGGATGAAAGGCACATATCTTTGATACTTGTCGCATTGATTAACAAACTTGACGTTGTCATTGAGAATCTCTTGCTGGTAGTAACCGACCATTAGGATTTTTATTGCTAAGACTCTACCTCCTTTGTGGCTTCCATAAATACATTATTGTACCTCGGAGAGAACCTGATTTACTTCTTCCTCTATGATGCATTTTAATACGGGCATTGATCTGCCCATTTCGTACAGTCTACCCACCACCATGACATATTAGCCAGCGAGACTTGATATCTTCTTGGACTTTGTATCCTCCTCTAGTAGATGTCCATGTTCAGGTATTTGATGAAACAAGTTATCTAGCTTTACCTATTCTCAATCATCATATCCTCCTTAATTTCAGCATATGGGCGATTGAGAGTCTCCTGTAACACTATCCTATTTAGACCTGACTCTTTAGTAGTGGGGAGTTTTGGCAACAAATCAGCCTGAACATTTTCTTTATGGAGAACATGAACTTTTTCAAACTCCTTAAATTATTTTGACATATTGAGGATTTGTTGTAGGTATTTGGACACTAATGACTCATTTCTTTCATAATCTCCCCGTACATGATTAGTGACCAACTAAGAGTCAGTTCTGGCTTAGAGATAGGTAGCTCCTACTTGACGAGCCAACTTCATGCATGTTATTAGAGCTTTATAATCCACCTAATAGTTGTTGGTCTGGAAGTGGAAACACAACGTCTGTTCTAAAAGTACTTTTCTTGGACCTTATAATACAATACTTGATCCACTTCCTTTTAGGTTAGATGACCCATCCACTGATGAGAACCAAAGACATGGGGATTCCGACTAACGCTGGTCCTTAACTCCACCAAGAAATATGCTAATACCTTGGATTAGAGGTTGATTTTAGGTACAAACATTATGTCATACTCGGACAACTCTAGCGACGAAGCTACTATTGTGCTCGCCAGATCTGGATTTTTCATTACTTGCTTGACCAAATAATTGGTTCCAACAAGGACTGGATGCCCCTATAAGTAAGGCCTCAATTTCCTTGTTATAGTCACATCTGCTAAAGTCAATTACTCAATATCGAGCTTAGAGCTTTCGCTATGACAGATAAAGATAGTATCAATGGGGATCCTTATTTTGGATGTGTAAGTATTGATGGAGGTGGCAGGAAATTTTCCATCTCCTATAAAGCCTTTTCACAGTCTTCTGTCCACTAAAAACTTGCCTCCTTCTTGAGCATGACAAAAAAGTGTATGGACTTTTCTCCTGTACAATATAAGAACTTGGTAGTGTTGTTATCCTCCTTGTCAGTTATTGTACCTCTTTAACCGAAGTTGGACTTGTCATGTTTATGATCACCTGACATTTGTATTGATTTTCCTCTATTTGCATCATGGTTAACATTAAGCCTATAAATTTTCCTGCCTGGATCCCAAATGAGCACTTGTTCAAATTTAGCTGCATGTCGAACCTTCATACCGGAAATAATGTCTCCTTCGGGTCAGTGTAATTTGGTCCTTCATCGAGAGTTTTGATGACCATGTCGTTGATATACACCTCCAGATTTCGACCTATCTGGTTAAACACAATGTCTGCGAGAATTTGATATATTGCTCATGCATTTTTATGCCCAAAGGGCATGACGTCATAGTAGTAATTGTTCGTGCTCGCCATGAATGTTGTCTTTGAGACGTGGATGAGGCTCATCCATATTCGATTGTATCCTGAGTAGGCGTCCATGAAACTCAACATTTTGAAACTGGACAATGCCATCAATGAGTCTGTCAATACTCGGTAGTGGATATAAATCTTTAGGGCACTCCTTGTTGTGTTCAGTGAAATCTAAGCACATCCGCCATTTTGCTGAATTCTTTTTTACCATCACTATGTCAACCACATGGGGTATATGATCTCCTAGATAAACATTGCTTCTAACAAATTTTTTACTTCTTCAGTCATGACCAACCTCCTTTATTTTCCCTCCTTTCACTTTCTATGGGTGAAAGCCTTTACTCCGGGTGCTATGGATAGTTGATGACACACCATACTTGGGTCTCTCTCAGGCATGTCTGCAGGTGCCTAGGTGAAAAGGTTTATATTTTCTCACAGCAATTAAATAATCTCACTATCTTCTTTTTCTGAGAGGGTTGTTCTAATATTAGTAATATGATATTTATCGGGTCAGATCTGAATGGTCTTTAGATCTTCTATGAAGGTCAAACCATCTTCAGGCGTGTCTCCATGAGTATCTAGGTCCACATAGTAGATTTTATTCGCATCCGACTTGAGTTTTTTGTTGATATTTTTTTTCAGCTTTAGGCTATCTCGGTAACACCATATTGCTAATTATTTGTTTCCCTTTATTACTCTGACTTGCATGCTGCTCAACATGTACTTCATGATCAGGTACTTCATGTCTAAGTCGACGATCATATTTAGGGTGTGTGTCATTGGGGTACTTGTCCCTTGCTCTTCTTGTAAGCTCTGAGCCTTATTGGTTAGAGAGGTTCTTTTCTAAGGTCCTTATGGTCGGGTTCTTTTTTAGTCTGATCCTCGACCTCCATCTTGGAGGTATCTCCAAAGTTATCTCCTCTACATTAGCGTTTTGATCTCATGCTTTAGATGGTGACAATCATATGTATGATGGTCTCGCTTCTTGTGATACTTACACCACTTGTCTGTATCCATTACCATCACGTTCCCTTTGGGCGAGTTAAGTTCTAGGAGGATTTTTGTATGGAAAACCTCTTGTAGAATCCTTTTCAGCCCTGTGTTCAGTGAGGTGAGATACTCGTATGGCCATCGATTTGTTTTATAAGACGCTTTCTCTCAGTTTTGGGTTTCATCCTTATGCTTCCTTTGTCCGTCTGATTCCAATTTTAACAATTCCTTTCTCCCGGTTTTGGTGTAATATTTGACTCGCACCATTATTTCCTCCATTGTCATCACCTGTTTCTGAGCCAATGATTAATTAAAATGCCTTATTTGAGACCATTCTGAAAACCCTCTACAAACATTGAAATGAGCCACAAGTATTCTCTATGGGACTCGCCTTATCGCTGGTGGACATTGAAAAGGCTTGTTGTAGATTCTTTCTTATGTTTGGTGGCGAAAAATTGATGTATCATTTTTCTCGCCAAATTCTCCACTGACATTCCATAGTTTGATGATGTCTTCTAAAAGGAGGATTATACCCAATCTACTCATAGCTTGGTTGTTTGACTAAACCAAGTAAACTCCCTTAACAGTGGAATATCAAATAATCCTATATTGTCTATGAACTATCAGAATTCCATCATCTCCACTCTCATATTCAAATTGCTAATTTCTTTTCTTTCCTGCCTTGATTCAATGGCATTGAAATTGCCACATACATACTATTCACTACTTAGATTATTGTTTCTAAGTGACTAGAAATCCCTGCATAGTCTACGATTCCCTTGAATATTGTAGACAACATATACATTTATGATTAAAAAAAACTATTGTTCCCTTCCAAATCACTTTCAGCCCTACAAAACCTTCTTCTACAACGCTATAAATTTGTCAAACAAACCAATTTTCTACACTATTAAACAACTACCAAACGATTCATTGGATGACTATGCAATCCATTGGAAACCACACATCTCCTTCCAAAAACTTTAAGACATCACTACTATATCGATTACTTTTTCAACAAGAGAAAGACGGCACGTCTCTTTCTAAAATCTTTAAGGCATCATATATATGGGTCAAATCTCTTATAAATCTTATGCTTTATTCATTCATAACCGACATGTGACTTAATCACTCACATTTAAATTCTATTAAAAATTGCTCATAAGAAACTTTGATCAAAGTAATTATTGATATTTTACAACTTTTTTATTGATATTTAAACTTAGTGCTTGATTCGTCATCTAAATAATGGCATGCACGTGCCGTAAATAAAATCTTGTCACCCAAAATATATCAAGCCTAGAAAACAATATGAAAACACAATTGACATAAGCAAGAATATGTATATAGTATATTTGAGCTATGATTTAAATATAAAAAGTGACAGGGGAGAGTATATACTATATAAGCACTTCTAAAAATCCATTTGGAATCACATCTTTGATTCCTTTCTTAGAGAATGGCCAACTCAAAGAAACTAACATGCTTCATAATCATGTTGATGCTTTTATTTACCAAGTTGGAAAGTCGTTCACTTGATGCATTCATGGATAGTAACAAGAACAAGAAGATCTCATCCAAGGATTGTTGCCATCAACTTATTCAAAAATCAGAGTTTCTGAAAGCAAGTTTTGCTAAAGTAGGTTTTAAGTTTCGAAATCTCTATGACTCCAATCGACTTAGTCCTCAAGGGCCTGACCCTAGACACCACTGATTTCTTCTCTTATAACTATATATGTCTATTTTTACACTAATTTATTTCCAATGAAGTTTTATATTTGTAATTGATATGCAAGCTATAATCTACAATATCACCATTCTTATAATAATGATAAAGTTATTTACTCGTCAATTTGTTATATAAAAGTACTATGTATTACTAACTAAGGTTGACACAAATGATAACAACTTTCCACTTTTATATGCGAATTTCCTTGCAGATATATTCTCAATAAGAGTTGTGATTATCTTTGATCTTGAACAGAGGTCCATAAAGAAAAGTAAAACTTATAAAGCAATGTGAGAGAAGTAGTTATTGTGACAATGGTGTTCCAAGTTGCAACGAAGTTGGGAGAAATTTAGGAAAGGAAGCATAATGTGTGACTTGTTTAGACTAATTAATTTGAAAATTTCTTTATTGACCTCCCAACCTTCTAGCCCACCTCTGGTGAAAAACCCAAACTACCTATAACTTCGGAAATGCATTTTCGAAATGCAAGAAAAAGGTGTTTTCGGAGATGCATCTCCGAAAGCGCCATTTTTTTTGAAAAAATTGTCTTATTTCGGAAGTTCATTTCCGAAAACAGCATTTCGAAAGTTCATTTCCGAAATACTGGGCGTTTTGCAGATTAAGCAGAACAGCCCCCTCCCCCATTCATTTTACCCTAATCCTATTCTAAACACAACCTCTCTTCAAAATTTCTGCAAAAAGCAAGTGTGAAGTATCAGAGATAGCCAACATCTTCTTCCAATCTCAATCTAAATCCTCCCAAACTCTATTAGTGGTAAGTTTAGTGCATTTTTTTCAATTTGTAGATCCATTATTATATCTCTATTAGGGTTGTTTAGGTTGCTTAGATCCATTAGTTAAACTCTAAACTGCTATTTAGGTTGTTTAGTAGGCATAAAAGTAGTTTTGATTTAGGATTTTGGGGTCTGCCATGGAAGTTGCAGAAAACTTCCGCATCCACGGCTTCCACATCGATCCTGCGTACGTTGACGCCATGCCCAGGGCCGCCAGATACGTTCTCCAGAGGGGGAACAATGCGGTGGGACCATACCGTGGGTACTTGGACCGCACGTTGCACGACGACGTCACCTGGAGGCCGTTCAACGACTACACTCAGATTGTCCCCTTTGACGGCATATCTCTATATTCTGGTTGGTTGGCATGCGGGACTACCATCATGGTCCGGTATCTCCCTGAGCGGTGCATGCGGCAGTTCGGATTTGTGTAGATGATACCCAGGTCACGCTTTGAGGCTGCTCCCGACACAGTGACCAGAGTGCAGCTCACTGCCATGTTTGACGATTGGGAGCATCATGTGGTACCGGAGGAGTACCGTCGCATGCGGGTCACCCAGGACTGGCACAGTGTGGAGGGGTACGTCACATGGTTCTATCGGGTGTCACATCCTCTGCTGACACCCGACGCTCCCGGCGCTCCTAGGCCAGCACACAAGGAGATCCTGGAGAACCAGCAGGCCGAGGATGACCACGCCATTGATCTCCCGCCGATCTGCCAGCGGATAGAGATGCTTGGGCGGGACGCGTTGGATCGAGGTGTCGTTCATCAGGGCGATCCAGAGGCAGTCGCCGTGATAGAGATGATCGTCACTGATGCGGGCCGTGCGGCGGCATACAGGCGGCAGAGGAGGGCCCAGGGTGAGAGGGTTAGGCATACCCAGTAGTGGTCGGGTTTATTTTTTTTTGTTTTTGGATTGTATCTTTCGTACACTATTATTATTTGGATTTGGATCGAATCGGTTTGTATATATCACTTTTCTTATTATATTAGTATATTAGTATTTTCTGTTTATATATCGATTATTTTATTTGCCGTCTATCTTTAATTCCAAAATCATAAAAAAAAAACACAGTTTCTGCATAATTCGGAAATTCATTTCCGAAACCCCCCAAAATCTGAAAAAAGGTGTTTTCGGAAGTTCATCTCCGAAAACACCCCCCATTTGGTGTTTTCGGAGATGAACTTCCGAAGTCTGAGAAAATATTTAAAAAAAAATTACTTCGGAAGTTCATTTCCGAAGCAAGGGTAAACTGAGTTTTTCGCTGGGGATGACCCCATAGAGAGGTGGGTAAAGAAAAAATCATTAATTTTATGAGAGGAGATTATATTGCCTAAATTAAGTATAAACAGTTGCTAGTAAACACACTCTCATCTCTTTCAAGAATCTTAAGAGAGATCTTATGTCATTTTTCTTTATTTTCAACTCATATGACTTTGATTGATTCTTGTCTCTTGAAGTTAGTTGTTGTCTCCACGGCTAAATTATTTAATATCATATAGATTTTATTTAAATATTTATATATATTTGAACAGAATTATTTAATTATAAAATAAATAATGATAATATAAATTCAATTGCATTAAATAATTATATAAAAAAAAGGTTCCTGATATAGAGAAAGGAAAAAAATAAAACTTTTGTATCTCACGTAAAGGTGATTTTAATTAAAATAAAATAGTTATTTTGGTGATAGTGGCATGTGAAAAAAAATAAATTTTGACATTTGAAAATAAGAATTTTGTGTCTCAAATAATGACAATTGTTAATTAAAATAAAGTAGGTATATTGCAATAGTCACCCGTAATTTTTTTTTTTTTTTACATTTGAAAATAAGAATGGTGTGTCTAAAATAAATACAATTATTAATTAAAATAAAATAGATATTTTGCTGATAATGACCCGTGAAAAAAAGAGAAAATTTTTGATATTTGAAAATAAGAATCTTGTGTCTCAAATAAAGTAAATTGTTAATTAAAATAAAATAGATATTTTGTTGATAGTGATATGAGAGAAAAAGAGAAACTTTGACATTTAAAAATAAGAATTTTAAATCTCAAATAATAAAAATTATTAATTAAAATAAAATAGATATTTTTAATAGTGATTTGTGAAATAGAACCTTAATTATGTGTATGGCTATTGAGTATTATCCAATTTCATAAAATAATTTTTTCTTTTTAATATATTAATTAAAATTTTAATAACAATCAATAAATAAAATTAATTAAGTTTTTCGTAAAAATAAAATAAATGTTAACATTTTAAATTAATTAAGTTTCTCTTATTTTGTGAAAAATATTTTTGTTGCAATATTTTTTTTATTGAGACAAAAAAATTATTTCAATATAAAAAGAACGAAACTTAATAATAAAATTATTATTAATGGAGGACATGAGAATGAAATTTATTAATAAAATTATTGCAATATTTTTTGTTTTGTTTTTTATTTTAATAATGGAGGAGAGAGAAAAAAGAAAGATACATAATCTCCACCATTTATCTTAAAATCTAATGGTTCATATTCATTATCATATTCTCACATAAAAATAGTATTCTCATATATATATATATATATATATATATATATATATATATATATATATATATATATATATATATATATATATATGGGGACGACTCAAGTGAGAACACTTGGTTATTATGAGAAAAGAGAAGAATGAATCACGACCATTAAATTTTGATTTGTTGATTTTAATGAACTGAATTGGTTTCTCTTTCTATGTTTATTTAAAATAAATATTAAGGATCATAGAAACATAGAGAGAGAAACCAATCCAGTTTATTAAAATCAACAAATCAAAATTTAATGGTCGTGATTCATTTTTCTCTTTTCTCATAATAACCAAGTGTTCTCACACACACACACATATATATATACTTCCTTCATTCCTTATTATAAGCAAAGTTCCACTTTTTAGATACATTGAATAATTAATGTATTAAGACTATATATAGGCCCTCCAGGCACAAGGCCTGAAAGGATGAAGCGTTCAGACAAGTAATCCCGGAATATACCTCTTTCTTGAAAATTTTGTCCCATCTCGACTTTAGTTCGTTCAGAGCCCGCCTTTAGGACCCAGCTTGGTGACGTGTGATGTCGTGTCAGATTAGCAATGATTATGAATATCCTTAAAGATTTCTTCTCTCTCCTCGTCATGATTATTTTTTATGGGGAACCCAATACCATTATTATCCTAAAATCTTTTCGCTTCGCTTAGTCATACCAAATCTTTATTAGATAAAAACCCCCACTCTTCCTCTCTTTTTCCTTATTCCTGAACTTCTTGTCAGTTATGAAGCCACGCCTTTAAAAGTTGAATTGTAAACTCTTTCAGGTATTTCTCTTTTTACCTTACTTATTTTTTGCTACCTAATTTCTTAGAATGGTTTTAATACGTGAATGCGACGACCTAGGTAACATTCTGATTCCTCGAAATGCCCAAGAGAGGAAAGAGCTTTGAGATTCGTGCATGAAAGAATGAAAAAATCACGTAGGGCGAGCTGAGTTTAATCTAGTTATTAAGAAAGTTTATGGCGATATTTTTTCACCTTTAAGCGAAACTGATTCAGAGTCATCATCATCATCAGGTTATGTAGAAATAGTGATGGAGATGACTGGATCATCTATTAGTCAAGAAGTTTTAATCCATGACCGAAGCACAATTGGTGTCAAATACATTTCTAAACTTCGATTTGAGAAAAGGATCTCTTCTACTGGTGATGAAGACAACATCATACTGGAATCCTGTATTCAAAGTGAACAGGTTTGTATGATTCAACCTCGAGGAGTCTCAGACGAGTATTTTTACTTTTATGTTGGTGTGTTTGAGGACTTTAAAATTTGGATCCCTTTCACGGATTTCGAGTCTGACCTATTAATAACCCTAAATATTGCCCCCTCTCAACTTCGGCCTAATAGCTGGGGTTTTATAAAAGCTTTTGAAATTGTATGTGAGGCTGTGAGCAACTGAACATAACTCCCACCCTAGGTTTATTTTTCTCCTTCTTGAGTTTAAAAGGGCCAACAAGGGAGGATGGGTCTCCCTTAACGGACTTTCACGAAAAAGCTTTTTTCAAGTCTATACAACCAACTATAAAGTTTTCAAAGATAAATTTCTCCGTGTAAGAGATGGGAACATATGTCCCCAAGTTATGTATGCGTTGGCTGCCACTATCGCTTCCCTATTTATTGAACCAATAGCCTACTACCTGTGTCCGGGTTCAAATATGATAAATTAGATGCTCTGGAGATATGAGATTTTCCATTTTAGACACCTTTCAGATGATAAAGGTCCAAGATTTAATGATTATGGCTGAAGATCTAGACCAAATCTCTAACTTTCTGGGTAATACTTACACGTGTTTACCACCTTTTATTTATTTATTTTTATTGACCTATTAAATCCTTTTCGTGTTCCCTTTTTAGACAAGACGAAGAGTCTCAAACTGAAGGAGGAAAGAAACTAATGGTTGAAGCAAAGGCGAGACGAGGGGAAGATTCTGCCACTAAGACTGACTTGTCCGACATTCAAACCCGACCCTCGAGAAAAGAAAACTAGATACTGGGAAAGCAGCCCCAGTCACCCCCGAGCTCCAAAGACCCTTCATCCCACCTTCTAGAGGCTCAAAACCGAGCTCTCCTAAGAAGACAAAAACATTGATGAGTGGTCCAGTGTGTCAGACCGATTTGGAAGTTACTACTTTGATGCAAGAACCAGAAGGCACCCAAAAAACCAATGGTCAATAGAATTTAAGTTCTAGTCCTATAGCTTCGATGGTCTGAAGTATCTATGCAATAACACAACAACATCAAGCTTCATCATCATAACAAGTCATCATAAAACAATATTATCACAACAGTGCAATAACTTATTAATAGAACATACATACTATCAACTTCACAAACATATCAAACATAGAAATAATACTTAAAAAATTCACATATTTATATCATGTTATAGCTATGTGTATTAGCTTTCTAACGCTTCAAACGGGTCGTCATTTGGATATGCGATTAAAAAGTTATGATCAAAACTATGTTGGAAAACTAGCGTTTCTAGGCAAATTATGGGTGCATGAGTCGACACATACATGTTACAGGTCGACAGATATACTCTCGTTTTAAAGTCTGTAGCTCTTTTTTGTATATGTCGACACATACAACCTCTATGTGTCAACACATGCGTTAAAATTTTACAAAAATCACTTTTCTACAGGGTACATGTCGACACATAGCTCGTTTAGGTTGACACATAATAATGTTTTAGCATGAAAACTCAATTTTTAATCATTTAAACACCAATTTAAATACCACCAACTTATCCCACAAATTTATATCACAATAATTCATTTTTCTACTGTTCTAACATCCTAATTCCTTCTATCATGTCATGGAATTATGGATTAACAACACATCATAACTATAACACCAAATGCATCATCATCAATCACCAATTCACCCATTCATGTCAAATTCAATCATGGTTCATGAATCACACAAATCAACAATTCAATTTACAGCAGTGACATCATTGAAGATTTCACAACACAACATATGCATCAATATTCATAACAATCACTATCAATCAATAGAATTAAAACCCTATATTTATCCTTCCCTCATATCAATCATAATTGAGAACCATTATCCACCCTTACCTTGTTATTCTTAGCAATTTTTCTTCCCAAGCTTCTATGGATGGATTATTATGCTTAAGCCTCTCTTACCCTAACACTTTTCTCCTCTTCTCAATTTCACGTACAAAACAGAATGATGTCTATTTTCCCTAATTTCCTTTTCATTAATAAGATAATTTCAATTAGGCTTTTTCTCATATGCTCTCACATACTCTTCAAATGACCACCTTGTCCTTATTTTCTCTACACATCTAATTCATATTATTTTCTTATTTATTAATTATTATTAACATAAACTATTATATAATCCATATAATATATGTCATATTTTAAGGTCTTACCCCTCCCACCAAAAGTCTAATAAACACAATAGTCACAAATAATTATTATATTAATAAATAAATATTATAAACAACATAATCCTAAATTGGGGTGTTACACCATCACCCTTATAAACTGATCGTTCTAGTTTTTTAAGTCATATGGAGGAGGGGTGACGAAGGCCCTCCACTACAAGGTGCCTAAGGTCACCAGTCTCCTCTAGATGTCGGCTTAGTACTATAAAAGAAGAAGACGCTTATGGTAGGCACAACCTCTAGACTGCCACATATAGTTTCAAACGCCTAGATGAAACCCTATATGTTGGACGATATCTAGGAAGGGGCAACGTTCATGATCGCAAGGACTTCAAACTCAAAGAGAGTGAAATGAATTAACACCCATAACTTATGAATAATAGGGAGATGCACGTAGGAAAACTCTTCTAAAGTGCTAAAAGGGGTAACCACGTTAGCATGTTTGTTTTCACAACTAGGCTCCAGAATTACATGTGTCTCATCTCCTGTTCCTAGAAAGTTTATGCCCTTGTGATAGAAGCCCACTTTTTCCTAAAAGGTGAAGGTAGTATTTGATCTTCAAATCCAAGGCATTTTGAAGAGCTAGATGCAATTAGTGATCTAGAATTTTCTAGGAAGCATACGGGAAAAAGGGAACACTATAACTATGTGTAATACGGTGAACTGACTTTAAAGAAAATGTCGCGGTAAGCAAGAGTCGCCACCGACTTTTATTTTATCCAATATATAGAAAGGCTAAAAGAACAGGAAAATACCTTTTAAAAAGATTTTGAGTTCGGGGGGGAGGTTATACTAAGGGAAGGTTTAAAGCACCCTTTGTATCCATGGTTATCCATGGGCTCTTAATTGCTTAGCTCACTTTTGAATTGTTTGAAATGTTTGAAGTGTCATGTGTGAATAAGAAAAAGATTTCGAAGAAGAACTTTAGCTTGTAAATAAGCGTAGTCTTTTTGAATTGATTTGAAAAAGGGTGTGAAAAGTAATTTTGAATTTAAATCAGAGCAAGCAATTAGTAGCAACTACCCTAATTTTAAGATTTTGTTCTTTCAGCTTTTTAGTTTGAAAGGGATATCCATACCATAAAGAGGGTAGGGAGTCCTTTCATTGGATGTTTAAGGGTCATCGAAGTAATATCGTTCGCCACAAGATTGTCCCTTGCCATAAAGAGGGAAGGTAGTCTAAGGGAAGGATATAATAGTCATTTAAGGCATCATTCGAGGATACCTTAGCAATTGGGACAATCATCTTTTACCGATGCAACTTTGAGGGACTAGATGATTTTCAATCTCTTTAGGCAACCTTGCTTTAGGTATCCTCGGAATCGAGGGACTTGACTATTATTTAGTATAATTAGAGGCAACAAGCAACAAATAAATAAGGCAACGAGAGGGATTACCCTAAAGGTGTGTGGGTGCAACAATCACGTGATTCAATTCAATTATTTATCTTGTAATTAGTTATCCTAATTAGATTCAAGGTTGCACTCCCTAGGATTACTAACCACAGCAGAAAAGTAAAACAGTTTAATATTCCTACGCTATTACAATAAACACCTGCGGGGAAGGGGAAATAAATGCAAAGAATAAGAAGGAGCAATAATTAATCAAAATCTTGAATGTCTTGATCTTCCTCGAACCCTTGATCAATTCTGAAAATTAAAAGGCAAACAAATAAGGGGTGAGTGTAGGAGATATTCATTGACTATTTGAAGCAAACCCTATTTTGGGCAAAAGGAAAAATAAGAATTAAAATGATATTTAAACAAAAAAAGAGTTAGAACTTAGCTTTTTGATCTGATGGCGTGTGGCTGAAGGATTTTGGTTACTCCGGAAAATTAGCCACGAAGAAGAAAATGTTAGTGCATTAAAGATCTCAACAGTTATAATGTAACATATCAAAAATTTAAAATTTGTAATAATTTAGGCAAACAAATAAACAGGCAAAAGGCAAACCCTGAACGGGCCAAAAGTTAATTATAGTTAATAGAAGAAACAGGTAAAAAACCTAGACTAGGATTAATGGACAACACCTACCAGTAACAGTGATTACTGATCATGATGAAATAAAATCAGATTTTAAAGCAACTGGTTTAAATATAAAAAGTGAATAATTCAATATATTTGAGAATTAAGAAAATCGAAAGTTCGATTAAATAAATTAAAGAGTCATGAAAATATTATTTACAAAATAAAAGATGGTTTAAGTAATTTAAATAAAAATATTAAGATAAAAAAAATAAGAAAGGGTTTATGTAATTAAAAATAAATAAATAAATTGAAAAACTTAGCTCTGGATTCTGTGTGGTCGTCTCATTTCTGGGCGCTTGGATTTAAGCTTGATGAAGATCTGATGGTGAGGATTGCAGGTGCATCGTTGTCTTGCAGATGGGCGCTGTATTTGATTTTGTGGGAAGTCCTCATAAAAATTAAATGGATGCACCTGGGGCTCAAACCCAGGACCCTTTGGTTGCACTTATTCTTCCTTTGCCATGCGTGTTATTTGGTTTTGTTGACATTAGAGTGAACAATAACATTAATATATGAAAGCAAATAATAATTGGGAAAATCAAAGAACTAGTCAACCTGGGCCCACTGTGCATGCGTAGCGTCCAATTGAGAGGAGAGAGAGGGTCTGAATTATTTGACCGGCCAATCACGCGCAATCAAGGAGTCATGGCCACTATTCATCTTCTTTTTCTACATCACCTGCGGATTTGCTTATGGAATCTGTTACGGATTTACCTGCGGAAAAAGCTTCGAATCTGCAAGAACTCAAAACTCAAAGAAACAACGTTAGCCGTACTAAGTGAGTGCCTAGATCCCCTAAATCAATGGCTGGGAATTCAATGATGTGGTTAGTTTGGCTTAAAAATGCACGGAATCAAGAAAACGAAGCCGAAGCTTTCCTTTGCCCTAACCATGGCTTCACGAGTTGCAGGCCTCAAAGCTCATCACCAATGATCCAAACCTTCCTTATATGACGTCAGGAACTTAAACAAGTGGTTAGTTTACATCGAAGCTAACTATAACGTGATATATGGAAATTCAAGAGAGATATGAATATCAAGAAATCAACATGAATATTATGGGCGTTATGAGAGCTTAAGAGTAATGCAACCTTACCTTCTTCTACCTTGGGAGCAATTTGAGACAATTATTTGGCCCTGAAAGTGTTTGAATCAAGAGCACCAAAATTCCAACTTTCTTTAATATTTTGTATCTTGAAACCCTAGCCCTTGCTCTAGTTTTTTCGTCCCCTTGTGGCTGATAATGTTAGGCTTATATAGAGGAAGGATTAGGGTTAATATATGTTGAAGGAATCAAATAAAAATCAAGTCTTTTGAATTTTGATGGTGAGAAATTTGATTGAAAATAGATTGGAAAATTGCTATTTTTGTATCAATCTCTTGCCAATTCCCTTTGCCACGAAATTTGCACTTATTATGGAGTACTTGGATGATTGGATTTGATTATAAAATCAAATCTTTGATTTAAAACTAATTATTTCATCTTTATGTGATTTACTAATATTAAAATGAATTTAAAATTCAAATAAATAAAATAAATACTATAAAAATAAAATAATTAGTTTAGGAACACCCATAAAGCCCATGGACACGTTTGGAAACCATATTTTAGGCCCAATAGTTCAAAACACAAAACTTCTTCATTTTGTATTGAGTGCATTTTCTCAAAATCGACCAACTTGTGCAGCTATAACTTCTTCAATTTTTATCATATGGAGATGATCTGGGACTTTTTGGAAAGCCCAAGATGTCCTATACAACCTCCTTTTGGTTTCATCTCAATTGAGTTTACCATGTTCAAGTTATGAGCTTTGAGAAAGAATGACTTTTTGCGATCCTTTAGAATGACCTGTAACGTTTTGGCTCATATCTCCCAAATGGTGCATTTCTGGCCTTGGCTTGTGAGAGACAGGGTTGTAGGGAATTCAATTTCATTCAAAATGAGCTTTAGATGGGAAATTTCTGATGTTCCATGTAGGAGTTATGGCTGGTCAAAGTTCAATTGACTTTCTCCTATGAAAACCCTAATTTAGAAACTTTTGAATTTGTTGATTTCTGATCTTTTCTTGATGAACCATGATCAATACTTGATCAAATGGTGAATGATACTTCAAAATAAGGTTGTTTACAAAAAATCAGGAATTTTGACTGTACTTTGACCACAGTTGACTTTTAGGTCAAAATAGTCGACTGTTGACTTTCTTAACAATTGAGTGGTCAATCCTTTGAATTAGAACCTGAATTTTGTCATGGAGATAGTTTTAAACATCATAAGCCATATGAAATGCATTAGAGCCTTTGATTCATTCATTTTCTTCAGAGAAATCAAAACCCTAATTCTTTGAACCATTGTTTAGGAGGGGTGTCTTTGAGTCTTGAACTTTGATATGAGTTTGATTAAGCGAAATAGGATGGGCAAATTTTGGGGTATGACACTATGAAATTGGAATCACTATCATAATTGTCAAACATCCCTATTTCAAAATGAATGTAGTTGGTTGTCTCTTCAGGCCACGTAGAATTTATCATACAATTTTCCCACATCTCTATATGCTCCCAAGTAATGAAGGGTTGACTATATTACTCCTCTCATCTAAATCCATAATAATCTCCATTTCCTGAAAATAAAAGTACAATGGGAAGAACTTAATAAAGGTGCTTAAGAAGATGAAGGATGGAAGGCAGAGACAAACTTGAAAAATCTTGAGAAGAAACTTGCACTTAAATATGAATAAATGGTAGGAGGCATGTGTGTGAAAGGGTTAAGACTCACACTCTTATTAGGGCTTGTAGGCTATCATTGCCTCGACATAGGTACGCATCAACGATTGGATAATGGAGACATCAACGACTCAATATTCATACATGCATTTAATTGAAGGTTCAATGAAACACAAGAAAGGGAGTTTGAATTGGGTTTCTTTAATAAAACTTTTTTCGAACACCCAAGCACAAACAATGCAAAAACAACAATGATAAAAGAACATAATTATTTTTATCCTGGTTCCCCTTTAACAATGTTAGTTCAGTCCACCCGTCAAGGTGATTTTGCCTTCTCAACAGGGACTTAATCCAATAATAAATAACTTTGATTACAACCACAAAGACCGCAACCAATGTCTTCTCAAGGATTCTGATTATACCATAGTGCCTCAAGGAAATAAAACTCAAAGAAAATATGTTAATGACTTCTCGAGTAATCTGGCTATCTCTTAGTCACTCAAGGAAGTTAACCACAAGGTTAAAAATACAGGATTTGCATTTACAAAAATGCTTCTACAATAAGTAGATTACAGAAAAAATGAAGATCAAAAGATTAAACTTAAATGATTTGAAATATAAATCTCTAAGTGTTTCTCTCTCTCTCTCTCTCTCTCTCTCTCTCTCTCTCTCTCGCTCTCTTTGTTATTGTTGTCTTTGAAGTTCTCTCATACTTTGCTCTTTTCTTCTTGTTGTGATATTCTTTTTGCTATGTATTTACAAAGTCTTAGCTTGCTTTTTCAACCTTTTATCATAAGTCTTTCTGATATTTTATTCATCCATCTTTCCTAACTTCCAAGTCCTCTTTATATAGGCAATAACAAATAGATCCGTTGGATGGTAAAGTTGGAATATCCATAAAAAATGTAATCTTTGATAATACTGTCCTTTTTAGATTTTATCAGAGTAGTGGAAGTAACATATGATATTGTACTGGTTGTACACTTGCCACATATTTTTCTTATTGACATTATCTTCTAGTCAAAGCCTTCGAGTATAAGTGGATGAAGCTTAAGTAGAGATCAGAGCTTGTCTTCAGATCTTGGTGAAAATGAGACTTCATAGTCTAAAAGTTCAGAGTCCAAGACTTATGTTTCTATCTTGGGCATACCTCAAAATCTTGAAATGTTAGAGTCTTGAAGTAACATAGTTTATCTCAGAAACCCTTTGAATAGATTCTTGAGCAATTTTGACTTGACAACCCGGATGCTTGACTTTCATTAAAAGAATGCCTTTTGTTATTTCTTGATACAAAGTGCATCTTTAATTCAGAGTTTGCTTGTTTAGAGTCTAAAACTTCACTGGTCCAGAATGCAAAACTTGTTAGTATAGAGTCTAAAGTCCAAAGTCTGCTTATCATAATTTGTGCATTTAACAAACTATTAGAGTACAAAATTGTTCTCCATACATTGTATGTTTTGTTATAGTCAAAACCCAAGGATTAATGGCAGAACCAAACTTGTCCCAACAAAATCAACGCCCCGAAATAGTTGTGTCTTCCCTAGAAAAGTCAGCATTCATAAGCATTAAATGTTACACGTGCCTCCCCAAGCAACACTTGAGGGACTCGTTCACAAGCAACGCTTGAGGAACTCGTCTGTAACCATAGCTTGGTGGACTTGCCTAAGGAATGCTTGAGGGACTTACCACAAGCGAGGTTTTTCATCACCATAGACTTCACAAAGATCTTGCTCGTTTAAGTTAATTACTTCATCCTTCCCAAGTTTCGTGCTTGAGCGATTGTGGACTTGGATAACTTTATTATGCCTATAAAGAAGGACTTCAAAAGTATAGGGTAGAAACAACCTAAATGGCCAAGAAAAAATTGAGTGAATGTCACCCTGGGTCTCCCAACTACAACCTTGAGTCTCCTGAGTGCGACCTTGGTCGCCCGACCCAAACCCTCATTCACTGCCCGAACCATTTCTTCATACATGTGACATATATGATAATCACAATAAAGTTAACTAGAAAACAACATAAAAGGAGGAAACGGTTCCCAATATAGTTGAGAAAGATTCCGTCTTTCTCCACTCCCACGAATTCATAGGAAAATTATGAAGAAAAAAAAATCGTTTTTCCCCATTATTCGGCCCAAAAAGTCTCATATATATATATATATATATATATATATATATATATATATATATATATATATATATATATATATATATATATATATATATATACACTTTTGCCATAAGATTTTGGAGATTCATTTACTAATTCTCAAAAGAAATTGAGCATATATCCTCTTACAACCAAATATGTATGAGGAGGCAACCAAATACGCGAGTAGGCTTTCGGTTTCTAGCTCACTTTTAGTATGCAATATGCATAGTCAAAATCATAGGTCATATACTTTAGATAGAGATTCATGTTGGTATAGTATAATATTACAAACTAGAGAAAAGAAAATGATTACACCTATAGGCAATAAAATATTCTAAGAAAGTTTTTCATATGGATCAATAGTCAACAAACTTTCCCAATATGATCGTTAACACAACTATGAGATCTTTGAGGTAGGGTGAGCCAGGGTGGTTTTCAGACTTTCATGTCATTAATTAACTTTCGGGGATGAGAATCAAAATACATTTAACAATTAATTTCTTAAACTGATTCTCTTAAGAAAAAGGAGTGAGCCTATATGGCATATCAATTATATTATGTTACTTTAGTTACACTGAGACATTTATGTATTATAATTTATAAACAAACCTTTTCATTGGTCCCTCTCTATGTCGTCACTTGTCCATATTGTTTGAAAAAGTATATAGAGATTTATAAAGAAAGTAGCGTCCTTTGCGGCTCCTCAAGTAATATGCAAAGGTTTTGAAGCTGCTTTGCTTATTTAGTATCACTAGTACAAAAAGATTAATATAATTTTAAAATTTACACCCAATATACTAAAAATGGGTGTAAAAGAGTAACATAGTGGTAATTTTGTAAATAAATTGTCATTTTAAGCATTATCAGGTGACAATATACACCCTATTTTTTAAAAATGGGTTTAAATTAAAAATATTACTATAATCAAATCTCAATTACATCCTTTAAACTAAAAAACGGGTGTAAATTTATATAAACTAAAAAATTTGTTTAATTTTATTACTCAATCTATATGATATATTAACAAAGAATTTAAATATTATTAACAAAATAATGAGTCTAAATTTCTTAAGTGAATAAAATAATTTAAACATTATTAACATAAATATTAACATATTAGACTGAATAAAATAATCTAATCTTATAGGATTGAACAAAACTCCCGGGAAACTGAATGTTTAATCTAATTTCATAGCAGTGAAATGCAATGAAGCTCTTCTAAACCCGATTTTCAACAAAACTTTCTAAACCCAGTTTTCATCAAATTTCACCGATGAAAACATAAATTTTATATTTCATCAGGTTTATTCTTCTCAAATCTTCCATTCTCCTTCTCAAACACTGAAACCCTAACCTTCTCTGAAACGAAGTCTTCCCAAATATTCCCTTAATCGAAATCCCAAATCTTCCTTTGAAACGAAAACCATGTTCAGCAGCTATGATGACGATGAAGAAGCCAATCAAGATCTGAGTCTCAGAATCGTGGAAAAGGACCTACGAAACTGAGAGGCAAAGCTTGCACCTAACGACGTCATTTTGAACGGTATCGATTATTCTCTGGTTTCGCCATCGCACCAATCTGAATTCATGGTGATGCAAAGCGACGGCGTTTTGGATATAGCTGCTTGGGAAGTGATGGAAGAGAAGAAATCGACGAAGTTGATGATGTTGATGATGGACTATGGGGATTCAAGTGTACGTCTTATTCTGTGTTTGGCTTCTTCTAATTTTTTTAAAAAAAATGTTTTTTCCTTATGTTTTTATTGATTTTATATCGAATTGAATTTTCTTACTGATTTGGGTGAGAAACTTTGGATTTTTTTATGCTTTTTTTTTGTAGGTTACTATAGTTGCAGATCAAGAGGTGGAAAAGATAATTAAAACTTCAGAGAATCATGAGTCTGTGGAACTGGAAGCAAGTCCAGCTCAGATATGTGACAATGTGCTTCTGCGAAAGCTGTTTGTGAAAAAAGGAGTAAAAAGTTTGCTGGCTGTACCAATTAGGTAACATGAACCTCCATTCCCTTTTACTAATGTAGAGTTGTTGAACTCTCTCTCTCTGACCTGCTCTAGAGTAAGTGACACTTCACGCTCGTACTCGGTTTAACTTCTTTATTCACAGCTTTGTCAGTGAATGTGGTGTCGTTTTTTTTTACCTCCCCGTTTCACTTGGGAGGACGGCACGCTAGACCCTTCACGCGAAATTTGGAAGGAGAATGCGCCCGTGGTGGGATGAATTTTATTTCAGTTCTTCCTACGATATCACACGAACTTTCTTATTTGTCCTACGAGTAGGAAAGGGGAAAAAAGATCTCAACTAAACCCTAGGAGTTTGCTAAGTGTGGGGATTTACACCTAGACTAGAAATTCTGGAGTCCGGGAGGTCGGTTATACATAGGGAAGTGTTTAAACACCCTACATATCTGTAGTACTCTACAGGAACCTTCTCTGTGTCATTGTGTTTGTGTTTATTGCTAATGATTGGGAAAGTTTCTCCTTTGTGTTAGGAGAAGGAATTGAATTGATTTGAAGAAAGACAGACAGATAGACAGACTGACTATTTTTGGTATTTTATTAGCTCGCTGAGATTCCTTGTGAACCTCATGCCTACATATCCCTAGTGGAAGTCAGAGCTTAATGTAGTTCGGGGAACTAACTAGGGAAATTAATTGTTTTTGGTGCCTTGCTTGAAGCTCAAGGTTGAAGCTTGGAATTAAATCTTTGTTTACAGTAAAGAGACATGAAATCATCTCTACAAAGAGGTATTTGTACTATTCTACCACAAACATTTTGAAAGAGTGACAGAATAACTGGATTCATTTCATTCAAAAGGGGGACCTTACTTGGGTGTACAAGTATGCCAGTCAGATGCCTCTTAAATGAAAGAAAAATGCTCGTCCAAATTAGGGAAAGTGTACAAGTCTGGGGATGTGCCAGAGCATGTCTTTCAGAGTCCTAAATGGGAGACTTTGATTGAAATTGAAATTGAAATGTTTGTTTGTTTGAATGTGGTAGAGTAGTAAAAATATCTCTCTATAGAGATAAGCTATGTCTATCTACTGTATGAAAGATTTGACTTTAGCTGGCTTGTATGAGGCCCAAGCTTGAGGCTTTTTGATTGATTTATTAATGTTATTGACTCTGGGAGATGGCTCCATTGGGGGTTAATTACAGGGTATTTTTGTGTTCTGTACAAAGCCCAGAATTGAGGCTGACTCTGTTTAGGGAGACTCTATTTGTGTGCCTTGTACAAAGCCCAAGGTTGTGGCTGACTGTTGAGGATAATTGAATGAATGACTTTATTTTATGTGCCTTGTACGAAGCCCAAGGTTGTGGCTGACTCTAGCTAGGGAAAACATTATTTTCTGCCTTGTACAAAGCCCAAGGTTGTGGCGGACTTTTAAATGAATTAAGTATGGATGACTATATGGGGAAAAGATCCTAAGTGTTAGGAATCTTTGACACATGAAAGTATGGTTTATCTGCCTTGTACAAAGCCCAAGGTTGTGGCTACTGAGTGATGAAGAACTCACTGGGGAGACTCTTGACAGGGGAGTTTTATTGTTTGGGTGCCTTGTATGAAGCCCAAGGTTGAGGCTAACTGTTTTTTTGTTGGTTTTAACTATACTGGAGATTAAAAAGACTGTTTTTCTTTGGAAGCTAACCCTTTCCAGGGATTTTGACTCAGCTAGTGAATTTGTCTGTTAAAAGACTGACTTTTATCATGTTTTTTTGGAGGCTGACCCTTTCCAGGGATTTTGACTTTTTTTGGGGAAATTATCTCCTAAGAGAATGAAATTATTGTTTTGACATTTTAAACAGATGTTGGAGGCTAACCCTTTCCAGGGGTTTTTATTGAAATGAAGGAATGGATTGATTTTAAATGACTTTGGAGGCTAACCCTTTCCAGGGATTTTGAGATTGAAAAATGGATGGCAGAAAGATTATCTAGTGGAGACTCTTTGTTTAAAGCCCAAGATGAAGGCTGACTCAATGCTGAGGATGACCAAAACATAGATCCTAGACTCTACTAAGGAGGATTGATGAAGATAAGGGTGACAGAGACTGTCCATGTCTCTCATTCCAAAAATGTACTCAATGTGAAATTGAGACAAACTTAGCTTGTTTAAAGTCTGGTTTAAATTGGAAGAAACTCACCAGGGTAGGCTAAAAGGTGACTAAAGACCTGTTCCTATGTTTATAAGAAACCTGATGGGTCCTTGTATACAAGCTCAAGAGGAAGCTGGAAATGCTTTTAAGAAGCCTGTGGGTCCTTGTACAAAGCCCAAGAGGAGGCTAATCGAGGGTCCTTGTTATAGCACAAGAGAAAGCTTATGTGGTTTTGAACTTATTTTGGCTCTAAGCAAATGGGTAAGAGGTTTCACCGGGAATAATTCCTCTTTGGGTGGATGTGTCCTATTATTTGGATTCTAAGGTTTTTGCCAAGATGTTTCACCGGGAATAATTCATCTTGGGGGTTTGAACTACAGATCTCTAATTAGGAAAGAGCCTTCACCGGGAAGACATTCTCAATCCTAGGTCATATTCCTATAATATATATATAGCTTAACTGTCCTAAGGTTTATACTCAAACGCAGTTCTAAACTAATATATGCACAGTTTATATTTGACAGTAATTTAAATAAAGACTGTAAATTGAAAGCTTGTAAAGCCTAACCTGGATGGAGTGGAGGCCATTGAAGAAGTATGTACAAAGCCTCAACAGTATTTTTGTTGTTTTGTTGATAACAGTTGAATATATATGATAAACAGTTAATGATTTTTGAAAACAGAAGAAGTGAAGATGGACAAAGGTCACATAGGTATCTGAAGAGTTTCACCGGGAATAATGCCCTTCAAATACCAGAAGAATGTTTTGAAAAACAGAAAGAAGATTTTGAAAATACAGTTTTGAAAACAAGCTAAGAAGAGAAGGTGTTTGGGACTTACACTCTATTAGAGGCCCAGTACTTTACAGTACTGGTTATGAGAGCAATTTGAAAATGATTTTGAATGATACAAGGTTTTGTTGTTTGAAAACCTCGATTGTCTGTTTACTTTGAAGTTTGAACATAATTTGAATTTTGACAAAAGTCAACTTAATTGAAGTACAGACAAAATCTATACCTAATTAAGACCTAAATGATTAGGGTTTTTATCATATGATTACTCACACAATTAATTAGATTAAAACAAAGTGAAAATGTATATTAAGTATTTAAGAAAATAACTTAAAACATATGATTTTAAACCTAATTAAAATATAGGAAATAAATAATATTTTTATGATTTTTTTGATTAAACACAAAATATATGTATTAAGTGACATGTGTGTGAAAAATGAAGTAAAAATGACTTAATTTGATAGATTAAATAATTAAGTGAAGTTTGTATAAAAAAAAGAAAGAAAATAAGAGGTAAAAAATTGGTTTGGCCCTAGTATGGTTCGAACCCACGCCCCTTTGGTCACACCACAAAACAATAACCAACTGAGCTGCGCGCGCAGCTTGTTATTCAGATGCAACGAATTGTTTATATTTTAAAAAGACCCATGAGATTCAAATTTCGCGCGCCACCATCTTCGTCTTCAACCTTGAGCTCAGAAATTTTGAATTTCTAACTCCCTTGTTTCTCAACCAAATGGTGTGATGTAAACATCAATTTTGCTTGATTTTGGACGAGGAACATGGCCATGGATTCAGAATTTATTTATCTTAAGTGTAACTAACTAATTTTAGCATGAACACGAAGAACATATAAACCCTAATTTTAAAATTAAATGATGCACAAGATGAATAAATGAATGATGATAGAGGGTTTTTAGTCCTCTGATGATGCTGAACAAGATAGAATCGAGCTATTTCATAAAGAGTGCTTGAATTAAAGAGGTGAGGTTCAGAAACTTACCTCTGAAACTGAAGGTCGTGAGGATGATTGAGAGCACCTGGGCTTGAATGAATGATCTTAATAGCTTCCCTGAGACTCAATGATGCTAACTGGATGTTTATTATAGCCTGAATCCTTCTGAATTGCTCTATGGACCTCCCTCGATTTCAGCTTCAAGTGGACATGGAGGTTGTTGAATTTGGAGTTACAGATGAGCTGCAGCCATCTGGTTAGCTTCACTATGACCAGAGGAACGTGCCTGGATGCTTGGCTTTGTTGGAAACTCTTTGAATTGCTCGATGGTCCTCCAACTGCAAGTGCTCCAAAATGAACTCGATAATGGTGTTCCTCTACTTACAGAAGTGATCCAGGTGCTTGGATCACCTCAAATGAACCCCCTGAGGATGATAGAAGGCTTACTTTTCAAAGATGAGCCTTGGTTTGAAGAAATCGATTCTTCTTGCCAAAGAACTTTGAAAAACAATAAGCAAAAGGAGAGAATGAGAAAGCAAGTATTATGGTTGCTTTGGTGTGTTTTTGAATGAGGAATGCCTCTATATTTATAGGCAAATGGTTCAGTACTGAAGTAGAGGAGTGAGCTTCCTTAGTGAAGTTGATTTGCTTCCTTAGCCATGAAGAAAGTTTGGAAAATATCCAAGTGTAATGATGCATTTTCGGGCTAGCTTCCCCAACCATTGATCTTGCAGGATCTTGGGGGACATTTCTGATTCAGAGGAGGGTTCCAATTGGCTAGTGAGAAGATTCCTTGATGATTCATCATTTGCCATAAATTCAAGAATGTAATCATTACTTAATCACATGGCTTGGTTTTGGAATATTCTCTTCAATCTTTATGCAATGATGGAAATTGATGCATGGTATGTTTTCAGATGCATTAGAGGTCGTGTAGCACCACTTAGTGAAGCAAGATGCACAAAATTGCAAAGTTCCAAATTGTACATGACCTATAATTTTAGTTTATGAGGCCAACTTTGGACAAGCATAACTCTTAGCTCAAATTGAATTTGGAGAAGGTTGAACACAATTTGGAAAGCCCTAAACATCTACTTTAAATCATTAGTTTATGTCTTCTTCAGAATCCTTTGGGAAATTTGTGAAAAATGAGGCCAAAGTTGGAAGAAAACTAGGTTAAAACACTTAGAAAAATTTCTAAGTGTTTATGACCTAAACTTCAAAATTTCCAAAACTTCATAAATGGTTGATCTTTTGAAAAAAGTTCCTTTGTAAGATGTTGTTTTATTTTGCAAGATCTACAACTTTCATGTTGGAAGTTTTTTGAGTTGTGTAGGTGAAATTTTGAGTTCTCACCATGCCTTCAAAAACCCTAATTCCCGACTTTTCGCTCCTTGATGAATTTCTTTGAGTTTCTTTGGCCAAATGACTTTGACATCCATATATTGATGATATTGATCTTTGAAAGTCATTTTTTGACCAAAAACCTTAAAAGTCAATGATGATCCTTCACAGTTGACTTTTTCCTGACAAAGTGAATTTTTGGGTTTTTGTGTAGAAACAAGATCTTTTCCTCAAATGAATGATGTAAATGGATTATATTGAGGTAGTAGAGATCCTTGAATCATGTCTTGAGTTTTGGATTCATTCCCTGATCAAAAGTCAACCCTCTTGGTGAATTAGGTCAAAACCCTAATTTGTCGACCATGTGAAAATAATGACTGTAGACTTGGAATTGAAGTGTGATGTCCAGTAGATCTTGTAATATGAGTTATTTGAAGAAGATTGATGTCTTTGAATGACCCTCTGGGGCTTTTTAGGATTTCCCAAATGTGATCCCTGATTTTAGTCCTTGATAGGCTCAAAACCCTAGTCTGGTGACCTGAGTAAGCCTGTACTCAGATGACTGGATGTCTAATCAATCATAGATGAGAAAAATGAAGTCTTTGAGCCTCATGATTGTATTAGGGACTAATCCTTGTATTGATTGATCCTTTGCCTGAGCTTTCTTGTCTTTGTGCATCCTCGATTAGGTATCAGATGGAGAAATGACTGCTCTGGGTACTTGTCTTATCCTGATGAAAAATCCTGAAGATATGTCATCTCAGGGGGGTCAAAAATTAGGGTATGACAGTGAACATATTGAAACACTAGAAGAAATTGATGTTGAGTACAAAGAACTGGCACTAGAATCTGGATAGAAAAATGGAGTCGTGTTCCTGCTCTCGGATGTGAACCCACTTTCATTTTAGACTTGACATATGCTGTAATTGAGAGTCTCCCATATGTTGTTGCGATGGCTATTTCAAACCTTGAAGCTCGACATGTACTCTTATGAATTCTCAAATTATATCTATATTTTATACTATTGTGCTTTCATTGTAGGAAGGCCATATTGTTTTCTCTGAAATCTCAGATTCTGTTTGTCACAGTTTCTTCAAAAAAACTTGGCAGTGATTGAGAGAATTAAGTCTTAGTACACGATATTCCTTTTTTTTACTACACTTACGTTAATTAAGCACAAGTACGTATCAAAAGTACAAAGAAAAAGAGAGATATATGCCCTGTTTGGATTAGCTTCTAGTTTAAGCCTTAAGGGAGAATCTCAATTATATTAATTGTATGGTTCTGTACTACTGAAATAGTTCTTGTGTGCTTATAGATGTTTATGGAGAAGTAAATGATGTTAGTTTTGAAATAAATGGAAATGCAGAAGACATTTCAATCTATATTAAAAGCTATGCAGAAACCTCATGTTTATTACTTATTACAAGATTCTTTTGATTTTTTTTCAAGTGCTGGAGAAAATTAACCAATCTAGTTCATAATCTGTTACAACATTATTAGAGGCAAACCAATTTTTTGGACTCAATTCGTGGATGTAAAACATATAAGCTACAAACTTTGGGTTGTAATCACAATTTATTTTATTTGAACATTATTAGATCCATACTTCTCGCCTCGGTCACGCCACCTCGCCGTTTACTTCTTCGGAATTTTATTTGAACTCATTAAGTATTGATGTTATAGCTGGAAGAACTTAACCGCACATACAGCTCGTGAGCCAAAAGTTAGATTTTCTTCATTTGTAAAACTTATATGATTGCCAATGGTTAATTTCATTTTATTTGGTTGTCTTTTCCCCCTACAATGTTCCCCTCTTGCTTACTTTCCATTTATAAGAATATGGTAATTATAACTTTAAACCCGTTGTACCATTAACAAAAGAGTGCTTAGCAAGATATTTCTTTCCACTTATAAGAAATAGTTGTACTTGTACTTGATGAAGAATGGTTGTCCAGTCAGATATTCTATTCAGATTTAAATTTTATATATGCATGGAAACTTAACTGTTTTGTTTATCATGTCCTATAGCAATTAGTTTATGTCGTGTCCAACATGTTATGCATATTGATTATTATGATGTTTCATTCCTCAATTTTGAATACTTCATGTTTTTATTTTCTAAAGATTTTGTATTTCAATTTTTCAGGTGTGTAAGAGCTGATCAAACCTCGTTAACAGTTCAATTATATTACCTTCATAATGGGAGTGCAAGGCTTGGTTTCTAGTAAGTATAGTTTTTGTAAAAGACCCTAACACAAATAATCTTCTATGCCCCCATTCTTACCTCATAAAAAGTGGATATGGTTTTAGGTTTAAGCAGACATTTCATCATAACATCATTTTGCAGGATACAAGGAAGAGAATACATGCTTCCAGTGGGTATTCTTTTGAAGGTTATTATTACTAACTCTACTAAACAACTCTAAACAACCTCTTTATTTTTCACTTTTTTGGTTTTGAACTTTGGTTGTACAAAGATTTACTCACGGTGCTATTGACCATTTGTAACAGGCCCTCATTGACACCATTGACCGAGAAATTTAGATAAATTTGACAAGTTGTTATAATGAAAAGTATGAAAAGGGAAAAGGTGTTGTTGATAAATATGCTTTCACTTGATTAGAGTGTATAAAGAGTGACATCCATCACTTTATATGTCAGTTTCATAGGGATAAGTTAAGCTAGTCTCATAAGGATGAGTTAACGCAGCAGCCCCTAGTTGTAATTGCCACACCAAACACCACTGCGCTGTGGTTTTGAATAGCGGCTGGATTTTTTTTGGAGTTTATGGTGGATTTTTTACTTTTCACCGGTCTTCCATTTGCCCTCGAGAGCACTGCATTACTCAATACTATGGGTCATGCTACCATCTCATTTTTACCTCATTCTCTTAGTGTTAGTTATGAGTACAAAATGGAATACTTTGTTCTCCCTTTCTTTGTACAAGGTTTTTGTTCTGCTTAAAGAGCTGTTTGTGTAAACTTTTACATTTTCTTTTCTAACAAACAATACACAGGATTTAAAACTCGAGTCTTGTATATTTTGCTAATTTCTTGCATCTATTGATGTAGATCTCAGGCAAAACTAGAAGAGTGGTTGGAGAAGGGAAAAACGATGCTTCTGAACGAGATTGATAAAAAAGGAGAGAAATTCAATTCTTCCGCCGAGTTCACGGGACTGTTACAGTCATGTACGACGGCGGTGAGTGCAAAAACAAGTTATGTTTTACCTTTCCTTTAATTAAACTTTTTCATTCAGTCAAATACAAAGAGCTATAAACAGTAATACAAAGTACCGGTAATACCAAGGTCTTATTTAGTATTATAATTTATAGGAGAAAACCCTTTCAGTTAAATTAATGCTGTGGTATTGTCTTACGAAACTACTAGTATGATGCTTGTATAAGATTTATCATATTGACAAGATTTAATATTATACTTATAATTAGTTTGAGATAAATTTTCAATTTTTTTCCTTGTTTTACCTGTCCCTTAATTAAACCTTTGGTTCATTCATTTAGTCAAAACATAAAGAACTGTAAGCGATAATATTTCCTGTGTACTAATATGTGATACTGATGGTGCTACTTTGCATCTTACGTTTATCTTTCTTGTTTTGCCATGCCTGCTATTGGGTTATTTGGGTCAAGCTGCATACCTTATGGAAAACCATGCTGATATTGGTCAGGCCTTTTGGTCATCTGTTCCGAGTAAGCTCTCTTTATAGTTTTACAAAAAAAGTCAAAACCGAATTTGAAATATTGACAATCCAATCTTGATACAATAGTCACTAATGCAACGAATGAGTGAGAGTTCTGACTAAAGACCGTCCAAATTCAAGAGTTATGACTCTTATTTATGAGCCATGAACTAAGAATTGAGCTGCAAAACCTGCCTTGAGAAAGAGAGCACAATATTGATTTTTGGCAATTGTATAATAGTTCTGATGTGTTTTCTTTCCATTCTCTTATTGTTAGGAATTGTAAGAGTAATTACATGGTCAATATTCAAATGTAGTTTTAAGTTACATCATTGAAAAAGCTAACACCTTTTATCTGAAATAGAAAAACATAACAAAATACATTTGTTTCTATTATGCAGAGAACAATGAAGCTCATCTTGCTTTGGGGACTACCCTGTTTCATAGCGGAATGTGCATACAAGATATGATCAGCTTTGAAGGTACAATAATGCTAATAATGTTTTCATTTTATTTTTATTTTTATTTTTATAATAATTGAAAATGATGGTGTACATTAACTTTGGTTGTTGGTTGTAGATGTATTGAAGGAGTTTACTTCTAAGAAATGCGATAAACTTGGGAAATTGCTTAAGGAAAGTGGTAATCATGGGGTTCAGATGAAAAACAAAGATTCTAGAGCACCGAAGCTAACCGTCAAGCATGGCGTAAAATTATATATGAAGAAAGTGTTATGACTTAGTTAAAATATAATTTTTATGTGTATGATTTTATAATACTTGAAATATTATGACTGTCCATGATTTTGTATACTTTTTTGGTTAATATTAAAAATATTTTGACTTAGTTAAAATATGATTTTTATGCGTATGATTTTATAGTATTTACAATATTATGACTGAAAATAAAATATAACTAAATGGTGTTTATGAAATAGGGTGTAAATAGATATAATTGTTCATTTATAAATGGCGTATTTACACCCGATTTTTACTAAAATAGGGGATAATTAAGAACATATTTACACCTGTTTTTTTATTAAAATAGGGTGTAATTAAAACATAATTAAACTCAATTACACCCAATTTTTATTAAAATAGGGTGTAATTAAAATGTAATTAAGCCAAATTACACCCGATTTTTATTAAAACAAGGTGTAATTAAAACGTAATTACGCTCAATTACACACGATTTTTATTAAAATAGGGTGTAATTAAAAACGTAATTACGCCCAATTACACCCGATTTTTATTAAAACAGGGTGTAATTAAAAACGTAATTACGCCCAATTACACCCGATTTTTATTAAAACAGGGTGTAATTAAAAACGTAATTACGCCCAATTACACCCGATTTTTGATAAAACAGGGTGTAATTAAAAACGTAATTACGCCCAATTACACCCGATTTTTGTTAAAAATAACGGGTGTAAATTCGTTAGACATTTCTCACCCTGTGGATATACACCCGATTTTTATTAAAAATAATGGGTGTAAATTTAATAAAAAACGGGTGTAAATTAACATTTTTGTACTAGTGTATGTATGTTGTTGGGATAGTTATGTCCACAAGTTCTCGTAAATAATGTACAAAAGTTGCTTTCTTAGAGAAGTTGAAAAGACAAATAATAGCCACATAGAATGAGGTCTTTGTGGGAAATGAAGAACAATTGCTGCCATGATGTTTTGCCTCTTATAAGTTTCTTTTGAAGGACTTTGGTGCAAATTGCTACCCATTCCTACTCTTTGCTTGCTTTATAGAATAGCTCCTTTTGTAACTTTTGATCTTTGGTTGTGTTGGATTAACATTTTCTATTTCAATAATTTTACTTCAATCTAATAACATCAATAGTTTAAGGTCAACTTTTACTATTTAGAGTACAAAATGAACTTTTTATGAATTTTTTATAATAAAAATGAAAATAATATTTTATTAAAATTTATTAAAAATAATAAAATCTATTATTGGACTTTAGAGACTCTCGAATCTTTTAAAAATCGAATCAGACCGACCGGTTGAACGGTTCAACCTCAAACCGTCATCTAATCTGGTTCGATTTATCATTGGACTTTAGAGACTCTCGAGCAATCTTTTAATATGTTTATTTAATTTTTTAGTTTAAATTTAATATGTGATTCGACCACGTTATAACTAGTTTACCCGATTGAACCTTAACCCATATGTTTTACAGTTTCATTCTATGATCCAATTTTTAAAACATTACTATTGAATATGCATTGTTATTTCATTTATCATAAACTATATTGTAACAAAACAAATTAATGGATTATTAATGTTTACATCTATATTATTTACTTTATTATTTATTAATATTTTATTATTTAGTATATTTTAATACCATTAATAAATGGTATATGTATAACCTAACTCATAATTTTTATTTTTCATACAATATTAATTATATTTTTGAATTTATATATTTTTTGTTATAAACTTAAATATTTATACATATTTAAATAAACACGTGTAAAAAATAGCGTTGTTCTAATGACTTCAATCACAATAAAAGTGAATTGTGTTATTTAAAATTTAAAAATTATTTATAAAAATTTATTTTAAAGCAATTTTACTAAATTTGATAAAGAAATAAAGATAAGACAACAGAAGGATAGAAATACGATTGAGAAGAGGCGGGAGCATAGGGGAATAAAATAAACAACCAAAAATAGAGAGAAAACATATATAGATAATGCACTAGAGATTTATACAGATTTAACCTAATTACTTGACCTACTTCTATTCTTAAGAGTTTCCTCTTAAGAGTTCAACTGAATACAAACTTGAACTTTTACAAAATTAGTCCACAAACCTTCAACGACAAATAAATAAAGCTTTTACACTAGTCAAATTCAAGAACCAACAGGTAGATCTTTTACACAAATTTAGCTCAAGAACCTTCAAACACAACTTTTGCTCAAACTTAACTCAAGAACCATCATACATAGTTTTTACACGGATTTAGCTCAAGAACCTTCATACAAGCTTTTATCAGGTTTAGCTTACAACTTTTAAATTCTTTACAGCAATAATTCGTAAGAGAATCACACTTTTGAATTAAACAACTTAAATACAACGCCAATTAAAATACAACTCTCACAAAGGCTTTTTGGTCTTTTAGCATTACGATAATTTTTGTGAAAAAGCAATTTCAATAACAAAGAGAGTAGAAGAAAAATAGAAAGGTTTCTATTTGGAAATCAAGTGTAAAATAAAATGATGTGAAGTCTCCGTTATATAAAAGAAATTTTGCCTAAAAAAGGAAAAGAACCATGCGTCAAATTAATTGAATTAATCTATTAATTCTTATTCCAATCGATTAGAAGCTTCAAAAGATGGCAAACCTTATTCAGAAAAGAAAATTTTAAAATGGCTATATGAATTAATAAGTTAACAACTTTTTTTAATCAATTAAAAGGTATTTCTTCTTGATCTAATCTATTTGATCAATTCCTTAATCAATTAAGAAGTGAGTTAAGTTTCCTAATTGATTAGAAACACTTCTTAATCAATTGTATACATGTCTTTATAGATTTTAAGAAGTTTAAATAAAAACAAAGAGGTTTGAAAAGCATTTTCGTGTGTGTGTGTGTCTGATTACCTTAGCACTTCAAGACTTACTCTTAACCTTTTTACAATTTAAATTGATTACTCTAAGGAGTTAAGTGAATGACTAGGAAGACATTCACACTTTCCTTCTTTCAGACTTCAATATCCCCTACTTAATTCAATAATTAATTAGCACTTCAACTAGATCTTTGAATTATCTGACTGGTGAGACTTGAGGTATCTTCTTGATCAAATGCCATCGCCAGGAGCTGACTCTGGAGTTGCATCCAACTCCCCCTTTTGTTAGTTTTCATAGATAACTCTTGAAAGAGTTTGGATGTTGATAGCTCTTTTGCAGCTGCTTGATAGTTATCATCATTTACCATCATTAAAACCAACTGACGATTATACCTACACAACATATAAAACCACGTCCTTCCCTTTTGATGATGATAATGCATCACCCGGGGAAGTGAAAAAAAGAGAAGAAGATAGATAATTAATTGGAGTGGTTAAACTCTCTCACATATAAAAAGAGTATATTTTACTCCTAGTGAGAGTGAAGGATAGAAAAACACTTAGAAAGGGGGGTTTGAATAAGTGTAGTCTTAAAAACTTGAACGATAAAAACAAATTGTACAGTTATTTTTATCCTGGTTCGTTGTTAACTAAACTACTCCAGTCCACCCCCACGGAGTGATTTACCTCACCTGAGGATTTAATCCACTAATCACAACAAATTACAATGGTTTTCCACTTAGCCCACGACTAAGTCTTCTAGAGTATCCTGATCACAACCTGATCACTCTAGGAACAAATGCTTAGACACAAGCTAAGACTTTCTTAGAGTATCCTGACCACCACGTGATCACTCTAATTACAACTGCTTAGACACAAGCTAAGACTTCCTAGAGTATCCTGATCAACACTTGATCACTCTAGTTACTTACAAATTAATGTAATCAATTCTAAGAGTATTACAAATGCTTCTGAAAAGCTATAATCACAACAGTGATATTTCTCTTAACGTTTAAGCTTAATCTCACTAATATATTACAACAGCAATGTAGTGAGCTTTGATGAAGATGAAGTTTCTGAGCTTTGATTTGAGCAGCGTTTTAGCAAGTTAATATTCACAGAAATCGTCAAGAATTGGTAACCTTGCTTCTCATCAGAACTTCATTTATATAGGCATTTGAGAAGATGACCGTTGGGAGCATTTAATGCTTTGCGTATTCCGTACAGCATTGCATTTAATGTTTCACTGTTTTGTCAACTACCTCGAGCCTTGCTTTTGCTGTGACTACTGACATTGCCTTTAATAGCTTCCAACGTTCCTTTTGTCATTCAGCGTAGCCTGCCACCTGTACTTTCTTCTGATCTGATGTTTATGTATACAACGTTTGAATATCATCAGAGTCAAACAGCTTGGTGCATAGCATCTTCTTGTCTTCTGACCTTGAAGTGCTTCTGAGCGTGATACCATGAGAACTTCAGTGCTTCTGCTTCTGATCTCAAGTTCTTCTGATGCTTCCATAGACCCATGTTCTGATTCTGCTTTGACCATCTTCTGATGTCTTGCCAGACCATGTTCTGATGTTGCATGCTGAACCTTCTGAGACAAAGCTTCTGAGCGCTGATTTGTGCATACTCTTTATATATTTCCTGAAAGGGAAATTGCAATGTATTAGAGTACCACATTATCTCACACAAAATTCATATCCTTGTTATCATCAAAACTAAGAATATTGATCAGAACAAATCTTGTTCTAACAATCTCCCCCTTTTTGATGATGACAAAAACATATATAAATGATATGAATTTGCGATCAGAAAGAACGGACGGCTAAAGACAATTTACACAGCTATAGCATAAGCATGTGAATATGTCTCCCCCTGAGATTAACAATCTCCCCCTGAGATGAATAATCTCCCCCTGAAATTAATACTAGAAGAATTTTATAAATAAAAGACTTCCCTGAGTATTTCAGTAGAGACGTTCACATATGCTTGATCTTCAGAACATTCATGACTTCTGATTTCTGCTTCCATAGGACAGCTTCAGAACATTGAATTTCTTTAGATCCTCAGAACATTCACAGCTTCTGATTCCTGCTTCCATTGGACAGCTTCAGAACTTGAATTTCTTTGATCTTCAGAACATTCACAACTTCTGACTTCTGCTTCCATCGGACAGCTTCAGAACTTGAATTTCTTTAGATCTTCAGAACATTCACAGCTTCTGACTTCTGCTTCCATCGGACAGCTTCAGAACTTGAATTTCTTTAGATCTTCAGAACATCCACAGCTTCTGATTCTTGCTTCTATTTGGACAGCTTCAGAGCTTGAATTTCTTCTTACATCACTTCATGCTAGATTGTATCAGAACATTGTTGAATGTACCAGAGCATCATCAGAGCATCTCTACATCCTGAAATGTTACAGAACAAAACTAAACGACAAAAGTCAGCATGAATGAGTCAGAACATAGAATATGTTTCAGAACACATAATATGTATCAGAGTCATATAGAATGTATCGGAATAAATAGACATAATGTTTCAGATCATATTCTATCATCAGAATATCTGAACATTCTTCCTTCTTGCTTCTGATTCTGAAGCTTCATAGCACTCAGCTTGCTTCATGAATCCAAGAGCTTGATTCTCTAAAGAATTACTTTTCCTCATCTTGTTGCTCTTTTAAAGGGGATCTTCAGTTCCTGCAACAACACAACTTAAAAACATAGAACTTTGCAAGTTCTGTTAGTAAAGCAACTGATTAAATCAAATCATTTATCACCTATTTCTCCCCCCTTTTTGTCATATCATCAAAAACATAAAAGATTCAGGTAAAAAACAAAAGAAACACACGGAAGAAAAGGATGATTTTCATTGAAGTTCAAACAGACAAGTACAGAAGTACAAGAAGATTGAGGAAGAAAAGATGCACAAAACAGATGCAGCAAAAGCAAAAAACAAAACAACTAAGACTCAATCTAAGATGACCCTAGCCTTGACAAGATCTTGGCCAGCATCTCTTGAACCCCATTGTTGTGCTCATTCTGCTTCTCTATGAAAGCTCTAAACTCAGCATTGACTGAGCTTTGCTCATCCTGGTTCTTCTGAAGAACTTCCAGAGTCCTTGCAAGACGGGAAGGTTCATCAGAAGAAGCTTCACAGCTTCTATCCAACGGGATGGCATTGTAATCTGTAGCTTCCATTGATAGATCATTTGCAGGAATTTTCTCAACAGGAACTGATTCAGCAACATGATCTTCTACATCTGCTTCTTGCATAGAAGCATCTTCATATTCTGCAGCTGGAATCTCAGAATCTCCATTCTCAAGTGCCTGAAGAATGGCAGCTAGATTCCTGGGGGCAGAAGGACCTTCAACTTCTGGTGGGTCAACAACTTCCGGAATGACCAAGCTTGGGTCTTCCTTAGAAGGGTTTTCCCTCAGAAAGTCAAAGAGGGTCTTGAAATCCCCGAGCAGAACTAGATATTGAGGTCTCCAGACCACAATTTCCCTGCAAGGATTAGCTTCCAATGCAGCAGCCAATCTTGCTACTTCCAATTCATCCACAAAGGGCTTTTCTTCCAAGGTGTACCTTCCTCCGAGACGAGCAAACCAGAAGTCTTCATAGCTTCTTAGAATTCCACGAGGCCGTGGAGCAGCTTCTACACAGGCTTCCTGAAGTTCCATAAAGAGAGCATCTGATTTTTTGCGTAAGATCTTCCAGAACTTCCGCATAGCGACGTCATTCAAGCCAGAACTTTCAACAATTCTGAGGGTGTCGAAGATACTTCTGAGATTCCTCTTTGCTTTTTCAAAAATTACACCAATAAGGTAGACAAGGCGGGATTTTATTTTGGTTTTTGAAAAGGCAGGGTTGGGGATGAAATAAGGTTGAGGTTCTCTATCCAATCTATAAGAAGATTCTGCTTCAGTATCAGAATCTAACACTACCACTTCAGTTTCAGGACGAGGCTTGGGAGTGTAGTTGCAATCACGGAGCAGCTGTTCATGTGATGCAGAGGTTGGAAGATCAGAACCACTATGGTTGTTTTGAGAGGTAGAAGGAATGGGTTCAAAGTTAGCATGGGGAGGAGGTTGAGAGATGGAGATATTTGTGTGAGGTGGAAAGAGAGTTTGAAGGGGTGGTATATCCAGAACAGGATTGATGGTGGGTGGAGAAGAAGGAATAGTTACAGGAGAGGATAGAGGTGTAAGAACATGGACAGTTATAGGTGATTCTGATGTGGCTTTTTCTGGTTCAGGGATAGGGGCAACCGCTATTGGTGCAACTTCTGAAATACCAGCAGGAGTAGAATCAGGTTCAGAAATACATATACCTTTGGATGCTTTCTGAAGAGCTTTGACCACAGCCTCAGTCTTCTTCTGATTCTTACTCTTCGGCTCTTCAACAATCTTTGTTTTGCCGCTAGAGATCTCTTTCCTTCTGACGCTCGCCAGAACTTCCTGTTGATTCACAACCTCTTGAACAACATTTTCTTCATCGGATTCTTGAAGAATCATCTTCCTTTTTCTAGTTTTCTTCTTCTCAACAGCTTCAACAATCTCAGCATTGTTATTTGACTTCTTCTTCTTTTTCTCAGCTTCCTTCTTTTTCTTCTCAAAATCAACAGAAACAGCCTTAACAACCTTTGCAATGACTTCTTCTGGAACCACTTCTTTCTCAGTGGTAGCAGCAACTTTCTGAACAACTTTCACTCGATTAACAGAAGGATGATCAAACTTTCTTTTGGTCCTTTCTTCCTTCTTGCGATTTACTTTAATTGGAGCATCTTTCTCTTGATCTTTAAGACTTTTATCCTCTTTTTGTGACTTCAGATACCTAGTTCTGACTTCTGGTACCTCACTATTGAAGAAGGTTTCAAATTCAGCTAGAATTGGTTCTCTTCTGATTCTTGTTCCAGCAAGAGGTTGGGGAGTCTTAATGATAGCCTTAATCACTTTCATCTTCTTTAAAGTGAAAGCATTCAGACAGGCCCCAGATGTGACAGCAAGGTCTTTGATAATACCTTCAGTTTCCAGGTTTTCAACAATCTTGGAATGAACCAGAAGATTTGTGATAATTCTACCAAACGGAATGATGGTACAACTTTTTTCTCTGAAGGCATTTCTGGACTCCTTCACAGCCTTCCACATATGGTTGAAGATAATGTAGATAGCATCAACCTTCTTCTTAGTGGCAATGCAATACAGAATGTATTTTTGCTCATTGTTGACGAAGTCAGAAGCATGTGTCCCTTTCCTGTGATAGAAGCACCCAAGAAGAATCTTGGTCCAGATTTTGTAGAGATCTCTCATGTCCTTGACATTCTTTGTTTCATTTATGTCTGGGTAGAGGGTGGATAAAACATCTTTCCAATTTACCCTTTGATCGATTTCAAAAACTCCCTAAGGGTTTCTCAGATCAAACATCATCCTTAGGATGTTCTCAGTCACTACCACAAACTTTCCATGGACGAAGGACAAGATTGATTTAGGGGCGACAACTGCATGTACCCAGAATTCCTTGACAAGATCTGGGTAGACTGGTCCATAGAACTCAGCGAACAACGAAGTCCATCCTTGAAAAATTATATCTTCTTTGAGATGAAATTGGTGTTCTTCAATGTTATCAAAATCAACCATGAGTTCACATAGAACTTCTAATTTATCCTTAGGAATGGAGCACGCAACGACTGGAGTGAGTTCCTGATTTTCTTCATCTTGAATATGGAGAGGAGTAGATGAACCAACATTTTGAGATGAAGAAGCAGCCATTGAAACAGAATGAACAACTAGGAAGAACAAATTCTGGGTTTTCGGTTAGGGTTTTAGAAGCGACTAAGAAGTTTTCAAAAGAGAGTATGCAAGAAGAAGAAAGAGAGACAAGGAGCGAAAAAGATATATGAGATGATTTGAAAAGAATATATAGAGACGGATTAAAAAAAATGCAATAAGATTAGAAAATGAACAGTTACAGAATCAAGAGAAATCAATTTACATTAAATGATAAGTGATGTTAGGTGAGAGAACGTGGTAAATGAAATGATTTAACACAGTTACCTAGGTCGGCGTCTTTTCAACTGCACGCTTTGTACTAACCGTACATACACGTGTTCACCATCAGATAATAGATGACAGCTGTTAATTTTTTGAATAGACTTTACGCCTTCTGATTCTGATCACTGCTTCTGATTGTCATTCTTAAGAAATGATCTGGTTCTGATAGGATCATCTTTCTTTCCAAGGATCACATCTTCTGAATGAGCTGAGGCAAGTCTAGGTGATCTTCTGACTGTTGGTTCTTTAGAAATCCTGAGATTCTCTAAAGATGCAGCAACTTGATCTTCTGATCCATTGCTTCTAAGACTATCAGCTTCTGCAGCTTTGCTTCTTTGTTCTACTGCTTCTGATATATCAATATCAAAATCTGCAAAATTCTCAAACTGCTTTGGTTTTTCAAGACCAAGCTTATCATCAAACCTAATATTGATTGATTCTTCTACAATCAATGTTTCAGTATTGTATACTCTGTAGCCTTTAGAGCGTTCAGAATATCCAAGAAGGAAACACTTTTGTGCTTTAGAATCAAACTTACCAAGATAATCTTTAGTATTCAGAATAAAACATACACATCCAAAAGGATGAAAATATGAAATGTTGGGCTTTCTGTTCTTCCATAATTCATAAGGAGTCTTATTTAGAATAGGTCTTATAGAGATTCTATTCTGAATATAACATGCAGTGTTTATTGCTTCTGCCCAGAAATGCTTAGCCATATTGGTTTCATTGATCATGGTTCTGGCCATTTCTTGTAGAGTCCTATTCTTTCGCTCAACAACTCCATTTTGTTGTGGAGTTCTAGGACAAGAGAAATCATGGGCAATACCATTTTCTTTGAAGAACTCCTCAAAGAATCTGTTCTCAAATTCGCCACCATGATCACTTCTGACCTTTATGATTTTGCACTCCTTCTCAGATTGGATCTGAGTGCAGAATTCAAAGAACACTGAATGAGACTCATCCTTGCGTTTTAAGAACTTTACCCATGTCCAGCGGCTATAATCATCAACGATGACTAATCCATATTTCTTCCCTTTGACAGATGCTGTTTTGACTGGGCCAAACAGATTAATGTGCAAAAGTTCTAACGGCCTAGAGGAAGAGACAACATTCTTAGACTTGAATGCAGGTTTGGAGAACTTGCCCTTCTGACATGCTTCACAAAGAGCATCTGATTTGTATTTCATATTAGGGAGTCCTCTGACAAGATTTAGTTTGTTAATCTGAGAAATCTTTCTCAAACTAGCATGACCTAATCTTCTGTGCCAGACCCATTGCTCCTCAGAAACAGACATAAGACAAGTCACCTTCTGCTTCTCAAGATCAGAAAGATCAATCTTATAAATGTTGTTCTTTCTCTTGCCTGTAAATAGGATTGAGCCATCCTTCTGACTTACAGCCTTGCAAGACTTTTGATTAAAGATTATGTCATAACCATTGTCACTTAATTGACTTATGGACAATAAGTTATGAGCTAATCCATCTACTAGAAGAACATTAGAAATAGAAGGAGAGTTACCAGACTTTATAGTTCCTGAGCTAATAATTTTGCACTTCTGATCTCCTCCAAACTTCACTTCTCCAGCAGATTTAAGCACCAGGTCTTGGAACATAGACCTTCTTCCTGTCATGTGTCGCGAGCATCCAGAGTCCATGTACCATGACATGTTGTGCTTTTCCTTCTTTGCAGCCAAGGATATCTGCAATAGGAATAATCTTTTCCTTAGGTACCCACATCTTCTTGGGTCCTTTCTTGTTAGTTTTCCTCAGGTTCTGATTGAACTTGGGTTTAGCATTATATGAAATAGGAGGAACAAAATGATAGTTTATGTTCTGAGTTCCATGATATTTCTTAGGTTTTGTCACATGCTTCTTGGTGTGTGTTATGTGAAAGCTTTGAGCATGTGATGTGTGCCTAATATCATGGGAGTGGCCAAATTTAAATTGGTTATACAGAGGCTTGTATGATATTTTCATATCATCCACAGATTCAAGCTTGTATGGGATTTCACCCTCATAACCAATGCCAGCTCTTTTGTTTCCTGACACGGCATATATCATAGAAGCAAGTTGACTTCTGCCAATACTTCTAGATAAAAACTTTCTGAAACTTAAGTCATATTCTTTCAGAATATTGTTCAGACTTGGAGTAGATTTTTCAGAGACAGAAGGAGATCCAGTATTTTTGGATAAATTTAAAACTTTTTCCTTCAGTTCAGAATTCTCCACTTCAAGCTTCTTAGTTTCAAATGCAAATAGCTTTTTCAGCTTCTTGTATTTGATGCTAATCTGAGACTTGAGTTCCAGAAGTTCTGTTAGACTGGAAACTAACTCTTCTCTAGATAGTTCAGAAAATACCTCTTCAGAATCTGATTCTGATGTAGATTCTGATCCGTCATCCATTGTGGCCATTAGTGCCAGATTTGCCTGCTCATCTTCAGAGTCTGATTCTGATTCTGAATCATCCCATGTTGCCATAAGACCTTTCTTCTTATGAAATTTCTTCTTGGGATTTTCCTTCTGAAGTTTTGGGCACTCACTTTTGAAGTGTCCTGGCTCATTGCATTCATAGCAGACAGCCTTCTTCTTGTCAGATCTTCTGTCACCAGAAGATTCTCCTCGTTCAAATCTCTTTGAACTTCTGAAGCCTCTGAACTTCCTTTGCTTGCTCTTCCAGAGTTGGTTTACCCTTCTGGAGATCATGGACAGTTCATCTTCTTCTTCAGATTCTGATTCTTCAGGATCTTCTTCTCTAGCCTGAAAAGCGTTAGTGCATTTTTTAACATTAGATTTTAATGCAATAGACTTACCTTTCTTCTGAGGCTCGTTTGCATCCAGCTCTATTTCATGGCTTCTCAGGGCACTGATAAGCTCTTCCAACGAAACTTCATTTAGATTCTTGGCAATCTTGAATGCAGTCACCATTGGACCCCATCTTCTGGGTAAGCTTCTGATAATCTTTTTTACATGATCAGCCTTGGTGTAGCCTTTATCCAGAACTCTTAATCCAGCAGTTAGCGTTTGAAATCTTGAGAACATCTTCTCAATGTTTTCATCATCCTCCATCTTGAAGGCTTCATATTTCTGGATTAGAGCAAGAGCTTTAGTCTCCTTGACTTGAGCATTTCCCTCATGGGTCATTTTCAATGACTCATATATATCATAGGCCGTTTCCCTGTTAGATATCTTCTCATACTCAGCATGAGAGATAGCATTCAGCAAAACAGTTCTACATTTATGATGATTCTTGAAAAGCTTCTTCTGATCATCATTCATTTCTTGCCTTGTAAGCCTTACTCCAATAGCTTTCACTGGATGTTTGTAACCATCCATCAGAAGTCCCATAGTTCACCATCTAGACCAAGAAAGTAACTTTCCAGTTTATCTTTCCAGTATTCAAAGTTTTCACCATCAAATACTGGTGGTCTAGTATAACCATTGTTACCATTGTATTGCTCAGCAGAGCCAGATGTAGATGCAGGTGGATCTGTTGGAATTTCACCAGGCATCTTTTACTGAAGCGTTTTTCTCTTCCTGAATCTTTTCTAAACACGGTTAAGTGCTTGCACCTTAGAACCGGCGCTCTGATGCCAATTGAAGGATAGAAAAACACTTAGAAAGGGGGGGTTTGAATAAGTGTAGTCTTAAAAACTTGAACGATAAAAACAAATTGCACAGTTATTTTTATCCTGGTTCGTTGTTAACTAGACTACTCCAGTCCACCCCCACGGAGTGATTTACCTCACCTGAGGATTTAATCCACTAATCGCAACAAATTACAATGGTTTTCCACTTAGCCCACGACTAAGTCTTCTAAGGTATCCTAATCACAACCTTATCACTCTAGGAACAAATGCTTAGACACAAGATAAAACTTTCTTAGAGTATCCTGACCACCACGTGATCACTCTAATTACAACTGCTTAGACACAAGCTAAGACTTCCTAGAGTATCCTGATCAACACTTGATCACTCTAGTTACTTACAAATTAATGTAATCAATTCTAAGAGTATTACAAATGCTTCTGAAAAGCTATAATCACAACAGTGATATTTCTCTTAACGTTTAAGCTTAATCTCACTAATATATTACAACAGCAATGTAGTGAGCTTTGATGAAGATGAAGTTTCTGAGCTTTGATTTGAGCAGCGTTTTAGCAAGTTAATATTCACAGAAATCGTCAAGAATTGGTAACCTTGCTTCTCATCAGAACTTCATTTATATAGGCGTTTGAGAAGATGACCGTTGGGAGCATTTAATGCTTTGCGTATTCCGTACAGCATTGCATTTAATGTTTCACTGTTTTGTCAACTACCTCGAGCCTTGCTTTTGCTGTGACTACTGACATTGCCTTTAATAGCTTCCAACGTTCCTTTTGTCAGTCAGCGTAGCCTGCCACCTGTACTTTCTTCTGATCTGATGTTTGTGTATACAACGTTTGAATATCATCAGAGTCAAACAGCTTGGTGCATAGCATCTTCTTGTCTTCTGACCTTGAAGTGCTTCTGAGCGTGATACCATGAGAACTTCAGTGCTTCTGCTTTTGATCTCAAGTTCTTCTGATGCTTCCATAGACCCATGTTCTGATTCTGCTTTGACCATCTTCTGATGTCTTGCCAGACCATGTTCTGATGTTGCATGCTGAACCTTCTGAGACAAAGCTTCTGAGCGCTGATTTGTGCATACTCTTTATATATTTCCTGAAAGGGAAATTGCAATGTATTAGAGTACCACATTATCTCACACAAAATTCATATCCTTGTTATCATCAAAACTAAGAATATTGATCAGAACAAATCTTGTTCTAACAATCTCCCCCTTTTTGATGATGACAAAAACATATATAAATGATATGAATTTGCGATCAGAAAGAACGGACGGCTAAAGACAATTTACACAGCTATAGCATAAGCATGTGAATATGTCTCCCCCTGAGATTAACAATCTCCCCCTGAGATGAATAATCTCCCCCTGAAATTAATACTAGAAGAATTTTATAAATAAAAGACTTCCCTGAGTATTTCAGTAGAGACGTTCACATATGCTTGATCTTCAGAACATTCATGACTTCTGATTTCTGCTTCCATAGGACAGCTTCAGAACATTGAATTTCTTTAGATCCTCAGAACATTCACAGCTTCTGATTCCTGCTTCCATTGGACAGCTTCAGAACTTGAATTTCTTTGATCTTCAGAACATTCACAGCTTCTGACTTCTGCTTCCATCGGACAGCTTCAGAACTTGAATTTCTTTAGATCTTCAGAACATTCACAGCTTCTGACTTCTGCTTCCATCGGACAGCTTCAGAACTTGAATTTCTTTAGATCTTCAGAACATCCACAGCTTCTGATTCTTGCTTCCATTTGGACAGCTTCAGAGCTTGAATTTCTTCTTACATCACTTCATGCTAGATTGTATCAGAACATTGTTGAATGTACCAGAGCATCATCAGAGCATCTCTACATCCTGAAATGTTACAGAACAAAACTAAACGACAAAAGTCAGCATGAATGAGTCAGAACATAGAATATGTTTCAGAACACATAATATGTATCAGAGCCATATAGGATGTATCAGAATAAATAGACATAATGTTTCAGATCATATTCTATCATCAGGAAATTAGCAATGTTACGAGCCAGGAAATTAAGTTCAGCAGATACCCTATTCATGGTCTTGGAGTAAGCTTGTTGGTTGTGATAATGGCATTAAGGAGAGACTCAGTTGGCAAAGTATGAGGAACTTCATAATTAAATTCCTCCATAATTGATGGTTCTTTTTACTACTAAGATGGTGTTTGTTGACGTTGAAAGCATTTTTATGTTTCTTTGGAGACTTTCTACACCAAGATCCTATTTTTGTCTTCAAATTGCATAGGGCCTAGGCTCTGTCTCCTTATTTTAACCAATTATCAATCAACTATTCTAGTTCTAGATCGAATCCAACATGTGCCAGAATATTCATAATCATATTATCATATGCTAACCAAGAACTTCCCATCTTTTGGGATTCAATCTTGTGGTAGATTAACCCACTATCCCTATTGGTTTTGACATTGTTGGCTAGTAGCCATGTCATTACCACATCAGTTTTTAAGACTTGCCCGAGATTAAATTTTGTTGGGGAGAGAATGTGTGTCGTCACATAGTGAATGAGACAAATATATAGAGTCACATATCCGGCGGTGAGGGAAAATTTGTGACCCACATTGTGGAACCTTGTTTTGCAGATGATACTTTTAACAAGGACATCAACTTTTAATGATGACAACTAATGTCTTCTAACAAGTCAAGCATAAACGGTTAAGCGGATAAAGATACAAACCTAATCACTAGGGTTTGATGGAGTTGACTATCCAAAGATGTCAATCAAATGAAATATAATCTAAAGCCTCATCTCAAGCTACTCAAGCAAATTTCTAAAAAAAAAAAAGTATTTGGCAAGTCTTGAAATACTAGAGAAACTCCTAATTTAGTAGTGAGTGAACCTTTTGTAAAACATAAAGGGCTTTATCGTAAAGGCTCATGGATAAATCACACACACACAGACACACACAAAAATGTTTCTCAAAATGTTTTTACCAAAAATAAAATATCTTCAAAAACATCTTGAAGTTTTGCTAGATGAATTAGGAGCAGTCAAAATAGCTATAGGAAAAATTCTAACTTTTCTAATCCGTTGGAGCATTAGTCATATCTGTTAGATCGGTTCAAAATTGACTCCCAAGTTATGATAACGCCTTAATATTGTGAAACAACTAGATATATTTTCCTTCCTTTTATTAACTTACAACCGATTATATTTCAAACTTCTAATCGGTTGTAAACATGTGTCAATCGATTAGAAGATCATAAAAACCATTTATTTGAAATTCCTTTTTGAGCCAACCTCTAGCCTATAAATAAAAGTCCATTTTCTCATTTCATTTCAACAAAAAAATGTGTTTTGGCACACCCTCTCTCTCTCTCTCTCTTAAAGTTTAATTTAACTTTTTCTCGCTAATATTTTAACCTAAGTGCTTTCATGAGAAAAGTTATTTTGTGAGTGAGAATATAATTGTAATTTTAGAAAGTGTAGAATTTGTAAATTCACAAAAGGAATCTTTTGTATACACCTTGGATGAATATTATCCATTTAGAGATTTGTTTGGGTTAGAGGCTAAATTCGTTAAGAGCTTTGGTTTGGAAATTGTGTGATTAAATCCTAGTTTGGGTTTGAGATCAACCCATGATAAAATCTCATAGGTTCAAGCTTAACCCAGTATTAAAAGCTTGGTAGGTTCTTGGTCAACCTAGTATTAAAACTAAGATAGGTTGACCCTTAGCTCGGTATTAAAAACTTTATATGTTCGAGATCAGTCCAGTGTTAACATCTCACAGGATATTGGATATCCCGTGTATAACTAATGTTTAAAGCTCAAGGTTTAATAAGCTTGAAGACTAACATTTCCAAGGTTCTTGTTTGTGGAAAGGGGACTAACCTCTTTAATCCACCATTGAGAAGGAAGACTGACCACTTCACTCATAAGTTTATCTAGAAGAAAAGACGCAGATGCTCACATTCATCGTCTTGTATTATTTGGTTGGAGATCAACCATCATTTCTTTGTATAAGGGGGTTTGTGAGTCTTTCCTACTAAAAACTCTCAATGTTTATTAGAAACTCTCAAGACCAATTCTTTGGGAGAGGAGTATGTCTTTTTGTTTGACCGAACCTCTATGATTCTTGATGTTCCTCTTTTCCCTTAACTGTTTTAATTTTCGAAATTTATTTTCTACTTTATATTTTCCGCTGCTAAGTTTTTAAAAATGTTTTTAAACTCTAATTTTATTTCGCAAAGATTTTTCAAAATCACTTTTACTGAACCACACAATTCTCTTCCCCTTATGTATGAAGTCTCAAGTCTAACATATATTTGAATCGATTAGAAGATATTGAGAAGCATAAAGATAATCGAAGTCCTCAATATGTTTAGGAAACTCAGCAAAGTAGAGAGAGTCGGAGCAAGAAAGATTATCCTTCTTCTAAAACCCCATGATCAATCTTGATCATGTTTTAAGTTGAATTCTTCTTCATTTCCCCTAAATATGTACTCTTTTTACTTGTTTCATATGTTTTTCATTAAATTGAATCATTCCTTCAATCCAACTCCCTTTTGTTGAAGATGACAAGAGTGAAGGAATGAAGATGAGTGAAAGCAAATCGGACTCACAATTCACTCCATTCACACATTTTTCATCTTTCTTGCGTGAAAAATTTTTGAGGAGAAGAAGAAATATGTGTTTTAGCTTTAGTACCTTCTCTATATATGATGTCATGCCCAATTACCTATCTTCCCCGCAATTAAATAATGTGAAATTTCAATAATAATACCCTTGCATAAGATAAAATCCTATAATAGCCTTGTATCTGTAATTCATTAGCTTAAAGACTTAATAGTTCCTCTTATATTTTTATTATTATCAATTAGGTATGGATTATCATTTAATTTTTAAAAATGATTAAAGTGTCCTTTATGGTAAAATGCTTATGCTACCTTTCTTCCTTCATATTCCACGTACAGTACCCTTGTAACCAAGTTATTAGATAATTTATTTTAGGATGACAATATTGAGATCGAGAGGTAGAGTAGTATTTTATTAAGGGTCTGTTTGGCTCAACGGAGGGGAGGGAATTTAATAAAGGGGAGGGGAAGGGAGGGGAGGGGAGGAGAGGTATTTTAATTATAAGTATGTTTGGTTCAAACGAGGGGGAGGGAAGGGGAGGGAGAATTTTTAATTAAAAATATATTTGGTTCAGGAGGGGAGGGGAGAGATTTTAAAACTAATTTACCTTTTAACCCTTAAAATAGTATAACACTCATGCTAAATCAAATAAAAATAGTGTGATGTTCTTAATTTTTTTTGTCAATTCATAAACAATATAGATAATCAACACACAAAATATTTAATATTTCAAATACTTTAAAATATATTCAAGCGTAAATAAAATATTGATAAATTCCATACAATAATCATATGATCCATGATCAGATGAATTATTTTATCATCTTGATGATCCATCTAATTCCATAAAATATTTATAAAATTAAATTTTAGATAATATATATAGCTCATATACTACAATTATATTATATATAAATATGTAATACAACACAATAACTTATAAAACAATTAAGTTCTTACAAAATAATAAATCAAAATGAATATAATAAAACATGAAGAAAGTTGAGTCACTATATTAATATAAAATAATGGAGTTACCGTAAAAAAAAATGGAGGAATTCTAATAAGACGATAAAAATTAACATACAATATATATTAAAAACAATTTAAGATTTTAATCAAAAAGTGAGGGTAATTTTGTCAATATAGGAAAAATAGATTTTATCATAACTCCTCTCCCTCCCCTCCCCTCCAAATCCCTCCGATTTGGGAGGAACGAAAAGTTGCTTCAGGAGGGAATCTGATTACCTTCAATCCCCTCCACTCCCCTCATAAAAAATTGAACCAAACATACTTAACTTAAAATATTCCCTCCCCTCCCCTCCCCTCCGAAACCCCCCAACCAAACGGACCCTAAGAGAAGTTATAGAATTTTAAACTATAATATATAGGGTTTTAATAATTTGGTTGGGTAGGACCAGTTAAACAAGTTGAATAGAGCAGTCATAGTCCGAATCAATTCCTGAATCGTTCTTGTAAGAGTATAATTATCGGTTATCTTTCAAGGTTTCTACACAGTTTTTTTAGACAACTTTGTCAGAGTTTAATGGATAATTAAATGGGAAAGTCGTTCTTGAATTTGCAAACATTATTGCAGTAAACCACGGTTCTACAACTATTTGCTTCCTTTTCTTTAAATTTTTATATTAAAAATATCTAAATTAATACAAATGAGTGGTATATTGTGGGGTTTAGTGTGACCCATTTTAAAACTTTTGAAGAGTTATTTGGATATTTGAGAAATGTAGTTGGGTTGTTTAAATAATTGAGAAGAGTGAAATAATATAAAATATTGAGTGGGACCCATTTAAAAAACTCAAATGGGTATTATAGATGTGGATGCTCTAAGTAAATTGGTGGGAATCGACCAAAATTATAAAAAATATATTTGATAAATCAAAGATTTTTTTCAAATCAATAAGTTTGGTGTTACCTATTGTTTTCTTCTTCTTAAAAATTTAAAATTATATCGTTTTATAATTATTTTATTTGAAAAGGTACTATAAATAGAAATCTCATGAGTGAAACATTTATCTCTATTCATAAAAGAAAATCAAAAGAAAAAGTTTTATAGACATAGGAAATTGATTTGATCTATGAAATTTTTTTTGTTTGAATAATTAGACTTAAAATGTGATTTAAGGTATTTCATCTATTTATAGAAAAAAAATTGAATATTAAAATTTTAAAACATCACTTATTTTGAAGTTATTTCAAATAGATTTTCATAAAAATCATTTTTGAAAATACAACTTTTTAAAAAAATTGCGATTTTGACTAAATTTTAATTTCAATAATGTATGCTTATGTTATAGAATGTCAAAATTAGTGTTTTATTTTAGAAAAAAACGAATATAAAAAAATTGAAATATTTTGAAAAACGGTTTTGAAAAATCTATTTTAAAAAATACAAAAAAAAATACATTTTTTTAATGCTGAAACAAACATGGCCTAAATATTTTTACAACTTTGTTATAGGTATCTAATCATTAACTAAATTATTTGATTTAATTCGAGGAAATCAAACAATTTAATTTTTAGTTAAACTATTTGATCCGTTGCTAGGGTTGACAAATTGGCATATTTGTCCCGTTTAGGTCCGTTCAACAAAATCTTTAGAAAAAGGGCAGAGCGAGACAGAAAAATTGGGGTTGCGGATTAAAATTTTTTCCCGCCCAGCCAAAAGGTGAGGGCAGAGTGGGCCCACGGACATTGAATCTATAAATTAAAAAATTGTAAATTAAAAAAAAACATGTGCCCGAAAAAAAATGAGATAAGACGGACACCTTAAAAAATACAGACCTAAAACTTTGTTCTATTCCACACAAAAATTCAGACAAAACGGAAATACACGACAAACCGAACTCATTTTATCACTCTTACTCTTTACGTTAAAGCTCGATGGCTGAGACATATTCATTAAGATTACTGAAGTTGAAAACACGAAAAGAGACCCGAAATTTGGTACGGTACTCCAGTGGCGGAGCCAAAAATTTTAGGGAGTCTGGGCAAAAAATTTACATCTTGTTTTTACTAATTTTACACATCGTTCCTACTAATTTTGCCTCTGATTTTGTCTAAAAAAATTTGCCCTTGATTTTGTCCAAAAATTTCACACCCTATTTTTACTAATTTTGCCCTTAATTTTGTTTAAAAATTATTAATTTTGTCCTTGATGTTGTCTAAAAATCGACTATTAAGTGGGGAGTATACAATAAAATGGGGGGTTGAGCCCGGGCGCGTGCCCGAGCTCGTTGGGCTGAAGCTCCGCCCATCGTACTCGTTAATTTTTTAAAACACAAAGTACAAACATAATATAGGATTCTAACTCTTTTTAGAAACACAAGACATGATTTAAGGGTGGTTATTACTCTTTCGGTTTTATCAGATCGACCGAACAAAGACAATTCAATGAATAAGGTTGTTTGTTTTTTTTTCTTGGTCATAATAAAGTTGATTTATAGAATAAGCAAAACAAAATTATAAAAGTCTAACAATGAAAAAAAGAAAGATATACATCGCAATAAAACACAAGCTCACACTGCATTAGAAAGAATAAAAACACTTAACTACGCACTTATCCTTCACAATACACTTTTATTTGAAAATATAAAATACAAATACAAAAAATGAACTAGGGTTGTAGAAATTTGGACTAATGCCATTGATTCATATTCTAAATCTATGTTTAAGGTCTGATTTAAAGAAGACAAAAATATGAATCATCTGATCTTCAACGAGAGTTTCAAGTAATTAAAAAGCTTTGTGTGGACCTCAATTATGGACCTTATTATGCTTACCATTTGGTCCACTTGGTGAGACCCAATCTTCTCCTTCCAAAGATCTTCGAGTAGTTCTATGTAAAATTAACAACTCATGCAGAAGACGTTGGCTGTCTATATGTCTTTCAAGATTCCTACGAGCCTGCAGCAAACTCATGAAGAAGGTGGACATCATTAACATAACTAGGAAGATTTTCACTAATGTTGTTGTATTTGCCATGCAGTGGCAATGTTGTTTGTGCTTGCTATATAATTAAGGGTTATGATGTGAGAGTGGTATAGAGTCAAGCTCATATCAAGTACTATATATATAATAGGAAGCTGGGTTTGTTTCTTCATTCACTCTAAGAGAGACTCTAAATAATATTTAAATTAGTCAAAGCTATACATATAAAGATTCCTTTAACTTTTAAAATTAAGTTAAAAGGAATTTTGATGTAGTCTTTTTTTATTTGTAGTTAGTGAGTACCATTTAGTTGATATTTGATTTGTTGGGACATAGGTCAAACCTACAATTTTTATTTCTAGGTACTCTAGGTTAGTGAATTTTTCGTTAGACTAAAAATATTTAAAATGGTATTTTCCTGTTAGTTTTTATCGAGAAAATTTCAACTAAAGATATATAATTTGAAAAGAGTTTATATAAAGTAAGTCAATTGTTGATATGAAATTCTAATAACTTAGTATTTAGAATTTATTGATCATATGAGTCACCCATTATTTATATTCACACGTTAAATTCAATAGTATTGGATGTGAACCGGTATATTAAAAAATCTCAAGTCTCGCATTAATATAGAATGACATCTATCGACATATAAAAATGTTAACAATGTCAAATTAAGCTTGTTTATTTTATCTATATATGATACAAAAAGTCTTACTTAATTGATAAAATTTTATATATATATATATATATATATATATATATATATATATATATATATATATATATATATATATATATATATATATATATATATATATATATATATATATATTCTTTGAGAATTATAGATTTAATTTAAATTTAAATTTCAATATATTTATGTTTAAGATATAATATTGTACTTATAAAAAAGTACATAATGTGTGGCACTTTCATATTGGTAGAGAAAGCCAGACATCTTAGTGGATTTATGTGGATTAAAACTTGCTTACGGCGGCGAAGAATTCTGTTCGGTGGTGTTTTTTGCTATGGAGAGAGTAAGCTCACGTGAGGTGTGAAATTTTTTTGTTAGACTCTTTGAAATTAAAAATATTTAAAATTAATGTTTTACAATTAATATTTTTTTAGTCCTTTATTAAGAAAATCTCAAGTCTTACATCAGTTAGAAATAGAAGGGTTTATATAGAGTGGCATTTATCACCTAACAAATCAATTTTGTAGGATGAGTTATGTCGAATTTGTTATTAAGGTTGATTGACATATTTTTGTAGACAACTTATTTAGCAAGATGTCTCGACAAATGGTGAGAAATTATATCTCTTGTATTCTATGTTCTTTTTGAAGTGAGATAATTGTATGTTCGCTTCGTTTGAAATTTATTTAATCAAAAGGTTTTTTTAGCTTATCATATATTTCTTTTGGAAAAAATTCTTTAACATAAATCAGTTTAAAAAGATTTAATTAAATTATAATCTACATGAAAAAGATTTTATTAGATTTGGTTTAATTCAAAAAAATTTGATTGCTAAATATTGGATTCAATTGATTTTAGAGTTGTCCCAATTGGAGATTTTGGCTGAATAGTATTTCCTATATAAAGAAGTGGTTCTCCTTATTTGAAAACTCACATTTTGAATAAATAAATTGAGTGTATCGTATTTGAGTTTCTTTGAGTCTTTGTATTTTGTTTAGTGTGTAATGCACTATCTTAGAGAATCTTTCATAATTTAGAAAGATAAAATATTTGGAATGTAATTGTGATTTTTGTCACACCATAAGTAATTGGTTCTTGCAAACACTTGAGATAGTATTTGAGTGAAAGTGAGAGGATCTAAGATTTAGAGGAGCTGAGTTGACATTTACATGTAGTATAAGGAAAATGAAACTAAACTAGGAGAGTTCAAATGAGATCGTCGTGTATTATTGACTACTTGAATTAATGAATTTCCTTTCTTCTGGGCTATAACCTTCCAGATATATGTAACGTTGCATCAAACTGCGTTACCAATTTTTGTGTTCTTTAATTTTTTAAAATTTTTCATCGCTTAATTCATATTATCTTGTCTCCCACATTGTTACAATATTGTGTGAGACATCTTTTTTAACTAATCAAAATTTCAATTGGCATCAGAGCATGCACCCTATTCTAGTCGGGTGTGTTCTAGAGTATTTATTATTTTTAAGATGGGCAATATGAAAGAAATAAGATATGTTAATCATTCACCAATTCTAGATGATATAGTTATCATTATTGAAAAAGCTCGCATGGTTACTTTTCTTAAGTATATGGATAGCAAGACATGGAAAGCAATTATCATTGGATGAATTCCTCCAATGGTCACTACTAAAGATAATTATATATTTGTGAAGCTTGAAAAAGATTGGACACCTGCTGGAAATGAAGTTGCTCTTGGAAATTTTCGCGATCTAATGCTATTTACAATGGAGTCAACAAAAATATTTTCAGGATCATCAACATTTACACTAGTGCTAAAGATACTTGGGAAAGTCTTGAAGTTTCTCATGAGAGTACTGTTAGAACAAGATTTGTTCTTATCAATTATCTTAGTTTTGATGATAACAATAATATGAATTTTGCTTAAGATAATATGGTACTCTAATCCAATGCAATTTCCCTTTCAGGAAATATATAAAGAGTACGCATAATTCAGCGCTCAGAAGATGTGTCTCAAATGGTTCAACATGCAACATCAGAACATGGTCTGGCAAGACATCAGAAGATGGTCGAAGCAGAATCAGAACATGGGTCTATGAAAGCATCAGAAGAACATGAGATCAGAAGCACTGAAGATCAGAAGATGGTATCACGCTCAGAAGCACTTCAAGGTCAGAAGATCAGAAGATGCTATGCACCAAGCTGTTTGACTCTGATGATATTCAAACGTCGTATTCACAAACATCAGATCAGAAGGAAGTACACGTGGCAGACTACGCTGACTGACAAAAGGAACGTTAAAGCTACTAAAGGCTACGTCAGTAGACACAGCGTGAACAAGGCTCGAGGTAGTTGACAAAAGCGTATAACATTAAATGCAAAGCTGTACGGAACACGCAAAGCATTAAATGCATTCAACGGTCATCTTCTCAACGCCTATAAATATGAAGTTCTGATGAGAAGCAAGGTTACCAATTCTTATCAACTCTGAACGAAAATAAACTTGCTGAAACGCTATTCAATCAAAGCTCAGAATCTTCATCAAAGCTCACTACATTGCTGTTGTAATATCTTAGTGAGATTAAGCTTAAACTGTAAGAGAAATATCACAGTTGTGATTATAGCTTTTAAGAAGCATTTGTAATACTCTTAGAATTACATTAAGTTGTAAGGAACTAGAGTGATCGTGTGATCAGTATACTCTAGGAAGTCTTGGCAGTTGGCTGAGCAGAAAGTCTTAGGAGTGAACTAAGCCTAGAGTGATCGTGTTGATCAGTAGACTCTAGAAAAAGTCTTAGGAGTGAACTAAGCAGTTGTTCCCGGAGTGATCAGTGTGTGATCAGAAGACTCTGGAAGACTTAGTTGCGGACTAAGTGGAAAACCATTGTAATCCGTGCGATTAGTGGATTAAATCCTCAGTTGAGGTAAATCATCTCTGCGGGGGTGGACTGGAGTAGCTTCGTTAACAGCGAACCAGGATAAAAATAATTGTGCATTTTATTTTTATCGTCCTAGATTTAAAGTTACACTTATTCAATCCCCCCCCCTTTCTAAGTGTTTTTCTATCCTTCAAGTACCTCTAAAGTTTGTATGTCAAGACTTCAGCTATTCTCCACAAAATTTGAAAATTTGAAGATGTGTGATAATGAAACTATTTTTGAATTCAATCTCGCCTTCATGACATTGCTAATTATTCTTTTACTCTTCGTAAAAAGATATCTAATGAGAAACTTGTGAGGAAAGTTCTAAGATCTCTGCCAAAGAGGTTTGACATGATGGTTATAACCATCTAGGAAGCATAAAATGTCTTCGTGATGAAAGTTGATGATTTAATTGGCTCCTTGCTAACCTTTGAGACGACCATTAATGACGAATCTGAGAAAAAAGGTAAAAGTGTCGTATAAAGAAAATATTATCGATTATGAAGACTAAGTAGATTATGGCACTGATGAAAATCTAACTGAATTTATTGTTATCCTTGTTAAGAACTTTAGCAAGTTTATGAGAATACTAGATAAAATATTTGAGAATAATGTCTCTACTAATATCAAAGACAATCAACAACATAATTCAAAAGGTGGCAACTTTCAACGTCGAGAAAAATATGGTGAAAGACAAATAAAAGGCCAAAGTAATTCTATTTTGTGAATGTGAGAGATTTCGACACATTCAAGATGAATGTCCTCAGAGAAAGCAAAGAAAAAGTTACAATGCCACCTTCTCGGATGGTGAGTCAGACGAAGAAAGTGAGTCTTTTAAAATATCATGTGGGCTCTTATGCTTGTGAGTTAGGAAGATACATATTAGTTGACGATCTGATACCATATATGATGTTCATATCCAATAGAGGGAGTTGAGCATGCGAGGTCAACAAAATGTTGACACAGATGATGGTTCACAGATGGACATGACAAGTGCAATAGAAGCATTGTGGAAAAGATTCGGGTCTTTGGATGTTCTAGGAAAAATAGCATTAAAAAGTAGAGTGTGTGAAATTGCTTACCCCACTATGTCTTTAATATGCCCACCACCTCAATAAATAAAAACCAAAGAATGAGTGAAGAAAAAGGAAGAAACTAGTGGGTATGATGTTTATCGGAAGCTTTCATACCATGAGAATACTAACCAAGCATAATTTGATTCTCAAAGATCGTCAAAAAACCATGTACACAATCTTCTCAAAATCAACCATCTCAAAAGTAGCCATCTAAGAAACAATATTCTAAGAAGCAATCAACTCTAAATCAATACATTACTCAATTTCCTATACACATTAGGCCATATATTGATGACATAGTGGGTATTGAAGAAGATGAGAATTTTGGGTATAGAATTATTGCATCATTGCATGGATATGATGAGGATGGTTGGTCCATTGTCCATCGAGACTTGGATAATGAATTGAAAAATAGATCGAGTCTCTATGTGAAGTTATTTGGAGATTTATTATCAGAAGTGAGATAATATTTTATGATTTCATGTTTGATTCCTCATCCATAGGAAAAATAGATGACTTTACCTGATACGGGTTATGTGATATCAAATAAATATAATATCATTCTTTTTTGTTATGGTATCCTAGTTTGACTTTCTTTCTTATGACGACATCACATTCACCTACCATATATGTCTATTGCATTGGTTTTGTAAACCAAAATCATTGGTTCAGGTAATAATTTTTCTATATTATTTAATTTTGACATAATTATTTATATGTTAGTTATTTTTTACAAAAGCAAGGATTTTCGTTGCCAGAAGTCACATTGGATTGAAAGAAATAGCATTTTTAGGAAACAACCCCTTAGTTGTTAGATTTTTTAGGACCTTTACAACATTGACAACAACTTACACATGTTAAACATTGTTAACTTAACATAGTACATTAAATTATATTAAATGCCATTGGCTCAAAATTATATTAGATGTTATTATAACTAAGAATATCTCAAAATTATATCAAATGCCATTTTCTCAATGCATCCAAAAATTTGAAAATCAAATGAAAAAAAAATGAAAATTTAAACCAATAAACTATAGTACATAACAATGTTGTAAAAACCGGACCGGACCGGCCGGTCGGACCGGTTGAACCGGGAACCGGGCCAGTATCCGGCCTAGTCTAATGCTTGGATCGCTTGCGTTGCTAAACCGGTGTGGAACGTTAAAAACCGGGTCAGACCGCTGAACCGGCGGTTCCTGCAAACCGGTGGTTCAAATGTTATTATTATTTTTTTAATTAAAGCAAAACGACGTCGTTTTGCGTATTAGTTTTAAAAATTAAAAACAAAATTCATTCATTCTCTTCAGTCTTCACTCTCAGACCAGTACCCTTTTTCCCAGATTCCAAATGGACGAGCAACCCTAGTCCCTAAATAAAAGCATCTTCAGCTCAAAGTTTAGTTCAAAATAATGTTAGAGGAAAGACTGATATAGCTTGGGCACATTGTACTAGAAGTCTTGATGGAAAATCTCTTGTTTGTATGTACTGTCACAAATCTTTTGGTGGAGGTGGAATTCATAAGGTAAAGCAACACTTGGCTGGAATAGTAGGAAATTTTGAAATTTGTAAGAAAGTGTCTGCTGAAATTCGTTTTCAGATGAAACAACATTTCAATGAGCGGAGTAAGAAAAGAAAAGCTTCAGATGTGTGTTATACGGTGAACTGACTTTTTATATCGAAATGTTGCGGATAGCAAGAGTCGCCACCGACTTTTATTTTATCCAATTAGAAAGGCTAAAAGAACAGGAAAATACCTTTTAAAGATTTTGAGTTCGGGGGGTAAGTTATACAAAGGGAAGGTGTAAGGCACCCTTTGTATCCATGGTTATCCATGGGCTCTTAATTGCTTAGCTCACTTTTGTATTGTTTGAAATGTTTGAAAAGGAGGTGTGAAAAGTAAAAACTTTGAAGAAGAACTTTAGCTTGTAAATAAGCGTAGTCTTTTTGAATTTGATTTTGAAAAGAGTGGGAAAAAGATTTTGAATTTAGAGCAAGCAATTTAGTAGCAACTACCCTAAGTTTGAAAAAAAACGTCCTTTTAGCTTTTCAGGCGAAAGGATCTACCCATACCATAAGAGGGCAGGAAGTCTTTTAATTGGATTTGAAGGGTCATCGAGTTATAGTTCTCCATAAGACTGTCCCATGCCATAAAGAGGGCAGGTAGTCTAAGGGAAGGATATAATAGTCATTTAAGGCATCATGCGAGGATACCTTAGCAATTGGGACAATCATCATATTTTTACCGAGGCAGCTTCGAGGGAGTTTCAATAACTTTGAAGGCGACAGGCAACATTGCTTTAGGTATCCTCGGAATCGAGGGACTTGACTATTTAGCATACTTAGAGGCAACAGGTTTATAAGGCAACAGGCAACAAGATGGATTACCCTAAAGGTGTGTGTGTGGCACAATCACGTGGTCAACTTCAATGACATTTATCTTATAAGTTAGTGATCTAGGTTCAGTTAATAATCTTGCACTCCCTATTTTACTAACCACGCAGTTTAAAATGAGCGGAAATTAAAGGCAGAAAATAAATTCCTACGCTATTACAATAAACACCTGCGGGGATGGGGGAAATTAACAAACAAAAAAAATAAGAAGGATCAATAATTAGTTTTAAACATTGAATGCCTTGATCTCCCTCGAACCTTCGATTGACCCTGAAAATTAAAATATAAATAATAGGGGATGAGTGTAGGAGTTTTCTTTGATGCATCATGATCAATCCTTGATCAAATGATGAATGATACTTCATAATGAGGATGTTGACCAAAAATCAGAAATTTTGACTGTGGTTTCACCGTAGTTTGACTTTTAGGTCAACCAGTTGATTATCGATCGTTTGGGCCATTGAGTGAGCAATCCTTTGAATCGAGACCTGAAATTTGTCATGGAGGTAGTTTGAAACATCATAAGCCATATTAGATGTCTTGGAGCTTTTGATCCATTGATTTTTCCTCAGAACAACAAAATCCTAGTTCCTTGAATATTGTTTAGGAGGGTGTGTCTTTAAACTTTGTACTTTGATTTGAATTTGAACAAGAGAAGTAGTATGGGCAAATTTTGGGGTATGACAATGTGGCTGAAAGTGAGTCGTTTACTACGGAGGGAGGTGAATTGCAAATTGGTGCATCTAAAAAGCCGGACGCTCGCATTGGTACTTATTTTTTACCAAGAACAACTCCGGGAGCTCAACCTACTTTAAAAAGTGTGATGCAAAGTAAAGAAGTGGTAGAAAAGTGTGATCTTGCTATTTCCAAGTGGTTTATAGATGCATCTATTCCTTTCAATGTTGCAAATTCACCGTATTTTCAACCTGCAGTTGATGCTCTTTGTTGTATGGGTGCTGGATATAAAGTTCCTACCATGCATGCTCTTCGTGGTAATTTGATAAATAAGTGGGTTGATGACGTGAAGATACAGATAGAGCAATATCGTTCTATTTGGAAGGATACAGGTTGTACTCTTATGGCAGATGGGTGGACTGATCGTTGTAGGAGGACTCTTATCAACTTTTTAGTTTATTGCCCCAAAGGAACTGTTTTCATAAAGTCTGTTGATGCCTCTGGTGCTTCTAAAACTGCAGACACATTATTTAAGCTTTTCAAGGAAGTAGTGTTGTATGTTTGTCAGGAAAATGTTGTTCAAATCATTACAGATAATGCTGCGAATTATGTTGCTGCTGGAAAGTTGTTGGAAAGGGAGTTTCCTAAGTTGTTTTGGTCTCCTTGTGCAGCACATTGTATTAATTTGATGTTGCAAGACATGGGGAAATTAGAGGAAGTAAGTGAGGCAGTGTCACATGCTTCAAAAATTACCAAATACATATATAATTATTGTTTGGTTTGTTTGGTTTATAAACAAGACTATTTTGTTCTTGTCTTGATGAGATAAGAATATTGGTTCTATGGTTAAGAATATATGATACCGTTTTATAGTTAAGAAATATGCTATTGTTTGGTTTGTTTGGTTTATAAACAAGACTATTTTGTTCTTCTCTTGATGACATAAGAGTATTGGTTCTATAGTTAAGAATATATGATTTTGTTTGGTTTATTAAGAATATTTTATGGTTCTATATTTAAGAATATGTGATATTTATTGGTTTGTTAAGAATGTATATTATTGTTAGATTTGTTAAATTTATTTGATTCTATGTTTGACATTGCCGTTAATGATTTGTAGAACCAAGAAGAAACAAAATTATGATCCTATTAACTTTGAAACACTTGGTGATCATTCTAATTGGGTGCTGGAGGATTCCCCGCCATTCTTGACCATTGAGGAGGTGGAAGCGCTACGCAAAGATCTTGCTAGTATGACAATCCAACCTATTTCAAATGATATTGGTATGGTATTGATTTTTGTGATTACAATTATGTTATTTTAATTTCTTAAAATATGTCAATTTCTAAACTCTTTAAATTGATGTTTTTATAGATGAATTAAATTTGGATGAGCTTGATGTTGAGGGAAATGCACCACTTAACTCCGAAGAAAACAACCAAAGTAATGATATCATTGATGGGGAAGATGTTGCAAATGCGATTGATTTTGTCGGAGATGGTTTTGATATTGAAGGAGATCCCAACATTGAGATAATTTTACCTCCTTGGAACTAAATTTAATAGATATTTGAGTCTTTTGGTTCTAAAGTATTCAATTAGTTTATGTTGCAATTAGACTTTGTAATTTGTACTACTTTGATATGTGTAATACTTATGTTTAAATTTGCACTAAATTTGTAATTTTTAAGTGCTGAGCAAACTATATTTGTGCTTTTTAAGAGCCTTAAACTACATGGATTATTAGTATTTTCAGCACCTAATGTACAACTTCTGAATTTGTGATTTTTAAGAGTCTTATTTATAGATTATGCTGTTAATAGATCAGCTTTTAAGTGCTAGTTATAATTTTTTTAGAGATTGAATGATCCGGTTCGACCGGTTTTATACCGGTTTAATGGATTATATAGTTTTATTATAATGACATGTTTAATCCGATTTGGTCATGCGGTTCGACCAGTGACCCAGTACCCTCACCGATTTGATGACCGATCCTATTTTAAAAACATTGGTAGATAGGAGTATTTTGGTCAATTTTCATTAATTGCTGGAATAGGAGGATAAATGTAAATTGTCGGAGTAGGAGGATAAATGTGATAAAATTTCCAAGGCAAGAGCAAGACCCATCCATTGGGGCCAGAAAAAGGTGCTCCAACCGCCTAACCGGCGCGTGCAAAGCCTTTCCGGGAACTGACCTGCCCCAGTTTAGTTCGTCCGGCAATTACACACCACGCGCGAAAAAACCGCCTACGAAAACATTTCAAATTTTCCCAATAAAACTTCCGCGCCACAAAAGCCTCTTTCCCTTCAACCACCGCGTTAACAACAAAACCCAAACAAACAACTCCTCATTAGTCCGTGCATTACACGCTCCAAACAATAGCGTGAAACCGCATCCTTTAAAATTGGTGATATTATGTTTCTCATATTAGATTTCGCAGTACACCCCCAGACGCGTGTGGTATCACCGTTCTACAGACGAACCCTCTCCGATCCCGTACACCTGTGACGCGATAAGAGGATATACCGTTCTAGAGAGAGAAAGAGAGAAACACTTCACAGAGTTCTAGAGAGAGAAAGCGCGTCTCGACTCTCGAGAAGATAGAGAAAGAACGAGCTATAGATCTGAATGGAGTGAAGGTAACTTTACTCTGCGTGTTTGGTTCTTCGCTTTTTTTGAACTTGATCGGTGAAAAACCCTAACCCTAACGCTTTTAGGTTTTTCTTCAATTCGTTCAATTTTGGTTCCGTTAAACCCTAGATTCGTATTCTAGGGTTTGGAATTGTTGTTCGGTGAGGGTGAATAAGAACTAGGGTTTTGAATGAATGGCTTCGGAGGTTATAGTTAGAGACGAGGGAGTTAGAGAGATACAGAGATACTCGGAGAATAACGTGTATAGGAGAAAAGCGTTCAAAAGTTCGAAGAATAAAGTTAACAACGCCTTGAGCGATGTTCCTCGTGCTAGTTCTTCATCTGCTGCTACCACAACTGTCACTGCTGATGGAACGAAGGAGAATGGAAACAATAACAATGTTTCTGTTCAGCAGCCGGATCGGGTTACGGCTCCCGAGAATGGGAATTCGCCTCGTCCTGTAGTGAATTCTAGGTTGGATGTGGTTTCTGAAGACTCGTCTAGTTTGAATCTTCCGCAGGAGGAACATTTTACTCTTGATGTTCAGCTGGAAGATGCTCCTGGTTCGCTAGAACCATCTTTGAGGAACTGTGATAATAAGCAGGGGGTGGAGAATGGTGTTAGCAATGGCCTGACTTCGCGGTCGAAGCAGGAGACACGGGAGCTTAGGAGGAGGCTTGAGAGCGAGCTTGAAACAGTGAGATCTTTGGTGAATAGGATTGAAGAGAAGCAAGGGATGGTTGGGATGTATGGTGGTAATTTGAATATGTCGGTGGATTATCATATGGTTAATAATGGCGGTGGAGCTAAGCGCACTCACTCTGAGGTAGTATCTGCAGGTGTTCCGAGAGAGCCTACTAGGCCTTTACGTCAGTTAAGTGTAATGGTGTTAGAGAATAGTCAAGGGGTTAGTGAAATTATTGAAAGGGAGAAGAGAACACCCAAGGCAAACCAGTTCTATTGCAATTCAGAATTCTTGCTTGCAAAAGATAAGTTCCCGCCTGCAGAGAGTAACAAGAAGTCAAGATTGAATGGAAAGAAGCATGGCAGGGGAGAAATGGGACACGGGCTTGGGGTAGTAGCGAAATATTTGAAGAGCTGTAGCTCATTGCTTGAAAAGTTGATGAAGCACAAGCACGGTTGGGTGTTTAATAAACCAGTTGATGTTGAAGGTCTTGGTTTGCATGATTATTTTATAATCATCTCTCATCCAATGGACTTGGGTACTGTGAAGTCGAGGCTGAACAAGAATTGGTACAAATCACCCAAGGAGTTTGCGGAGGATGTGAGACTTACTTTTCGTAATGCCATGACATATAATCCTAAAGGCCAAGATGCTCATATAATGGCGGAGGAGCTATTAACATTGTTTGACGAAAGGTGGGCTATTATAGAGGCAAATTACAATCATGAAATGAGGTATGTCATGGACTACGGGCCAGCTGTTTCTGCACCTTCACCTCTGTCTAGAAAGACTCCTGCTTTCCGGCCTCCACCTCTAGACATGAGAAGGATTCTGGATAGGTCAGAATCAATGACAAAACCTCCAAAACCCACGAACTTTACTCGTTCAGCTCGAACTCCTGCTCCCAAAAAGCCTAAAGCTAACGATCTTCACAAAAGAGACATGACATTTGAAGAGAAGCAAAAACTTAGCACACATCTTCAGAATCTACCTTCTGATAAACTAGATGCTATTGTACAGATCATGAAGAAACAAAATTCAGCACTTTCCCAACATGATGATGAAATTGAAGTGGACATTGATAGTGTGGATGCAGAGACTCTTTGGGAGCTTGATAGATTTGTTACCAACTATAAGAAAAGTTTGAGCAAATACAAGAGGAAGGCTGAACTTGCAATTCAAGCTAGAGCAGAAGCTGAGCAAATGGCCCAGCAGAGGGTAAAATTATCAATTTCAACTTTTTAATATCCCGTGTCTTCTTTGGCAAACAATTGTAGTAATTGATTTCATTTAATACTTCCTGTAGAGCCAAGCACAAGACGACGTTGTTGAGGTACCTAGAGAAAGACAAGCAGGTATAGCAGCTTGCAAACTATTTTTTTATCTCGTATCATCTTTTCATCAATTAAATTAATTGAAATATTTTGTCTGCTTGTTTCTGAGCAGAGGAAAGAAATGCTCCCCCATCCTTGCCCGTCCAAGGGGAAATTCAAGTGGATAATCGGAGTAACACAAGTAGCTCAAGCAGCTCAAGCAGTGATTCTGGCTCTTCATCAAGTGGTATATTAATTAATTATTTCCAAGATGTCTGTCCGATATTCATGGTTCTGGAAAGTCACCTTGTCTTATTCTTTTATTCTAATGTCTGATATTTACTTGCTTTTGCAGATTCTGATAGTGACAGCTCCTCGGCGTCTGGGTCTGATGCAAGGTCACCGTGAACCTGAATACTTCCCGTGAGGTACATTGCAAACTCCTAATTTTTATCTCGTTATATATTCTTTATTTCTTGTATGTTTTCTGTTTTGAATTGTCTACGCTTTTGTCTTTTGATTTCATAGAGGTATATATGTGTGATCTTTCAGGATGACTTCTTTTAACTTCACTTCATGATTGTGTTGTTCATTAATGAGTAATCATTGACCATTAGATATGTGGTTGATTGTATTTCTGTATTTCTAGTGCATCTGGCTCGTTATGTATCTACTGTTTACTTAGCTACTTAATTTGAATGACCAGTTTACATATTGGAAATTTAAGGTAGTCATGTGATACAGGTTTGATAATTAGATTGACATTTCTGCTTTTATGGCTTGTGACCAGTGTTGCGCTTTTAGATCTTTTTTCTACTCCATATTGTGCAATTTTATCAGAATTAGAAAATATTTGATGCTAGCCTCTATTAAGTTTGATGCTTATTCATTTTTTCTACTCCATATTGACCACTATTTTTAGTTATTAAACAGTGTTGCTATAGTCTCTTGAAGGTTTGTCCTTTTAAAATATCAATTCATTAAAAGTGAAATCATAGGCTTTTACGGGACTGCTTTACTGTGCACATTTGTTGGCATAGCCCGCACTATTCAAGATGTGATATTGCTTAAGTTTATTTTATGGGTAATTGTCCAAGGAATTCTGCTTTCTACATTCTACATTATTTCATATCCCCGATAACCAAAGTTGTTAAATTGGTATATGCATGCGTGTGTGAATTGTTACTGAGCCGTACCGACTGATGTGCACCTCAGCTGACCAATATAAGTGTAGTTAATGTTAGCTTATAATAAAGAGATTACTGGAAGATTGCACTGTTGTTAAAATATCAGTCAAATAACATCCACCTGAAACATCTGGAGTGTATTCTCTTGAAAAGCAACTAACGGTAGGGTGAGAAATGAGAACCATAATTACTAATCTCAGATAGCTGCATGGAGTGACTGATCTAGAATACACTATGATGGATAGCAGGGGTTACAGCTATTCTAACTTCAATGGAAAATAACTTATATTTCATGACATATATAAATAGTCATTATACTCAAGCAGAACGTACAAGAAGATAGCAATAAAAGTCATGGCAATAAAGAGCTGTTTGTTGTGGAGTTATTTCTGTGTTGTTGGGAGGAAGATGCATTGCCACTTTCATGAAGAGGATGATAACACATAGTCAGGGAAAAACATACTAACTAGAGTTTCTGGCAGTGAGAATAAATGAAGGAAAAAGGAAAGGGATAGTGGGTGAAAGAGAACAACAGAGCAGAAAACAGGGAGAAGAAAATAAAGAAAAGAAGAGAGAGGGTTTCCAACCTGCAGTGAAGTGAGCATAGAGGAGAAAAGGAGAGTGGTTTCCCAACCTGAGTGAAGGGGACAGAGAGTGGAGTGGGTTCACCGGGAAACAACACTTGGAGGCCAGAAAGCAACTGCTGCTGACTAGAAAGTGGCGAAGGTTGGGCTGTGTACAACTTTTGTGGCATAAGGACATCCTCTACGAAGGAAGGATGCTTCCTTTTTTGAGAAAGGGAGTGTTGGTTGATGTTTTTTCCTTTCCTTGAAGCCTGAATGTTATAAAACCCCCAAACTCCCCAACTTTTCCTTTCCTTGGATAAAAGGAATGAGGAATGGGAAATGGAAGAAATGATAGTTCCCCAATTTGAATAAGGAGGGGTTTGTTTTTCTTTATAATACGAAATCCCCCTAAAATGGGAGAACTCAAATTGTATTGAAAGAGGAATTTGGAGAATTTTACTGGGTTTAGATAAATTTTTCAAATTCAGTCTACATTGTTATAATCTATTCAAAACTAAAAATATATTAATGATAAACTTTCATTTATCGTTCTTCACAAAAAATGTGAAAGATTTCTCTATTTTTTCTTTACTCCCCTCCCTCCAAAGCTTTCTTCCTTTCAAACTCGCAAACAAAGTCTAATACACCAGCAACCAACTTTGATACCAATTGATGAAAATCCAAGCATTTGGAAAATTCTCCCTCAAAAGCTAGCTATCAAGGGTAGAACCAACCCACTTAAATACGCTAAAGAGCATTCGCAATCACATACCCTCACAATTATGTTTAATTTTGCTGCTGGAGTGGAACTAACCATATTTATGTAGGAACTGTTAGGGATGCATAATTAAAGATTACTTGGGTCGTAGTAGTGGTAGTAATGGTACTGCTTTTTTTTTTCCTGTTCATTTTGTGTTGTGTTTTTTCACTACCCTTATCAGAGTTTATACTGTTGAGTTTTGTCATTGATTTTGAAATACTGGTTTCTTTTATTTGTTAATAAATTACTATTGATTTCTGGCCCAGTCTTGTTGAAATTGTAAATATTCATGCGATAATTGTCTGGATTTCATATTTTAACAATGTAACTTTGTGCTGGAACAATCCTCTTTGTGCATTTTAAAACTATGAACAAATCAATATATCATGTTACTCCTAAAAAGTGTGTACTAACTGCTCCTTTTTCTTTTCAATTTCATGTTGCAGATGTCAAATACATAGATTAGATAGTGATGCAATGCTTGTCTAGTTGATTTTTTTGAAGCTTCAAGATTATGGTTCTGAATTTAGCATTTGGTTTGTAGAGAAAGCTTCTGAAGGCCACTTTCGATTTCCTGCTGTGCAGTACAGGATCTTTATTTCTCATTTGATTGATTAAACTCTTAATCTGTTGCTATTTAGGGTTTTACTTGTGATAGCAGGCTCCTGTATAATATTTGGTAGAATGTGAAGATAATTAGATAGTTTTCTGTAGGAGTGTACATCGATTGCTAACTACTGTACTCATGAAGTTCCAAGTTCCATTGATGAATTAATATTATTTTGTGCTAGCAGATTTAGGGTTCTTGGTGTTAAACCAAGATATCATGGATTTTGTATCAATTTGGTTCCTACTGATGTAGGGAGGGGCATTTTGGGTGGGGTGGGGTGTTAGTTTTCAAATATTTAAGGAAAATTCGCTTCCTGAATGAGCAATGACTATGATGCCCATACATGACATACAATTACAGTGCATTGTATTATGCTTGTCTCACTTAGATTTAGAATTTTATGTTGCTTTCGTGCACATTTGTATTATTTAAACCTTAGATTTCAGGTATTGTATATCTCACCTGTTTTTTAATCTGCATTGAAGTTTTTAAAATATCCCAGTGTCACAACTCACAACAAAAGAGAATGTGTAAATGTCGCATTTTGTTTTACAAATTCTTTTTGGGCAACAATAAAAACATTCTTTTTCTTTATGTACTAGTCAATCAAAAGACTTTATAGCTGGAAGAATCATTCTCTGCCTTTTTCGTAGCTATTAGTATAATGTAAATTCTTTAAATACTTATTCTTACAAAATCAATTTTATATGATTTATGAGGTTATGCTTTTTTTAAAGAGATGAACAAAAGCATCTTGAAAAAGCATTCTATGTAATTATAGTAAATTATAGAGATGTGACATTTTCATTTTTCTAGGTGATGCTGTAATGGCATCTACAATTACAGTAATAATGAAAAAAGAAAAATGACTGAAAATTTTGTTAGTTACTCCTATAGTTGTTATAAGCATAAGAGACAATTCGATCAACAGAAATTTATGTTTTTTAGTCAAAATTAAAATCAAATATATCAATTTAAACTAAATCTAATATCTCTTTCATGTGATTGGGAGTCTGGGACCATAGGAAGTAGTTTATAATTCAGTTTGACATAACTGGTAGTTGAGTTAATTTTTAGTGGTTGAATTAATGTTGGAATCAGGGGTATTTGTGGTTCAATAACTGCATTGAATTGAACCAAATGAATGATTTAGTTCAGTTTTTAAAAACCACTTTAATAAAAAAATCAATTAAATATTAAAATGGTTTCAATTCAGTTATAAACAACTTTGTATTTATAAATTGGTTTCCAATCAAATTTCTAATTATAAACTAGTTTTAAACCAATTTATAGTTAGAAACCAGAGATGTTCCCTTGTGAAATCTAGTGGAATAATGAAACTAGAAATGTTCTTCAACTATTATATAAATTATATGTAATGCTGTTAATATTTTCTTTTTCTTTTATTTATCACGTGAAAATTACTGTTTTGCAAGCAAACGTGCAGGGTATATACAATACTTTGTATGGATAAATCTTTTTGGATAAACTTTTTTCATTAAGTTGACACAAGATTTTCCATATTAATTCAACTAACTAATTGATTATAACTTTACAATTCTAAATGTTATATAAATTAATTATACATATTTTGTTTTTTTATCAAATTTATTGTATTTATTAACGTTGGTGTACAAGGAATTGAAATAAATTTTTTTATTTTCCAGAAAAAGTAATTAAAAAAACATCTCTTTTTATTTTCAGAAAAAAAGGCTAATTATATTTTTTTTCAAACAAAAAAACTGGGACAAAATTTACACTTTTTTTTTGTTTTCTATTTTAGAGAAAACAATATTCTTAAACTTTATTTTAAAAAAATTAATAAAAATATTTTTATTAACTTTTTTAATGTTTTTAAAAATAATGAAACTGACTTTTAACTTAAATTTGGTTAATTGAATTGTTTATAATATGTGGTTTAGTTCATTAACCATTTAAATGATTTAAGTTTTTTGTAATTAAGTGCAATTCAGTTTGGACATATGGTACCCCTAGTTAGAATCGATGTGAGGTTTAGTGAGAGTTTAAACACTTAACACAATGAAATAACACATGCTTTAATTAGTGTTAAATGAATATTTTCTGTTTCAAGTGGCATCAAGATTCTAGTTTGTGGTAAAGTAGTCTAGTTTGTGGTAAAGTAATTTTTTGCTGTAATTCAAAATAACACAATTATGTTTGGACATTTCGATAAACACATAGTGCGCAACATTTTTTTTTTAAAAATTGAAAGCTTCATCGTCATAAAAAAGGCAAGGAGATCCATCTCAGCATAAAATGTTAAGGAGAACACAGTGAGCATGTTCTCAGTACTTGGAAAAGGACCCTGAAGTGCTTGCAAAAGGGCCATTTTGATGTCAGGTTGATAAGACGGGTTGTACCATAGTTTGGCAAAGGCCAGAAACCGAGACCACAACTTAGAAGAGTCGATAACAAAACAATGAAGCAACTCTCTCCAGAACTTACTAACAAAGAGCTTATCATGGTCATTAACAATGGACTTTGGCATGTTGTGCAAAACGATACATTTCAAAAATGAAAAAATCTGCCACGAAGAGTCTAAAGAATTGAGTGGGAAGTGCAACAAAATGAGCATATTTTGTTAATCGATCCATCACAATCCATATGTATGTCTTGCCTATGGACAATGGCAAGTGTGTAATGAAATCCATGTCTGATAGTGTGTTTGGTTTAGCGGCGGCTTTTTCCAAAATCACCGTACATTTTCACGTTTGCCATGAAGCTACCTTTAGTAGCTTTTAAAATTCACGTTGGAAAGGCTCATGGACGTACATTTGGTGGCTAAAAAGCCAAACCAAACAGCCATAAATCTTCCCAAAATTTATGGGGAATCGATAAAGTACTTGTGTTGTTGACACACAATACAAGCAAGGACAAAGGTACACACATCCTTCATCAATAGAAAACTCTGATGCATCATAAGTCCAAAAAAACCATGCAAAGCTGTGACAGAAGTGGGCTTGGGCCATTCATGGATCACTATGAGTTTCTCACAATCTACTACAGTACCCACCTGAGATATGATATGGACAAAATAAGCAATAGTAGTGGAGCCAAGTTCACACTTAGATAATTTTGCAAACAGTTGGTGATTGGCCAAGAAATTGGGAACTTGTTCAATATGAGCTAGCCGAGAGTTCCAAGAGGAAATGTAAATCAAAATATCATTGAAAAAACCAGAACAAACTTGTGAAGGAAATGACAAAAGAAAAAACTCATTCATGTATATAGCTTAAAAGGCCGATGGTACATTGAAAAGACCAAATGACATCACCATAAAAATGGCCATATACGTATTAGCTGGAAGGTAGTTTTAAAGTTATCGTTGGAAACAACCCTGATTTGGTGATAACCAGAGCGAAGGCCCAACTTTGAAAAGAGGATGGCACCATGAAACTCTTAAGAAGTTCATCAATTGTGGGAATTTGAAATCGATCCTTGAATGTGATGGTGTTTAATTCCCTATAATCAACACATAAGCACCATGTACCATCACACTTATGAACCAAAAGGGCTAGAGAGGAGAAGAGACTCGTTGGGGGGATAAATTTAGTCAAGATTTCATTTTGGTATTAAGGATACCAAAACGGTTGATGTTCCCGGGATTGGTATTGGGAAGGAGATATATGTTATGTTCACCCGTTCCTTTACACACAACACATTAAATGTCCAAACTATTTTTGCTAAGTGGTATCCACACAACTTAAAAATACGTCACATTCTTTTTTCCAATGTCCTCACATTTCAATTTCTGAATATGTTCTTTATATTGATCCTTCTTTCACATCTCACGGTAGTAAATGTTAATCTTCTATCAAGACTATAATTAGATTTTCCAATCATTATCCAAATACCTAATTTAGCAGTTTTTACACAAATCCATTTTGTAAACTCTTGTTTAGTGAAAAATTCCTTTTCAATATCAACGTATACAAAATGGAGTTGGGGAACATCCGACACACCATTATCTGATGCAATATATGAGTTTACATCATCAAGATCTACAACCATAAATAACAAATATAATTCAATAAAATTTTCTAAACGTCCGAAAGTTAACATCCAAATGAAGTTTAAAAGGTTGTGGATGTATCATCCAAACTATGATTCAATGAAAAGATATACAAATATACATTACTTGTAATTTATGATGATTATGATGTCGAAATACAATTAAATTGTATTATCAAACACAATAATTAAATAAGGAAAAACTTTTTGAGAGAGTTTAAGAAAATATGACATAAGGTCTTGAGAGAGAAGGTTTAAGAAATTGATCATATAAGAAGTGTTACGATTTGAAAGTTAATATCTGACCTAGGTAATTTGTTACCCGAAAGATATCATCTAAACACGTATTTTTCACCTCCCTTTTCCATTTCAGGTTTTCCCTAGGGAAATTCCTTATGAGCTAGAGGTGTTTCAGTGGGAAATCCATAAATACCATCACCAAAAACACCTATAATCTTGTCAATGCATTTATGCATAAAATATGCATTTTCTCAATGTATTTTATTTTCCGTGCAGGTGGAAAGGGCGACGATTTTCTGATGCGAGAACCCTTACTAGAAATTTTTTTATTGTGAAATAGGAGAATCTGGATAAAGTGAGTCTACATGCTCAAATAATGATGGTGGATGTTTGGTATAATTGTCAATAGGAGTTGGTTTGACCTTCTTTTGAGCACCCTTAATTTTTAATGGCTCTGCAAGTGGTTTCAAATAAGCGGTGTTCCGTAGTGTAACTAAAATGGATCGAAAAGTGAGAACAAAAAACTTGCTACAATGGTTTTGAGCTTCCAATGCGGTGGAGGAGGGGACTATTGTGCAAGGTTAGCAATACAATGCTTAAGTCAGTATGGGAGTAAAAATTAGCGTTTGAATGAGAGAGGATTTAAGTACATGTGAGTGGCACACTTTCTTCTTTAAACAGAAGAAATGATTTACATATGAGCACATATGTAACAACGTGGAATGCGGCCAACCGTCAGATTGATCTGGGTGGTTGACATGACATTCACGTGAAATATTTTCTGATAAGTAGAAAGAAAGGGTCTATATGTTCTGCATTCATTGCTTCATCACTTCACTATTGGACATATGTCTTATGGGTCTTGTAGACGACCCGAAACAAGTGGTTTCTTGATAACCTATCTTACACATTCGCTTTTTGATGTGCAACTTCATGTTATAATCAACTTTTTAAATATTTCTTGAATCACCTTCTATTATGCCATAATAGAAATATATGAGTTACCATCCTCATTCACATCATCATCATCATCATCATCATCAAATCGAAGACTTTTTCAATCCGTGTTGACCTCATCCACACAAATAGGTCTAATATTGTAGTTTCAACCAGTGGCGGAGCCAGCGCCCGGCGAGGTAGGGCAGCTGCCCAGGCTCCGCCGCCACACTTCAAGGTAGTTCTCACGTTTCCGTCGAATCCGGTAAGTCAAATATTAACTCGTTTTTGTATTTCTCTCCTTCTCTTCTGTTTTATTCTTGGTTGTTGAATCATAGTTATGTTATCCTTGATGATTGATGCTCAGTTCTTGCTACCAAATGATTTCAAAGTGAAAAGTTTTTCTTTTTGCACACAAGGTGTTTGATAAAAAGCTTGAACCAAATTCTTTCACTTTTTCTGTTTCAGTTTATGCTGAATTGTTGATTAACTTTTTGATGGTTGTGAGGATGTTGAAATTATGAAGGTTAAATGAAGATGTTGGATTGCCCTGTTATATATCAAATTGTACCAGGTGTTGGCTTTGTGTGTTATGTTCTGATTAGATAACAGAGCAAGATGCATTTTTAACAATGTCATTTCGTAAGGAATCCATCATATTTAAAACTGGTATTGTTACAATATGGTGCAACTCTCTTCCATATTCTTTCTTGCATTACTCAAACAGAATGTAGTAAATGCTTCCTTGTTCATTATGTGTCCAAACACTCTTCACTGCTTCATATATTTAGCTAACTATAAAGAAAGTGAGCGCAGAACATAGGTTACCAATGGAGTTTCTGATGTTTATTTTTACAGTGGAATCTGTGGCTGCACAATAATTTTCCATTATCAGTCTGAGTTTATTAAAACTTACTCTATGTCGGGCCTGGTTTTGGTGTGATAATAACATGGAAGAATTCTTGGGTGGTTCTAATAATACGATATCTCATGTATGTTTACGCTTGCTTAGTTCCAGAGTATCTTGCCCGAATATTTTTATTCTTCTATTCTATTAGGTACTAGAAAATGCCAATGATGAGTTTGATTCAAGTACTTGTTAAATAAATCAAAAGGCAACACAGACAAGCCTAAAAAAAGGTTTTTGGTTGTTCCATGTGGAAAGAAAGAAAAAGGAATATCCAAACATAGCTCCTTCCATATTCTATGTTTCTTATTGCACAACACATATTATTTCTTCTACTTTTTTTTCAATCGAAATAATATGTTTCAATGTGATTTTCTGTCGAAGGTGTGGCAGGCGATTTACTGAGGGGATATTCTTTGGGTAGACAAAATTTCAACCCTTGCCCGGGCTTCATAATTTTTCTGGCTCCGCCACTGGTTTCAACATATTTAAATTTTTTAGATATTTTGAGTACACACTTCTGAATTGCATGACAAAAATAAACATATGACTCATCTGTATAAGAATTGACTATAGCATTCCACATATGCATTATTAGTTCCAATATTTGTGTAGGTTTGGCCATTTACACGTTTTCACCCTTGATTTGTTCGTTTCCTAAGATTACTTAATTTTAAATCTCACATTTTTTTCTTATATGATACTGACACATTAAAACATATGATGTGAGAACTACTTTTACAACAAAAATTATCAATGAAGTATTGTGATCAATGACAATCATTTGTGACATATTTTTTGAGTCTTTCAACATTTTACGACATATTTTTAGAGTCCAATTAACATTATCATCTTTTCCACATTCCAAAAAAGCAAACACAATTGAATATATTATATCTATAGAAGTAACATGAATAATCTCAAGTTAAAGTAACCTCGCTGGTTTTATTTATAGAATCAATTATCAATTATATGGGAAGTGTGTTAGATAAATTTGCCATTCTCACACTTTCTATACCTAAAAATATAATGATGTTTATCCACGAGTGTTAAACACATTTAATACAAAATTAGAATTTCGATTATAAAAATTGGAATTTAGGAGTGAAATGTAGTTGATTTGAAAATATAACAGAATGTTTCATAGGTACATCTACGGAACATTCTATTTTCAAAACTTTGCGTAGATGTAACTACGGAAAATTTCATTTAATTTGAAGTTTTTCTTTAACGTTTTTGTAGATGCACCTACGAAAAAAACCATTTTTTTTAAAATAAAAATACTTCCGGAAATACATCTACAGAAATATGGAGCATAATTGGAATTTCGCAAATAGCCCTACATATATCTTTTTGTTGTCTTAAATGAAAATCCAACAAAATCCTAAAAAAATATACAGAACACAAGAAAAGCATCAAGGAGTGTGAGCCTCTAGTGTATAATGCTATGCAGCATCTCAAGTTCACAACATTGTTGCTATCACCATCACCCTTGAATCTCTCCCATCGTTCTCTCAAGCACATCAAATGCTTCTCCTCTTTATCTTCTTCAACCGTTTCCCCATGGTCTGGTCTCCATTCATGGAGGCACAGTCCTCTCAACGAGAATCGCAACTGGGGTCCACTCGGTCCTCACCCCGCACCGGAACCCGACCTCAACGATTCCCCTTTCGGCGAAGCTTCTTCATTGGCTGAGTTTGGTTCCATTGTTCTTTCTACCACCGACCCCCTCACCAAGTCCCATCTCTCCCACCTCGCTTACTCCCTCTGGCGCCGCCACAATCTTCCTATTGGCCTCTCCGACCCTCCATCTCGACCTGCCCGGCCTGAAAAGCCTCTACTGGTTCGTTCTTTCTTTCGCATACCAGGTGTTTGTTTTAATTCCTGAATTGCTTATTTCATGACCCATTTTCAAAATAGATAAACGTAGTGATTTTTGTGAATTGGATTCAGACATTGTTATTTTGAATTTAGATAGGACTTGCTTGTGTTGCAAGATACTGGTAAACTTGGTAAGATGTATTATGTAGTTGGTTTCTTTGATTTCAGGTTTCCCCTAGGGAAGTTCCTGCTCCTAAAAATTCGGGTTTGCCTTTGAATGCTTATTTGCTTCATAATCTAGCACATGTGGAGCTCAATGCAATTGATTTGGCTTGGGATACTGTTGTTCGATTTTCTCCCTATAGTGATCTTCTCGGGGAGGGGTTCTTTGCGGATTTTGCTCATGTTGCTGATGATGAGAGTCGCCACTTCTCTTGGTGTTCGCAGAGGCTTGCTGAATTGGGTTTCAAGTAAGGGTAGTTTAGTTGTTACTTTGATGTATGGTCAAAACTAGTTGATTGTGTTGCTTTTTTGATTTTTGCTTCTCTTTTCTAACTAGATATGGAGATATGCCAGCTCACAATTTGCTATGGAGGGAATGTGAGAAATCATCAGACAATGTTGCTGCACGTTTGGCAGTGATCCCACTAGTCCAGGTAACTCTCTCCTGGGCATGCCTTCAATCTTCCATTTAGGTCTTAAGTAGAGGTTTTCCACCACATTGTGGTGGTCGGCATCATTTGAAGTAAAAATTGCTTAATAAATATGATGATACAACTATTTTCATGGGATAGCCATTCATTTTTGTTTGAGCATATCAGTTATAAAATATGTAGGGAGTGGAAATGCTCGTACTGATTTGATAATGAGCAGTACTCTATGCTTTATATGCTGCTGATACATTTCGACATCATTGTCGATTGTGATTGAAATTGACGTCTACAACTGCAAAAATTGTCTGGGAAGTGTGTATTTTGGTGAAGGTTTGTAGAAGACTCTTATATACAACCTGATTATATAGCGCTCATTGATCAACTTCCTGTTTGAAAGTATGATTATTAGCATGAGTCCATAACCATTTTTACATCATTATTTTGTTGTTGTTGACTTTGCGTCTTACTTTTCAGTTTTAACAAAGTATTACCTTTTATGAAATTGGAAATGTTTGTAGTAAAATACTAGAATGACTAACAATGCTTTCCCTCGGTATTGGTTCCTTGCCACAGAGACAGTTTTGATATAGAATGTAGGTTAATTATGTTTGTTTGGTGGTTGATAAGAGTTGTTATTTTGGGTATTCTTAGAATGTCTTTAAATTCCCCTCCACTGGTAGAGAGGAAATATAGCTTTGAATATTGATGTAGTGACTAGAGAATTGTCTAGTGTGAAAGGAGTGTTCCTTCAGGGGTAGCCTTGAGTTCAAGGTTATCAATCATCTTCATGGTATACCTTTTATATCTTCTTTTTCAATCCTATTATCTCAATCAGTTGATTGTAATAGAAAGATCAAAGTCATATAGATTCTACAAAGTTTTACGTTGGATGTAGTAACAGAAAGATATTCAAAGAATTCTTCTTTTTCTCAATTTTGTTGATCAAACTTAATTCTAGTTAGAATTATTCTCTTGTTTATTCAATTTTCATAGTTTTGGGATCCTTTCCATATATCAAAAGAAAGATTCTTAACAGTCAGAGACAGATAGATAAGCTTTGAAATATGTAATGCTGACCTGATATTCTAAATGTACATATTTATTGTGCTTATAGGAGGCTAGAGGACTTGATGCCGGGCCACGTTTGGTGCAAAAATTAGTTGGCTTTGGAGATAATAGGACATCTAAAATTGTGGCTAGAATTGCTGAAGAGGAAGTTGCACATGTAGCAGTGGGGCTTTACTGGTTTCTTTCTGTCTGTCAAAAAATGGGCCGCACCCCAGACTCCACTTTTAAAGGTTGGGAACCTTATTTAAAACCGAATAAACTGTCAATTTAGTCTCTAAAACATCATTACTCTTTTTCATGTTTAATCCCTAAAGCATATACATATCATAATTAGTCTTCAAATTTTTTAAATTGGTCATGTTAATCTCTTATCTTAGGTATTAATAGTATGGGCTAAATTAACTAATTGTATTTACTTTAAACTAATTATATTTATATACTTTAGAGACAAAATTAGAGCGAGAGTAATATTTCAGGGACTGAATTGATGGGTTATTCATTTAAGAACAACTTATCTGCTCCCATACCATCAGACTGAAGGTTATCATGCTCAACCTGAGATTTTTTCTATACCCATGCAGACTTGCTCAAGGAATACAATGTGGAACTAAAAGGTCCCTTCAATTATGCGGCTCGAGAGGAAGCTGGCATTCCCCGTGATTGGTAAGAAACTATGTGTAGTTGGAGTTGGTTTTCTTGTCCGTACCTAAGTGTCAGGCTCTTGCAATATGACTTAATTGAAATTTTCCATCCTACTGATATCATATTAATTTTTCAATTTTTTACTGTCTAATTTCTCCTGTCTAGGTATGACACGCCATCAACAAGCAATCAAGAAAAGAAAGACAAAGATGACAATAAAAAACACCTCTCTGAAGTAAGTGTGACAATCTTCTTGGTGCCTGAAACTCTGTATAAAACATTATGGTTGAATATTGATGAATATGGATGTGGTATTACAGGTTTATGAGAGGGTAGCTTCCATCATTGCTATGGAAAGAGAGAATTTAAGTTTGACAAGGCCACCTGAATGATCGTGGCCAAAAATAATGAGCAAATTTTGTCTTCAACTGGAAAGTTGTTAGCTGATATAGGAACCTGTCTTCCCAACAGCCAACAAGTCAAAGAGTTTGGTGATGCAATTCTTTCATTTGCAAAATAGTCAACTTTGACTGCAAGTGCTGATGCAAATTCCAAATTCCATTTGTCCAGGCATCCACTATTTGCTGAGAAGCTTGACCCAAAGGGAATGGCAAAATTATTGTTTGTAAATTACACCAGTTATTGCCTGTTAGTATAGACACTTTATGCAATGTATATACAAAAAATTTATAGCAACAAATCCAATGAGATTGAAGTCAATGATCATGGCTTAGCTTATTTTTTTTAGATATGCCTTGAATGACTCAAGTAACCACATGCCTTCAAACAGTGGCGAAGCCAGAAAAATTATAAAGCCAGGGCAAATTAAAATAGACTTTTCATTTTGTCAACAAAAATATAGTTTAAAATAAAAGAGATGAAACATAACCTTATAATAGCGTGTTATATAAAATCATGAGACACATGATCTTTTCGAGACTTTTTTTTAATAAATGTTCGAATAATATCAATATCATTGAGTGACTTGAATATGTCCCGCTCGGTGTAACACATAATCAAGTCATTAAACCACACATCGTTGATCTTATCGTGCAAATTAGACTTAATAATATACATTGCTGAAAAAGATGTTTCAACTGATGTTGTCGACACCGGCAATATCAAAGCTAACTCAGTAAGTTTATAAACCAATGGAAACACCAAATGTTTCTCAGTTTGAACCATCTTCATAACCAACGGATGTTGACCGTGAAACATTTCTTTTACTTGAAGAACATCAATTTCAAGTTGATCCTTTATTGTTCCACGGTCATCATCAGAAATGTCAGCATCATATATATATATATATATATATATATATATATATATATATATATATATATATATATATATATATATATATATATATATATTAAATTATTTATTTAAATTATAATACTTATTAATAATAATCAAAAATAATTTACTAAAATTCATTCGTGTATCGCACGAACAAACATCTAATTATTTTTTAAATTAGTTGAACATGGTTTTAAATACGTGTCCTATGCACAAATTTTAGTAATGTAGATTTTTTAAATTAAAATAAAATTGATAGTGAGAGTTTTGCAATTCTTATCTTATTTAATTATTTTTAATCTTTTTATAATATAAAATTTTCCAAATTAGTGCCCTATTTTATACTAATTAATTGATAATATAATAAATTAATTATTGTAAATTACCATAATTGCAAAAAAAATACTTAATTAAATTATTTATATTCAAATAGTTATACGATGAATTATAGTTAAATTTCAAAATTTCTCATAATCACTTATGTATAAAAAATAAAATCAGATCAAAGTGTATATTTAAAATTTATAGTTATTTTTTGAAAAATTAATAATGGGAGGTGATTTTGATTTTTGAATAGGTGTTGTATAGTATTCATAAAGTCTTACGTACTACTACTAGTGATTTTTAAATTAATAAAATAAGATAACATTAGTAGAAGAACTATATTATAAAATTAATAAACTGTCATATGTTGATATATGTTGAAATGCAGTAGTTGTGCTATATAATTCCTTAGAACCACAGCCTAGGCAATGGCCCAGCCTAGCCGGAGCCTAGCTTCGGCTATGCCTTCAAATATTTGTTGCAAATATTTATAGACAAAAGCTCTTTAGTATCTCGAATTATAAGTTGATTTGTAAAATATTTTATTTAAAACTATAAGTTATTTTAGAATACCAATGAAATATTAATACTTATTTTTTAAAGTTAAAAGGTAGTGCACTGACAGTGTAAAATAGTTTTACACTGTCATCTAATAGAAAATCATAAATGTGACATGTCATTAAATTTTTTTAAATAAAAAATAATTTAATTGAATACATGGGTGGTGATTGGTTGACAGTGTAAAAATAAGTGCATCACCCCTTTTCTCTATTTTTTAATCATATTATTTACAATTTATTATTATCATTTCAATTTGTTAGAATTATTTTACAATTTTTTTTCATAATGGGGAAATAATTGAACATGCTAGGCTGTCAATATAATATATGGTGAGGCATATTATGAATTTGAATAAAATATTACTGAAGAATATAATCTTATAAAGCATCAAAGAAAAGTATTTTAATTATGGACCTTAGGAAACTTTATTGAATTATTAAATTCATCAAAATGATATAGTTTTAAATAAATTATAAATGTTTTCTTACCACGTAATATAAACATAAATATATTAATTTATATTAATTTATTGTATAATATAGTATACTGATAGTAATATATTAATACCCTCAAAATACGTGGTATAGTAATTGTATCACCAATTGTCCCTATTTGGTAAAGAAAGAAAAATAAGACTTTTCATAGAAAAAGAAAAGTTTATAATATTCAAGACTTTGTTATTTATTGACTTTAATGAATTATTTTAATCTGAACAAAAAAATAAATTCCCTTTCCTGGAAAAATTAATTGTGCTAGCTGTGTTTATCTGTTGTCACAGTGCATAGTTTTGCTTTGTCTTGAAGCCTTAAATAAATTAAGTCATCACAAAACGTATCAAACTTTACTTTCCCAAAAAAACAACATAAGAGTCAGAACAAGAATCATCAAGTTCCTACCCCTTCCTGTTCTTGTTCTTGTTCTTGTTCCTCTTTTCTCTGTCTTTTCATCACCTTTCTCAGAAAACCAAAAATCTAAAAATTCATAGAAAGTATGTGTAATTCAAATGGTGAGTGCAGACCCTTAGGTTTTCTCTTGGGTCTACCCTTTGCTTTTCTCTGTCTTATCATCTCAATCATCGGTATCATTGTATGGATCGTTGGGTAAGTAACCATCATACTCATCATCATCAATCTTTCTCTATCATCAATTTTCTGTAAAATTACCATATGATTTCAATTTCTGTGAAATGGGTTTGATTCTAATTGAATGAAAATATCAAAAAGACTAAAACTTTTTGGCTTATTTTGTTATTGTTTACAGGTTGACATTGACATGTATATGTCCCTGCTGTTTGTGCTTGACTGTAATTGTGGAACTTGCTTTGGAATTGGTAAAGGCTCCACTTCATGTTATGGAATGGTTCACCTCTAAGATCCCATGTTGAAATTCCTTTTACTTTACCAGTTGTATGTATCATAGTATAGATTTCTTTAGAATTGTGTTTCTTTGATTCTTGTTGCAATTAATTCATTTTCATCTTTTGTTTTTAGTATTTTTCAAGTTCTTGATTTAGCCACTTTTGGATTGATTTGTTTGAGTTTATCTATGAGAATAAAAAGTATTAGTGAGATTATTTAGAGAATTTTTACATACAAATTTCAAGTTCTTGATTGTTGTTTTGACTGATATGATTTTGAGTTCAGATATTTTGTTATTAGTATTTTCATTATTAGCCCTGAAATCAACTATATTGTGCCAAGGGTTTTAAAAAAAAATCGCAACTATAATTAATGTCGTGACACCTGTAACAACCGAAATCGTGAAAGCTGAAGCGCCCGATTGCAGACAGTTTTTTAAAACTCTGATTGTGCCTGTGACGCCTCAATTGAACTCTGCCTTGGAGAATGAGAAAATGAGAAAGTCATATTCAACTTTTTATTTTTTAAGATAATTATCATAATCAACTTTAAGAAATTATTTGAATAGATTTTAAATATAATTTCAATCTTTAAGAATTCTACAATAACATTATTTAAAAGGGTATTGTACTACAAATTATCGAGCAATTTAATGTCACAATCCACTTTTTTATTTCACGTGATATATTCAAAGAAATCTTATATTTAAAAATGAAGGTAATATAATTTGATGTCTTCTTGAAATTCTTCCCCTCCCCCCAATTTTTTAGAAGTTCCTTAATAATTAAAAAATATCATTAGAATTTTAAACTCTAAAGTATGTTTTTGATGTGCTGCAGTGAACCTAGAAAACTAATACACTGAACATAATTTTTTTAAATTAAATTTAACAACATATTACATCAATAACAACAATAATACATTAATATAAATTAAAAACATCAATTAAACATAAAAATATCATAAAAAAGAAAAACTAGTTATTTCTTCGGGTCCAACCATGCACGTTGTGATTTCATCACATGTCTTGGGAAATATCAAGCTTGAATAGACTGTACAAATGTAAATGACTAAGGTAGCGTCTAGTTTGTTTGGTCTCTTAGAATGATTTAGATGATTAAGGTAGCGTCTAGTTTGTTTGGTCTCTTAGAATGATTCTGACAAAGTATCGAGAATATGATTATCGTATCTTTGTTTGAAGTTGCATCTTGGCAGGGTCGGATCCAGACCATACATATTGATGTGGCTAAAAATATAAAAAAAATTATAACTTAAATATATTAAAAATAAAAAAATAATATTGTTTGAATTAATACATTTATAATAAAAATTATTTATCAAATATAAGAGATTAACAAATATAAAAGTGAGAGAGAAGCTTGAGAGGAGATTATAGTATTTCCAAAATTGAAAAATATCGACGAGTTAAATCAAGAATTGGAAAGGGTCATCGGTCTGATTTTATTGTTGGATTAGATAAGCTATTAAACTAATAAGAACCGATCAGAACCGGCCAAAATTAACAAAAACCAACGAACCTACGATTTTAGAAAATCTAACGTATAACCTATAAAATCAACGTATAACCTATAAAATTAAAATATAAGTAAAGTTTGTTCATAACTTATTTGGAACAACTTTTTCTCCTTGAAGTTAAATTTATTAGACATTGCGCTGATTTTCTTATTTAGTTTATGGTCCAATTAAACTTTGTTCATTTAGAAAATCAACGTATAACCTATAAAATTAAAATATAAGTAAAGTTTGTTCATAACTTATTTGGAACAACTTTTTCTCCTTGAAGTTAAATTTATTAGACATTACACTGATTTTATTATTTAGTTTATGTTCCAATTAAACTTTGTTCAAAATTATTTTGATTTGTATTTTGTATTATTTTGTTATGTCTAATGATTATGTTTAGAATTTAAATGTAAAGAATGAATTTATAAAATTATGATATTTTTAAATTTTAAAATTTGTTAAGTGTCGTGATTTTTTTAGATATTGGGTTATCTGGTTTGATCGGTTTATTAACTATATAGTTTTCCTATACAAACTAGTTTATTCGACTGAATCATTTAATTTTATTCAATTGAATTATTCGATTTAATAGAGTTTAATCATGAGGATCAATTAGTAATCTAATAATTCGATCAATAAATTAGTGACTCGTCTTCATCAATTTAGTGATTGGTCTAATTTTTAAAACATTATATATATATATATATATATATATATATATATATATATATATATATATATATATATATATATATATATATATATATATATTTTGAGATTGAATAAACCATCAATTAAAACTTTATTGTATCACTTGCTTCTCACAAAATATTGCATCAAGTATTATGAAACAAGCAAAGTCTGTCTGACACGAAGTCTTTTTTACCATGAAACAAGCAACTTCACAAGAATAATGTCTCTCAACAAAAACCTACAAATTATGACAAAGTATCCATTTCCTCAAACTTTAACACAGTAAGAAAAATATTTCTTTTTTGGAGTGGCTATAGCCACAGTGTGCCTTCATGTAGGTCCGCCCATGCATCTTGGTAAAACAAATACATTCATTATCGTCGATTGACCGTAGACTATACTAAATATCAACTATTCTTCTTGTATGGCGGTGGTTGAGATAATGATTTGGTTGGTCGAGTTGATCCTTTAGATTAGGCAGAGTATTACAACTATAGTGTGGATTCTTAGATCCATAGTAACCGATCTTGATTAATCGAAATTGGTTATAAAAGTAGTTATAAACGTTGCGTATGTATGAGCAAGTGTAACCTGCTATAGTAGGTGATTGTATATGAATTGACACAGAAAAATGACAAAGAACTTGTAAGTAACATTGAATTTAATTAGTAGGGTCTGAACCCAAATCAGTTCAACAACAACATGAACTAGGTTTATGGATACAACTTCTTTACTAGATATAATCACAATATATTGCTTTAACCACAACCCAATGAGACTCTAGGAGATGAGATATGAATCAACAAAAATTGTTGAAAGAGAATGAGATCTCTAGTCTTGTAATGGCGTGAGTGATATTGAAGAGCCCCAGAAACAAACTTTTCATCCAAATTAGGGATCATCCAAAGAGTTAGGGCCAAGTTTACTAAGTTTTCTTGTAGACTATATAAGTGTGGAGACTAGATTCGTTATGAGTGCGTATATAATATATGTATATTATTTTTTTTTAAAATGCTACATTTTATTATTTTTGCACCGATACATGGAATGTTGTGTAAGAGGATACAATATGCTTGAAGCAAAGAAAATTAATGGGGATTAAAGTGAGACCTAATTCAACTATTAGAATGAGGAAAAGGAATGTGAAGGGAGCTTAAACATAAATTTTTATAACCATAATTTTAGCCAAATGATAACCAAAAACTTGAGTGCCAAGGTTGAAAATATTGATTGATAAATGCTGATATGCAAGAGCAATATATTTAAATTTGGTGTAAACCGGAGACTGGCATGTTTGATTTAGTTTTTTAAAAATAATATTTTAGTTTTTAAAAATTTAAAAATTAAAAACTTGTTTGATAAAGGTATTTTGTGAAAACAGAATTAAATTTTAATTTTTATAATTGAAAATTAGAGAACACCTTAAAACACGTTTTTATTTTTGCTTTTTAATTTCCATTCTTTTCATTTCAAAACATCGTAACACGGAAAAATATTGTTTTCATTAATGACAATGTTGATATTATAGATCACAAGGGTGTGAATATTTTTTTTCTTCTTTTTCTTTAAATCTTCATTAATGTTTTTTTTTTATATATATTATTATTAATTATTTGTTATATATTAATAAAAATCATTCTAAATTATTTTCTTAATAATTTTTTAATTAATTTTTTTTACAAATAACATCAAGATGATTTCAATGGAGTACAAACATGACAAATCAATATGTAAACATCAACTTGGTTGAAAATATTTTTATTGTTTAAATATACATCAAACAAAATAAATAGGAACAAAAATATTTGAACCAATGTTAAAATCACTTTATTGTTTTCTTTAATATATCATTAAGAATGTGGAGAGCACGTCGAATTAAAATTTCTTAAATATGTTTGATTATAGTTCAAATAAATATAGTGAAGCTCTTAAATTTTGTTTGTAATTTTTGGATTAAATATTTTTAAAAAAAACATATTTACTTGATAAGTAAACATATATAGTTTCTTTTAAATAAAAATATGATGGAAAAAGTAAAAATATTCTTTTTATCACACTATTATTTATTTGATAAATTGATTTTTTTTTACTTTAGCAATTACTTCTTTAGCTTTTTAGAAGTTTTTAGCATTTACTTCTTAATTAAAATGAATTAAAAATATTTAATTTGTATCTACAAAAACAAAATTTTCAAACAAGTTTTTGGTTTTCTCATCCTCAAAACAGTTTTTGAAAATAGATCACCAAACAGATTTTTATATTATTTTATCCTCAAAAACAATTTTTTAAAATCAATTTGTAAAACAATTTTCAAAAACCAAAAACCAAAACACAATCAACAGGCCTTTAAATATTGGAGTTGTGTTATCTTTTTCCATATATTGCCACCACAAGAAGTACAACCTCCAATGAAGAAGTTGTAATCATGTTTAGTTGATTGAGATGGAAGTGGATCATGCAAAGTAGGAGACAAGTCATAATTAGGTGAGTTGGGAGGTGAATGTGAATTGTGAGTTAGGTTTAGTGAAGCAACATCAATTATGGTTTGTAAAATTTAATTTAATTTATTTTAAAGGAGTTAAAAATAAAAAATATAAAATATAAAAAACAAACAATAATTTTATCACTTAGCAAAAAAAATGTATCAAAAACTTGATGAACGATCTAGCAAGTGTAGCTATCTTTGCAAGTAATAATATGAGAAATTATACCACTAAGAGATTGAAATTGATATTGAATTTAGATTTATACCTGTTGAACAAATTTTTTTATTAATTATTTGAATGACAAAAATAAAAGTTAAAAAATTAATTATTAAAAAATTGTCGAGGATGAGCCTCATTTTTCCTTGGACAAGTTATATGTCCTTCATAGTATAATGTTATTGTTTCTTGTGATTACTTATTTCCAAAATTATTTAATCTTAAAATTTTAATTATAAACTTAGATGAACTTCTCAATGTATTAGTAAGTTACAATATGAGATTCATAACTTAATTAATATAAATAAATATATAAGTTTCATAATTCCACCTTCCGTGCTAAGTGAAATTCAACTAGAATGTCTAATTCAAATCCATTATCTACTTCACTTTCATTTTATAAGGTAAACCATAAATTAATTTATCGGTGATCAATCAATATAAAAGCATTAGGATCAGATATTAGATAATAAAAATATAACAATTCATCAACATAAAAGTTGCTTATGAGAAAAAAAAAAACTCGAGTTTCACTATGTTTTAAGGGGTTCCGTAGATATATTTACGGAAGATTTCATTAACTAAATTAATTTGAATTAATTTTAGATTTTCTCAATTAATTTGTAACTTAATTTGAGCTTTTTCCAATTAATTGGGAAAATATGAAATTTCACTATGTTTTAATTTTAACGATTACTTAAATGTCATCAAACTTGGATTTTCTCAATTAATTGAAAAAATCTTCAATTAAATTACAAATTAGTTGAGAAAATTCTAAATTCTCAATTAATTAGGAAAAATCTTAGTTATATTTATGGAAAGGTTTATCAATTAGTTGGGAAAAATCTTCCGTAATTATATCTACGGAAAGGTTTGATGGATTTGATTAATTGGGAAAATCATAAATTCTCAATTAATTGAGAAAAATATTCCGTAGTTACATAGGAAAAGTTTGACGGGTTTTGCCAATAGAGTGTTTCATAGATGCATCTACGGAATTTGGGATTTTCTCAATTAATTGGGAAAATCACAAGTTTCACTAGGTTTTATACGCTTCCATAGATGCATCTACGGAAGGAAGCAAATTTTTTTAAAATATGGAATACTTCGGGTTGTCCATCTACGAAAATTGAGGGTAAAATTAAAATTTTGTATGGTGTGTAAAATAAACATTGTATGGGTTGCGAAACTTTGATAAAAAGAGGTGTTTATATACTCGTTGCTCAAATATTAAAGATAAATAAAATAGTAAATGATATTCTAATCTCCAGAATGTGATTTCTAAATCCTTGTCTTTTCTTTCTTGCTTCTCATTGAATTTGTGTTGATATTAAACTATTAGAACTGATTAAATATTAAAAAATAGTCCAATTTTATATTGTAGTGCATGTAACAACTTTATATGTTTATTATTTTTTTTTTATAAATCTTTTTATAGTTCTAATTTGATTTTGATGTCTTCGTAAAAGTTGTAGTTTTGAATGCTAGTTTTTATTTTTCATTGGTTTCACATGGGTCATATTTATGAAATTTTAGATATGGTCAAAATAATGCACATATTTCCTAAAATTTACCATTTTGTTAAATCAAAGTAACAAAACAAAGCTATACAAAATCTTTCCTGACAATGGAGAGATTTTGACAGAACTTTCATTTCATCTTTTCTTCAAGCTATGATTCTCGTTACTGCACCTCCTAGGCTCCTACAATGTAAAATATTATAGAATTGTCTAATGAGAGCAATTGAGTTGAATTGAGATTTTCCACAATATCTTGAATCCCGTTATAACTTGCTCAAATATTCATGCAATTTTAGTCATAAAATTTGTTAAAATACTAAGAAAAATGCTAGGAATAATTATTATGACATGGAGTCATAAGTTTTTTAAAAAAGGATTCGATTAATTGAAGATATGAATAGATTCTTATAAAGAAATGTTTTGATTCATTATCGTGCTTATGTGAAAACATGAGTTGTATGCATAAAGGAATCGATTCATAACAAGGTAAGATTAGACTAAATGAATTGATTCACACAATTTCATGATTCGACTCACAAATTTTGTAGCAAAATCTAAATGGCCTGGATAAATTCACAACAAGGAGGAAATCAAATCAAGTAATCTTTTCACTCATAAACCATGATTCAACGCACCACGTCCTAAGTCTCCAAATAACAAAGGGATTAATTCGCACTCTCAAGTTATTCAATTCACACAAGCTAAGACTTTGAAAAAAAAGCTGTTTTATGCATGAAAATACTTCTAAAACATGATGTTATGCATGATTTAGCTATGAGGGATTCAGCAAAAATTAAGCAACATTGACAATAACAAAAATTAAGTTAGATCCCCATAGAAGTTAAAACCTAAACTAGGAGAACCCTAGAAACAACTAAACTTTTATCCATTCAAGAAACCCGCCAGGTCCATTCAAGCATTCTTCTCAAAGATCCTTCAAGCAAGTCATTAAAGTATCATCCAATACAACTGATCCTAAGCATATTTGTCACAATTTCTTGAACTTTTTTAAGAATATGTAAAATATGATGAAAGTTGTGGTTTTTGTGACATTGCATGACTACTTGAAATGAGAGAGTAATCTTGGTCGATTATTCACATCAGTTAGATAATGGGATTAGTTCTCATGCTGACTTGTATGGTCGAGTTCAAGAATTGAGAAGTTGTTTAAAGTGTAATTGCCCGGGGTCTCTATATGTGGATAAATGGATGATTATACTGAATTTTTACAAGGTTTAATGTTGGTATAGTCACACTATTCAAGAGATTTAGTTTGAATTTCTTTCCATTGAGAGGTTCACACTCCAGGAACAAACAAACTGTATGTGTCATTACCATCAGTTTTGTCAATGAGGATAACTGAGAGAGTGAAAGATTTTGAAAATTTCTTTACCCACCTCCCTATGGGGGTCACCCCCAGTGAAATCCCAAAACTACCCCTGCTTCGGAGATGCATCTCCGAAGTTATTTTTTTTTTGAATTTTTTTTGACTTCGGAAATACATCTCCGAAAATACCAAAAAAGTGGTGTTTTCGGAGATGCATTTCCGAAGTAAAAAAAATTCAAAACCGTGAATATTTCGGAAGTTTATTTCCGAAAATATTGCTGCATATACAATTTTCCCTCCTTCACTATTTCATCATTTTTCTCCAAAACTTCTCCAAACCCTCTCCAAAACCCAATCAATCTCCATCCATTTTTCGTCCTAAAATCAAGTTTCAAATCGTTGATCACGTTAAAGGGAGCATAGAAAGCTACAATTTCAGGTAAACATCTCTCATTTCATCCCCTATTTCACTACATTGATTGATGAATTTTATGTTGAACCTGCTATGGTTCGGAAGTTCATTTCCGAAATATATTACCTAACAAATTTCGGAAATGAACTTCCGAAATATGCCCTGGCAGTTAAAAAAAAACAGTTTTGGCCAATTTTGATAATTTTTGCATATTTTAGGTATGGTACATCCGGACAATAATGTGCAAGACAATGACGCAGTAGTTCCGGCAGTTGTCAACGTTAATAACGATCCGGTTATCGACGTTAATCCTATGATCAATGCGGTCGATGTTCGGCAACAATTTACAAATGATTGGAGCTTCGGTAGTCGCGAACAATTGATTGATTGGGTTCGGAACGAAGCTAGTAAACTTGGATTTGGTATTGTTATTTTAAGGTCCGACAATGGAAATAGTAGGCGGAAAGCTTTCATTGTTTTGAATTGCGAACGGGGTGGGAGTTATGCACAATCAACCCGGGTTCTAAAACACGAAGACACGGGATCGAGAAAGTGTGGGCGTCCGTTTAAGTTGCGCGCGACTCGGAGGGTCGATGATTTGTGGCGTTTAACCGTAATTTGTGGAATTCATAATCATCCATTGGAGGCCAAGTTACACGGACATCCAATGGCGTTTCGTTTGTCCCGCGAAGAGAAGAATGTGATATCGGATTTAACGATAGTCAAAGTGGCGCCTCGCAACATGCTTGCCGTTTTGAAGCGAAAAAAACCGGATAACGTTTCAAATATCAAGCAAGTTTACAATGAACGGCACAATCTCAAAGTTTTGGAAATGGGTCCTCAGTCGGAAATGCAACAACTTTTGAAACTATTGGGTGATAACAAATATGTGTCAAGCTTCCGAACGTCCGAGGACAAAGTTACGGTGCGTGATATTTTTTGGACTCATCCCGAAAGTATCAAATTATTCAACTCATTTCCAACCGTTCTTATCATGGATTCGACGTACAAGACAAACAAATATAGGCTTCCTCTTCTAGAGATAGTGGGTGTGACCTCGACGGACAAGACTTATTCGGTCGGGTTTGCTTTTTTGGAGTGTGAAAAAGAAGAAAACTTTACATGGGCTTTAGGCATATGCAAGTCTTTATTAGTTGATCAAAAGTGTATGCCAAACGTCATTGTCACCGACCGGGACAATGCTTTGATGAATGCGGTCGATACCGTCTTCCCGACATCGACCGCGTTACTTTGTCGGTATCACATAACTTGCAACGTGAGAAGTAAGTTGAAACCCGCGGTTGGGACAAAAGATAGGCCGGATGAAAATGGTAAAGTAATCAAAGCCGGTGTTGTGGTTGATAGGATAATGGCGGCATGGAGGGAAATTTTGGATGCATACTCCGAAGAGGTGTATACCAAGAAATTGGTACACTTTAGGTCTTTGTGTGGTTCCATTAAGACTTTTTGTCATTACGTCGAATCCACTATTCTTGACAAAGTTAGAGAAAAAGTCGTGTGCGCTTGGACAAATCGAGTTAGACATCTTGGTTGCACCACGACTAACCGAGTTGAATCCGCACATGCGGTCTTCAAGAGGTGGTTGGGTGATAGCAAGGGAGATTTGTGTCGGGGATGGGACACCGTGAACCAAATGCTTGAAAATCAACACAATGAAATTCAAACATCGTTCGGTCAGAGCAAGACGGTTATGGAACACCGGTATAAGGGCCAAATTTTATTCTCCCAATTGATTTACAACATATCCCGATCGGGTTTGAATTTTTTGTTTCATGAAGCGAAGCGGTCGGAGACCACGGGGCCGGATAGTTCTTTATGTGGATGTACCATTAGAAATACATACGGCCTTCCATGTGCTTGTATACTTGCAAAAAAGAAGAAGTTGAATTCACCAATACGCATGGATGAGGTAGCCGACCATTGGAAGAAGCTTCGTTTTGATGATTTTGACCCGCCGAAAGAAAATGACTCCAAAATCACCATCTCCAACGAGTTGGAAGTGATAATGGAGAAGTTTGCTAATGCGGATGACACAACAAAAATGCACATTAAAGAACAATTACGAAAAATTGCATTTCCGGAGACCACCGACTTGAAACCGCCATCTCAACCGGTTAAAACGAAAGGTGCACCGAAAAAGTCCAAAATTACACAAGATGACACATCAACAAAATGATATCCTTCCTACTTTGAACATGTTGATGCATCGTTCCCGGATTCACCGATGCCGAAGTCCAAGTGTAGTGGTAACAAAGGAGCCCGTATTTCGAAGCCACCTCGCACACCACCGATCAAAAAATCACCCATTGTCTACATTGATGAAATGCCACTTTTTATGCACAAATATATCGATAACATCGTTGATGTTGGAGGCGACGGCAATTGTGGATATCGGGCCGTTGCGGGTTTGCCTGGTAAAGGGGAAAATAATCACACTTTAGTCCGACGGGAACTTATTGCGGAGTTGACTTCGTATCGGGACATCTACGGCCGACTATATGAAAATCAAGAAAAGTTTACGAAAATTCATGATTCACTTGTTCCATCACTTACCGGTATCGCTCCGGTTTTGAAGTGGATGTCATTCCCCGATATGGGTCATCTAATAGCAAGTGCATATGATATGGTGTGTGTCGATTTGACGAGGTTTGGACTAAGTGAAACTTTCTTTCCACTTCATAGTCGACCGCCGTTGGACGCGTCGAGCCGGATCATATGCATCGGGTATCTACGATCGCGGCACTTCGTCCAAGTGTTTTTGAAACCGGGGTGTCCTATACCGGCTACTTCTTGTCAATGGACGACGCATCGTTCAAATGAGGCGGAGACTTGGCCGGATCCTTTCGTTTCAAGAATGGCGGAGTTTGAAGAAATGATGCGCCAAGAGCGCGAGCAAAATAGAGAGCGGTCGAAGAACGTACCTATTTTGGACTTAGGATCCACCGATTGGTTCGGTGAATTTTAGTTTGTTCCGGATCGTTTTTTGTTTGTAATGACCATTTTTGTATGTATTATTGATTATCATGTAAAATCGAACCGGTTCAATACATATATAATATAAGTATGTTTTATGTCATCATTGGCTAATTTATGTGTATTTTGAATTCCTTTTGTATTTTTTACACAAAACATTAAGCAATCAACAAAATGCAAAATTTAGTTCTGTTTTCTGCATAATTCGGAAATGAACTTCCGAAATATGCTAGTCTGCCTCCAATTTTCGGAAGTTAATTTCCGAAAAGTCCACTGAGGCAGGATAAGGTTTGTTGGGCCATCATTGCTCCAATAAGTCTATAAATACAACACACTCTTCTTCATCCTCTTCACACCACAAAACACAAATGGCACAAACCTACCCCCACCTAGCATTCGTCTACTTTGAAACCGGCTACCCGATGCCGTTCCAATTTCGCTTCTCGCGCGACACGTCGTTTGCGGAGTTGATAACGTCGCTCAACACGCTTTTGCACTATCTCGAGAATCGAAAGGTTGTCAAGCTCGAGTACCGCTCGCCATCGCTTAACGACGAGGGAGACATTAAGTTCACACCTTTTGAGATCAAGAACGACGAAGATTTAGCGGTTTTGTGGACAACGTTCGACCGATTTTCTTCGAAGGGCCCGATCGAGTTGGACGCGAAACTTCAAAGATCGGCGGATGACGTTATCAAAATGTTGACTCATCCTTACCTACCCGTGTTTAACAATATATAACTTTAATCTTATGTAATGTGATCGATGTAATCTTCATCCGATTAAATAAAGCGAATCGTTATTGTTTGTTATTTTTCTTCTGTCCAGACTTTATTTCGGAAGTACATTTCCGAATTTCTCCAAGGGGGGTGAATTCGGAGATGAACTTCCGAATACATCAATTTTCTGAAAAACAACTTTATTTCGGAGATGTATCTCCGAAATCAATATTTTATAATAAAAAAAACACCTTTTCGGAGATACATTCCTGAAAACATCTTTTTTTTCAAAAAAAGTACGTTTTCGGAAATGAACTTCCGAAACTAGGGGTATTTTGGTAAATTCACCGGAGGTGGCCAAGAAGGTTAGGAGGTGGGTGAAGAAATTTCCAAGATTTTTCTTACTCTATTTGTTTGATATGTTGACGCGTTGAACAAAAATAATATTTTTTATTAATATATAAAATATTAATATTATACTTATGAATCAAGATATTAAAAAATGAGAGAGAGAATAAAAAATGATATTTTGATTTTTTTTTTTATAATGTGTACTTCAGACAAAAAGTTGTCGCATAGTTTAGAGTTTAGTGAGAAACAAAATCCATATTTTTGTCCAAGCCCTTGCCATATATTTTGTCCTAGCCCATGATAATTGTTATGAATCAAAATATTTATATATAGAGAGAGATATTTCTTACTCTATTTTGTTTGATATATTGATACATTGAATAAGAATAAAATAACTTTTATTATAATATTTTTTATTAATATATAAAATATTATTTATTGATATATATATATATATATATATATATATATATATATATATATATATATATATATATATATATATATATATATATATTAATAATATATTTACAAATCAAAATATTAAATAATTGGTATTTTGAAATTTTTTAATAATTTGTACTTGGGACAAAAAGTTGTTCCATAATTTGTTATGACATGACATTAATGACTTGGATAATTTTTTTTAATAAGATGACATTAATGACTAGAATAATTTATTAATTAATATTTTTATAAAATAAATATATTATTTTAATTAATTTTTTAAAAACAATTAATTAAAACTTTGAAAAGAATTCATGGGCCTAAAAGGCCATTTCATAATCGCATTATAATATTATAATATTAAGATAATATCCGTTGATCCATGCATCATAGAACGATAATTCTTGTCGATTTTAACAATATTCGTTGATCCATGCATCTAATTTTTTCACCGTCTAAAATGTCTCTATCTAACCAACGGATCAAAGTTCTCTGAAGATGCTTGGACGTCTCCATATTCCAAAGTCGGATCTTCATCGGAGGCTTTGTTGGCGAATAAAAAAGTTGAACATTTTTTTTGATAATGTAACACATTTTTGAAGAAATATTTTAGAATATATTCAGAAAATGTGTTGTAAATGGTGAAAATGAATGACCTATTACAAATCAACATATATAAGAGCCAAGTTGTGTGGAATACTCCTAAAACATACATGCATGCGACATTGTTATTGGCATGATACATGAGCATGTACCACAGACAATGATGTCTAAGGTCAAATTAGAGTGCATGCGTCATATACGGTGTCACATCTCCTATGAGACGGTTTTTTTTTTTTGAAAAGTGATCAGTTTGAAAAATAATTTGAAAACATTTGAGTTTTTTGTTTTGAAAAAAATATTATATTAAAAAATTTCACCAAAACTTTATTTAAGTTTTTTCTTTAATTTATTTTGTTTTAATTTTTTTTTTACTTTATGCACTCTAGTTCCTAAGATAATGGATCCTAGATTCTAGTAATCCAGATTTCGTGCCGCGAGGTCATGACACTGGTCAAGTATTGTTTCCACTAGGAATAGAAGTCGGTATTTCCGGAACTAAAAATTAAACAAAAAACAAAAATATAATTCCCAACTTTCGATTAATTAAATTTGCATATAAAACAAATCTGTAAAATAATAATCAACAATTTATTATACTAACTTTATTAATGTGACTTTGCCGATTTAAATAATCATGTTTTCTTTTGGTTTCGTTAGAATATTAAAGTATTTATTTAACATTCTGGAAATTGCTGTTGCCAGCAAATGAAGAAGACTACATTCAGAGGATGAACATCATTCATCATTTAAAAAGAAAGAAAATAGTAGAGAAGAATATTCATTGTTGACTTCTACTAGCAGCAATTTTGATAATGTGCCTGAGAATATAAAGAGGACGACAAAAAAGGATAACTGAAGAATAAAAAGCTTGATACTCTGCAAGTTGAATAAGATAAGAATGTTGAAAATTTTAAATATATATCTCTCTTAAAATTAAATAAGTTGTGTCACAATTCTTTTGGTAAAGATGTTTCAAATAGTCTAACATGACTATTTTTCTTATTTTAATATAGTAAACCACGTTCTTTATTTATAAAATTATTTATTTATTTGTTAATAATATATTTAGTTATTTATTTTAGAAAAAAATATAATAAAATAATAATTATTAAGAGTATTGTGAAGAAAAATATAGATAATAGTATTAAGTAACAAGATGGTTTTGAATCATGGAAAAATCCAAAAAGTGACATTTAAAAGGAAGTAAAAAATTGCATTTATGAAGCATATAAATTCAAGACAAAGAGAACAATAGGTATGATTATTTAAATTTCAAGAGCTCGAGTCAACTTAATCGAAAGATATATATAGAATTATAGTCCCCATAGTTCTTGCACGTCATGTTTAGTAGGAAAAAATCCAATATTAATTAGGCTTGATAAAACGGACGCATAACCATCAAAAATGATGGGTTGAATTTAGGTTTTGGATTCTTGCTCATTCTGTCAAAATTTGTCGCCTTTTAAAGTTCATTCAGTTAAAATCCGCCGTGCTTGTCAAAGTCCGCCACACGTAACATGTTTTTCATAAGCTACTCTCTCCGTTCTTTTATAAGAGTCACTTTCGTAAAAATAAATTGTTTTAATTTAATTGTCACTTTCAAATTTCAATGTAGTAATTATTATAGTTTTGTCAAAATTGCCCCTAAGCAATTATCATATGAGAGAAAAAAAATATATTGAAATGATTAAAAGTTAAGAGTATTATAGATAAAAGAAAAGTTATACCTTAAAAAGTAACGAGCATTATTAGTTTTTTTAGTATGTGTAAAAAGTCAAAATGTGACAATTAAAAAGGAATGGAGGGAGTAGTAATTATGAATATATTGTTGACTAAACTGATTGGTTCTGTTTTTTATGTTTATCAACAATTACTCTAGATGCTACATTCATGAAAAGAAAACAAAAGGAAGTCGGAGATATTACACCTGATGGAAGGTGAAAAGGAAAATGACATATTAATAGGAAGCGGCTATGTAATACATATTCCTCTCTCTCTCTCTCTCTATATATATATATATATATATATATATATATATATATATATATATATATATATATATATATATATATATATATATATATATATATATATATATATATATATATATATATAAGGAGAGATATATTTACTTCAAGAGTAAACTATTATAACTTATTTCACATCTTGATCATTAATTCTTTTCAATCTAATGGTTAAAAATAATAAGGAATAGTTTTCTCTCCATATTTAATTACTTATTATTTTTAACCATTGGATTGAAAATAATAAATGGTCAAGATGTGGAGTAAATTATAATAACTTACTTTTGCAGTAAATATATCTCTTTTATATATATATATATATATATATATATATATATATATATATATATATATATATATATATATATGGGATGACAAGCAGACCCAAATTTGTGGGGTTTACCCGTACCAAACCCGAGTCAATGGGTGAAAATCTGAGTTTGTTGAGTTCGAGTTCGCGTATCACCCAATATTTCGGGTGCGGATTTGGGTAGTGTGAAATCCGCACCCGAAACCCGAAGTTACACCCGCTTATATTGTGGAAAGTTGTAGGAAAAATATATTTTATGGATTTTGCTGCGGGTTTGAGTGAAAAAACTCAAACTCAACGGGTGTGGGCGTGGGTGTTATTTTATCACCCGAATATCTAATGAGTTCGGGTTCGGTCGGGTGGTGATTTCAGGTGCGAATTTGGGTAGTAAGAAACCCACACTCAATCCTAACCGTTTTTGAGTTCCATAATCTTCCAGAACCCTCCATAACGCTCATTCAATATAAATTTCGACTTTCCGTAAGTTAGGAGATTTTTGGTGTTATAAAAAAAATTCTCATAAACTCTCCAAAATAAAATCTTTTTAATCTTTTCACTCAATCATTTTTATTTTTCAAAATCATCTTCACCCTGAACTCCCAAACAAAATCTATAAGATCCAAGAACTTAGTTGAGAAATAAAGTTGCTAAGATGTTGAAATCATAAAAACGGATGAATGATGGAAATATACTTCAAAATAATTTAAAGCTTATTGCAACCAACATAATATTATACATGAATAAATATTATTTGTTGAGAGTAATTGGATCTTAGAGTTTAGACAAATTCAACTATAGTATTTGATGTAGGAAGGCTGGTCGCGCGTATTGAAGAAGAAATCGTGCGACGGAAAGCATTTTAATATTTAAGAATTTTCTTATTTTAATATTTCAGCAATTTCTTTTTTATTATTTGTTTTATTAAATTTCTGTTTTGGATTAAAAGCCCATAAGGCCCATTAGGATTTCTTTTGTTTCCTGTATTTAAAGACCTTTGGCATGGCCATAAGGATTATCTCTTTTATTATATAGAATCCAAAGTTTTCTTTATTCTTGGTGGACTCCAGAGCTTATCTATAGGGTTTGCGCTTGCAACCCTGTTTTCATTCAAGGTTTAGCGCTTGCTATTCCTTTGGGCGGCTTCCGACTGCGTCAGTTGGCATCAGAGCAGGTTTTCTCCTGTTCTTTTCGTAGCTTGACAACTATGGCGGATCAACCGGTGACCAAAGCAGATCTTGAGGGAATTACCACGGCTTTTACCGCGGCTCTAACTGCTTTGACTAAACAGATGGCGAATTTAGCAAATCAGACGAACAACGCCAACAATAATAGGAATCGGCAAAGAGACAGGAGAGAGGAACCAATTAGGGTTCTACGGGGTGGAAACTGTGTCGAAGATTCGAGTTCTGGTGAAGAAGAACCTCACGATGAAGAGGATAATCGTGGGAATCTACAGAACAACCATGACTATCGAGTGAAGGCTGATATTCCATTGTTCTACGGAACGATGGGAGTGGAGGAGTTTCTTGATTGGCAGATCGACGTCGACAGGTTCTTCGACGTTATGGGTGTCCCTGAGAACAAGCAAGTCAAGATGGTTGCGACCAGGCTTAAAAGTACTGCAGCTGTCTGGTGGGATAAACTTATTGTTCAAAGGCAGAGGCAAAGAAAGGGGCCAGTCAGAACTTGGCGAAGAATGAAACAATTGATGCTGGAGCGGTTTTTACCGGAAGATTATGAACAAATTCTTTATAAAATGTACATTGAGTGTGTTCAGGGCAAGAGAACCGTGACTGAATACACAGCTAAGTTCCTGAGGTTTTCTGAGCGCAATGAATTGGGAGAATCAGAGAATCAGAAAGTGGCTCGATACATCAGTGGCCTAAAGGGGTCCTTACAGGAGAAGATGGGTTTACAGACTGTATGGACTGTAGCTGAAGCATCCAGTTTAGCTTTGAAGGCGGAATTGATGGAGAAATCTCCTCGAAATTTCTCGTCTATTAGAAGGTACTCACCCCAAAGTAACTTTGACTCAGCAGGTGACAAGGAAAAGAATGCAACATCCCGGGATTCCAACCCTGGGAATAAGGGGGCTAGCAGCTCTAGCGGTGTGCAGCAAGGAAAAACACCGATTTAGAGGCAAAATAATCCATATGTTAGACCCTCGATAGACACTTGTTATCGTTGTAACGGGAGAGGCCACAAATCAAATGTTTGTCCAACAAGGAGAGTCGCTGTTGTTGTGGAAGAGAGGGAGGAAGATGAAGAAAGAGAAGATCTTACAGTTGAGAACGATGAATATGCCGATGTTGAATTTGCAAAAGAAGAATCTGATGAGAGGGTAAATTTTGTGTTGCAGTGAATGTTACTAGCATCCAAAGACGAAGGACAGCGCAAGAATTTGTTTAAAACACATTGTTCTATCAAGAATAAAGTGTGTAATCTGATTGTGGATAATGGTAGCACAGAGAATCTGGTGTCGCAGAAATTGGTAGAATATTTAAAGTTGCCCACAGAACCCCATGAGAAGCCATACACTCTCGGTTGGGTAAGCAAGGGCTCCCAAGTTCGAGTAACACTAGCCTGCAAAGTTCCTATCTCCATCGGAAAATATTATAAAGAAGAGGTACTATGTGATGTTCTAGATATGGATGTTTGTCATATTTTATTTGGTAGACCTTGGCAATTTGATAATGATATCACTTATCGAGGACGAGATAACGTGATGATGTTTACATGGGGCACACATAAAATTGCTATGGCTCCTGTTTTACACTTTGATAAGAATCCAGGAGGAAAAAAGTCTAGTTTCTTGGTGATGACGAAGAGTGAAAAGGAGCTTGAGGAAGCTGTAAAAGAAACTGAATGTTTCTGTCCAGTGGTGATCAAAGGGTTGATGAATGCTGTGAAGAAGGAAACAACGATTCCAGAAGAAGTACTAGAGATCCTTGAGGATTTCAAGGAGTTGACTGCAGAGGAATTACCAGATGATTTGCCTCCCATGCGAGATATTCAACATCAAATTGACCTCATCCCGGGGTCTAGCTTACCAAACCTTCCTCACTATCGCATGAGCCCCAAGGAGAATGAGATTTTAAGGGAGCAAATTGAGGATTTGTTGAAGAAGGGATTTATTCGTGAGAGCATGAGTCCATGTGCAGTACCAGTTCTTTTAGTCCCTAAGAAAGGAAATCAGTGGAGGATGTGTGTTGACAGTCGAGCCATTAATAAGATAACTATCAAGTATCGATTCCCAATTCCCCCGTTGGAAGACATGCTTCACGAGTTGGCCGGTTCTAAGGTATTCTCGAAGATAGATTTGCGCAGTGGCTATCATCAGATCAGAATCAAACCTGGCGATGAATGGAAAACCGCTTTCAAGAGCAAAGAGGGATTGTATGAGTGGTTGGTGATGCCTTTTGGTTTGTCAAACGGCCCTAGCACCTTCATGCGGTTGATGAATCAGGTTCTGCGCCCGTTTACTGGTTCTTTTGTAGTAGTTTATTTTGATGATATTCTGATTTATAGTAAGACCAAGACTTACAGGAGAACCAGTTGTACATTAATCTGAAAAAATGTACATTCAGCGCCAATAAGTTACTTTTTCAAGGCTTTGTTGTTGGAGAAGAAGGGATTCAGGTTGATGAAGATAAGGTGAGTGCTATAAGGGAGTGGCCTGCACCTAAATCCGTGACTGAGGTTCGTAGCTTTCATGGTTTGGCCACCTTCTATAGGCGGTTTATCAAAGATTTCAGTACTATCACTGCACCTATTACTGAATGTTTGAAGAAAGGGAAGTTCAATTGGGGGTTTGAGCAAGAGCAGAGTTTTGCACTGATTAAGGAGAAGCTATGTACCGCACCAGTATTAGCACTTCCCGATTTTGACAAGTTGTTCCAAGTTGAATATGATGCTAGTGGTGTGGGAATAGGAGCTGTGTTATCTCAGGAGAAGAAACCTGTAGCCTTTTTCAGCGAGAAATTAAGCGATGCCCGCCAGAAATGGAGTACTTATGATCAGGAATTCTATGCAGTCTTTAGAGCCCTACGTCAGTGGGAACATTATTTGGTTCAAAGGGAGTTCATTCTATTCACTGACCATCAAGCTTTAAAGTTTCTCCATAACCAGAAAGTGATAAACAAGATGCATGCTCGATGGGTGAGTTTTTTGCAAAAATTTCCTTTTATTATTCAGCGTAAGTCGGGGGCTCTTAACAAGGTAGCAGATGCATTAAGTAGGAGGGCTTCTTTGCTAATTACCTTAGCGCAAGAGATAATAGGTTTTGAGTGCCAGAAAGAGCTGTATGAAAGTGATGTTGAGTTCAAGGAGTTATGGGCCAAGTGTAGTGGGAAACATCCTTGTGCAGATTTTCATATTCGAGATGGCTATCTTTTTAAAGGGGATCAACTATGCATTCCTTGCTCCTCTTTAAGAGAGAAGTTGATTCGAGACCTGCATGGTGGTGGTCTTAGCGGTCATCTGGGTAGAGACAAGACCATTGCTAGCCTGGAGGAGAGATATTATTGGCCACATTTAAGGAGGGACGCTAGTACTATAGTCGGGAGGTGTTATACTTGTCAGGTTTCTAAGGGTCAGTCTCAAAATAGTGGTCTTTATATGCCTTTACCTATTCCTGATGATATTTGGCAAGACTTAGCCATGGATTTTGTGTTGGGTTTGCCTCGTACACAGAGAGGTGTAGATTCTGTGTTTGTTGTAGTAGACAGATTCTCCAAGATGACCCACTTCATTGCTTGTAAAAAGACTGCTGATGCGTCCAACATAGCCAAACTGTTTTTCAGGGAGGTTGTGCGTCTTCACGGGGTTCCTAAGTCAATTACTTCAGACAGGGACACCAAATTTCTTAGTCATTTTTGGATTACTCTTTGGAGATTGTTTGGAACCACGCTGAACCGGAGTTCTACAACTCATCCTCAAACAGATGGACAAACTGAGGTAACCAACAGAACTTTGGGAAATATGATTCGGAGTGTTTGTGGTGATAAGCCGAAACAGTGGGATTTAGTTTTACCTCAGGTCGAATTTGCCTACAACAGCGCTGTGCATTCAGCTACAGGGAAATCACCATTCTCCCTGGTCTATACCTCTGTTCCTAAGCAGGTAGTTGATTTGGTTAAGTTGCCTAAGGCGCCTGGAGTTAGTGCGGCGACTGAGAATATGGCCGAGGAAATGGTGACTGTTAAAGAAGCTGTCAAGGCTAAGTTAGAGGCTACTGGGCAGAAGAATAAAGCAGCTGCTGACAAACGCAGAAGAGTCAAAGTTTTCAATGTAGGAGACGATGTGATGGTGTTTCTGCGCAAAGAGAGGTTCCCGGTTGGTACTTACAACAAACTGCAGCCACGCAAATATGGTCCGTTCAAAGTGATACGGAAGATCAATGATAATGGTTATGTGGTAGCTCTCCTAGATGCCATGAATATATCTAATACCTTTAACGTTGCTGACATTCATGAGTATCAAGCAGATCAGGCTCTTTATCAAGAAGAGAACTCGGGGTCGAGTTCTTCAGAGGTGGAAGAGACTGATGTAGGAAGGCTGGCCGCGCGTATTGAAGAAGAAATCGCGCGACGGAAAGCATTTTAATATTTAAGAATTTTCTTATTTTAATATTTCAGCAATTTCTTTTTTATTATTTGTTTTATTAAATTTCTGTTTTGGATTAAAAGCCCATAAGGCCCATTAGGATTTCTTTTGTTTTCTGTATTTAAAGACCTTTGGCATGGCCATAAGGATTATCTCTTTTATTATATAGAATCCAAAGTTTTCTTTATTCCTGGTGGACTCCAGAGCTTATCTATAGGGTTTGCGCTTGCAACCCTATTTTCATTCAAGGTTTAGCGCTTGCTATTCCTTTGGGCGGCTTCCGACTGCGTCAGTATTATATAAATGTTTTGCAACACTGAAACTCTAATTAATTCATAAAACAAAAGTAAAGAAAACTATAGATATATCTCATAATATATAATGACAAAGCATGATTTTGGTGTAGTCTATTTTTCTTTTTCAATTATAATTTTTTTTAATTTTAACTTCTTTTTATTAACTGTTATATGATAGTTTTTATTTTTTTATTCTTTTTTATTATTTTATAAATAATTAAATAAAAAAAATCAACACATAAAAAATACTGTTTATATTTTTGTCTGCTTGCACACTAAAGAAAACGGATAGACAAACACGGACACGTGAGTGTGGTCTACACCCTAATTCTATATAATGGAAGAGGTAGACACTATTAACTGCATTACATTAATAGAGTTCACGCGTGTCCATTTTCTTTTACTTTCGTCTTCTATACTAGTTGTTTGCTAACATATGTACTAGTATATAAAATTCACTCTTAACCTAAGTAAGTAGTGCACTTAAATAGGGATGTACATGGTTGGTTATTTTTAAAAACCAAATTATAACTATTTTAAAATTATTTAACTGGTTTGAATTTATAACCATAATTACATTTTAATCAAAACTGATTATAAAATCGGTTATAGATTTGATTATGATTATATAACCGGTTTTTTAAAAAAAATCAGTTTTAAAAATTATTTTTTCCGATTTTTTTTTTTAAAATAATTTATTTTGAGAATTAAAATATTTGGATTTGGATATTAACCGGATTATAACCAAATACAAAATAATTTAACCGGTTAATAACCATTTAATTATATCCGGATTATATGAACGGATAACCAAACCATTAATAACTAAACCGGTTAATAATCATTCAATTATATCCGGATATTTAAAAATAGTTTAAGTTTAGTTATGGATTTAGGCATCACAACCAGATATTTTGCACACTCCTACCCTTACATTTACATATGAATATCTAATTTCAACTGAGCTTAGTTATTTATTTCATTTGCGAGAAAAATGCTACACAAGTTACCTAAGTGTGTAACCAATAGTTTACACTACAAGTTTAATTTTGTCCTGGTGTTGGAAAACAATAATGCAGTTATCCATAATCACACTTCATCAGCAATATCATAAAGATGGAGTGATAATAGAGTTGAGTATTTTGGGTAAGCACATTCGAACGTGCAATTATTTATTCATTCTACCAAAATATACAATTTATATCCTAGCACGTTAAATTACAAGAATTCCTCATGAATAATGTAAATTGAACCAGATATTATTTATTAACAGAACCAAATCTTAATACAAAAATATGATTGTTGAACACTGTCCCTCTTACGTATAGCACATTTTTTTAAGGCGTAATACATGAATACGCGCTTACTTTCAAAACAAAATATTATTACGGGAAACAACCATAGTATTTAAGGAAAATTAACTGAATAAAAAAATAAGGAAAGTTAACTATAATCATAAGCTTGTTATTATAAGGAGTATAAACTATGTATACTAGTTTCTTCAATCTATATATATATATATATATATATATATATATATATATATATATATATATATATATATATATATATATATATATATATATATATATATATATATATATATATATATATATATATATATATATATATAGTGTTGAAGACTTACTCCATGTTGCAAAATCAGGCGCTATGGAGAGTTTTTCTTGTAGTGACGATAAGTTAATCTTGAAACTTATCTTATCTTATCTCACTACACTACGCCAAAATTGGCTTTTAACAGCACACCTACGACAGCGCTTATGCCCAAAAGCGCTTTGGTAGGTTTGTCTAAAAACAAAATAAAAAATCACGCTAGAAAAGCGCTCTTATAGGGGGGGGGGGGGTAATGAAAGCGCTTTTCAAAAGCGCTCTTATAGGGGGGGGGGGGAATGAAAGCGCTTTTTAAAAGCGCTCTTATAGGGGGTAGGTATGAAAGCGCTTTCTAAAAGCACTCTTATAGGATGGGGTATGACAGCGCTTTTGAAAAGCGCTCTTGTAGGGCTGGGTATGAAAGCGCTTCTGAAAAGCGCTCTTGTAGCCCTGATTAAATTTTTCATAAAACACAGACACGCTAATTTTTTCCAGAAACACGCTATTTTTTCAGAAACAGTCTTCTTCTTCCTCGCAAGTTCTCAACCAGTACTCCTCCTCTCACTCCCTCCGCCGTTCTCAACCACTCCCCGTCCCTCCGTCGTCGTCTCACTCTCACGCCACCGCCGCCGCCGCTGCCGCCGCCGGTCTATGGGATTTTAGGGTTTTCTTGGTCAAAATCAACACTTCTTGCTTCATCCAACCCATTATTAAGGTACATATATGAATGATTTTATTTGCAATTGATTATATGAATCAACTGATTTGGGTTTGATATTTTAGAAATTTGTATGATACTTTGCTACGGATACTTTGCTAAGGTACACATATGGATGATTTTAGAAATTTCTGTTGCATGAACTGAATCAACTCATAATGAATTTTTTTAGTCTGGTTTTTAATCCTTTAACAAAAATATAGAGAAATGAATATTGTTTGTGTTTGATAAAATATAGAGAAATAGATATTATTAATAAGAAACACCACCATCCTTTACCCAAATTTCTTTGATAAAATTTTGTTTTTGCAAATGACTAGTTTAGTAGCCATTTCATTAATTAATCATTTTCATCCAATATAATCTCTTAAAGATACTTATTTGAAAAGGTAGAGACAATAACTCACTTAGTAGTATGTAGTTTGTAGAGGTGAGGTGACTTTATGAATAAACATGGAAGGAAGAAAAATTAACCTATGAATTAAAAATGGTGCTTTTTATCTCCAGTTGTGAAACTGCTCTTTATCTCCTATTCTTTAAGGTGCAGCTAATTTGATTTCTAATTTGTTTTTTTTTAGGTGCAGGCTTTGCGTCTTTCTTTGACAGTTAGAAACACGATAGTGTCATTTCACGTTGGTCTAGAGCTAGAATAAGACTTGCTAAGGTAAGATACTGGATAATAGTTAATGTTCTCACTAAATGATGTTATGCTATGTATATGGTGCTAATTATTTTTCTTGTGTTTGAGAAGAGGAACACAAAAGTTAGTGTTATTTTTTTTAGTACTCATGTTCATGTCTTCCATTGATGCTATGCTATGCTATGTATATGTGCTAATTATTTTTCTTGTGTTTGCTTCTGAATTAAGGACTTGTTGATTCATGAATCTTTGAATCTTTGAATTGGTCATATTAGCAAGATTCATATATTATTCAATTGTATTAAGTATCTAAGGTAGTAGTAATGTATTCTATTATACGATGACTTATGATTGCCTCTTTGTATCTGCAGAATCTGAATCTCTAAAAGAAAATTGCTTAACCTTGTTCCCAATATATCACCACTCTTCTTTCTCCTTAGTTCAGGTTTGTGCTCTTAACTATACTTAAGTATACTTAAGTTAGGTTGTTATGCTTCAGGTTTTGTTGACTTATTGGAACAATGTTTCGTGAGGTTTTATATAAAAGTATAAGTTTTGAAGTTCTACTGTTATTTTGATTACATGAAAACTTTGGCATACTATTTCGTGAGGTATATTTATATATTTACTTATTTGTGGGATTGAGAATGAAAATGCTATCTTTATTCTAAACCATGATCGTTGTGCACTATGAGCATGTTTGAATGTAATACAAACATTTCAACTCTTCCTCTTGCTATTTTGTAACTTGGTTTATGGAATTCTACAAGTTTTGAAATGGATTGAACTATATTAAAACATGCTCATATATTAAATTGACTTTAAGAGATAAGAAGGAAATATCTATATTTATTTCTGAAATGAAGTGAGATGGGAAACATTCACATTATTCTCTTTCAAATTTTACATTATTCTCTTTCAAATTTTTACTAGTGATTTCATTTTCAACCAGTTTTTTGGTTTGTGGACTTATATTACCTTGAAATAAGGTAATGTCTTCTTTAAGAAATCGGGTATTCTGATTAGGTATTCTATTATGATGATAGCTATTTATTATCTTGACAGAATTCCTTAGTACCTGATAGAGAAACCAAGAAGCATTTGTTTAGCTTAATTAAGTCATGGATAAGACATGGATGAGATCAAACCGATTGTCGAAAGAGTACGAGAAAGGGGTATGGGAATTCGTTGAGTTTGCGGTTAAGCACTCCGAAGACCCGCTTCGAATGTTGTGTCCTTGCTTGGGTTGCTGTTATGGGGATAAGGTTGACGGGAAACAGTTGGGATCCCATTTACTACGGTTTGGAATTGATAGAAGTTATACATGTTGGACAATGCATGGTGAGAAAAGTAACGGGAATGCTGGGTCGAGTTGTAATAGGAAGTATGCTTCAAACGACGATTGCACAGACACATACGATTGCGATCGAGTCGAAGAGATTGCAGAAGCGCTTGAAGAAGATCTTGCGGATTGTCCCAAAATGTTTGAGAGGTTGGTAAGCGATGCAGAGAAACCGTTGTATGATGGTTGTTCAAAATTCACAAGATTGTCTGCGGTGTTAAAGTTGTACAACTTAAAGGCGGACAATGGATGGTCGGATAAAAGTTTCACAGAGTTATTAGCCCTTATGAAAGATATGCTACCAGAGGATAATGTTCTTCCCAATCGAACGTATGAAGCCAAAAAGATGTTGTCCTCTATTGGCATGAGCTATGATAAGATACATGCATGTCCAAACGATTGCGTTTTGTTTCGAAACGAGTATGCAGCGTTGAATGAGTGTCCTAAATGTGGTGCCCCTCGATATAAGAAAAAGTTGTCTCCTGCTAAAGTCTTATGGTATTTTCCTATAATTCCAAGATTTAGACGCATGTATCGTAGTGAGACCGATTCAAGACACTTGACTTGGCATGCAGATGAAAGAATTATTGATGGAAAGTTGCGACATCCGGCAGACTCACCATAATGGATGAAAGTTGATACTGATTATCCTGAATTTGGAAACGAAGCAAGAAACCTTCGGTTGTCATTGTCTACTGATGGAATGAACCCGCATGGTATTCAAAGTATCTCGCATAGCACATGGCCTGTGATTCTTATGATCTATAACCTACCTCCGTGGCTATGTATGAAGCGTAAGTACATGATGTTATCAATGCTAATTTCTGGGCCTAAACAACCAGGGAATGACATAGACGTATACTTGGAACCGTTAATCGAAGATTTAAAGTTTTTGTGGGACAACGGTGTGGAGGTTTACGATGGGTATAGGAAGGAAAGTTTCAACTTGAGGGCGATGTTGTTTGGAACAATTAATGATTTTCCAGCATACGGAAATTTATCCGGGTACAGCAATAAAGGTCAAAAGGCGTGTCCCGTTTGTGAAGATGAAACCGATACGACACGATTGGATCTTTGTCAGAAGAATGTCTTTCTCGGTCATCGTAGATTCTTAAATTCTAATCATCACTACCGTGGGTGGAGAAAAGCATTCAACGGAAAGGCCGAACATGGTACAGCCCCGCCTTTTTTGTCAGGTGATCAAATTTTTGAAAAGGTGAAAGATGTGAGCACTCAGTTTGGCAAGCCTTTTGCACATTCACTTGTCAAGGGTGGGTGGAAGAAGAAGTCCATTTTTTTGAACTTCCATATTGGAATTCGTTGTACGTAAGACATTTCCTGGATGTTATGCATATTGAAAAAAATGTATTTGACAGCGTTATAGGTACGTTACTCAATATACCAGGAAAGTCTAAGGATGGCGTTAACATAAGGAATGACATGGTAAACATGGGGATGAGAACTGAATTGAGACCCGTGACGAAAGGAAGACGAACATATCTGCCACCTGCTGTTTACACTCTATCTAGAAAGGAGAAGAAAACATTGTGTAAGTTCCTCAGTGAAGTTAAAGTTCCAGAAGGCTACTCTTCAGATATTAGAAGAGTTGTGTCCATGAAAGACCTCAAGTTAAAGAGTTTGAAGACGCATGATTGTCATGTTATAATGGAACATTTTTTACCAATAGGTATACGTTCTATTCTGCCAGAAAAAGTAAGAAGCGCAATAACTAAGCTGTGTTTCTTCTTCAGGTCAATTTGCAGTAAGGTGGTCGATCCCGCGATCTTACCAACATTGCAAAAAGAGATAGTTGTTACTTTATGTGATCTTGAAATGTATTTTCCTCCCTCGTTTTTTGACATAATGGTTCATCTAGTCGTTCATCTTGTGAAAGAGACACAATTGTGCGGACCAGCTTATATGAGATGGATGTACCCTGCTGAACGTTATATGAAAATATTAAAAGGGTACGTGAAAAACAGAAGTCGACCGGAGGGTTGTATTGCCGAACGATACGTTGTTGAAGCGGTTGAGTTTTGTACTGAATATCTGTCAAATGTTCAATCAATTGGACTCCCCAAATCTCATATTGTCGAAAAAAAAGAAGGAAAAAGGCTAATTGGAAATAAAGTTGTGACAGTATCAATGGTCGAACGGGATCAAGCGCACTTGTATGTTCTGCACAATGAGATTGAGGTTGAGCCGTATGTTGAAATGCACAAGGTTGTTCTCCGAGATTTAAATCCAAATAGAAATGAGAACTGGATAGTACGAGAGCACAATCGAAGTTTCATACCGTGGTTTAGGGATCATATTTATTCAAAGTATCGTTCAGATCCTGCTTCAGTAACAGAAATGTTGAGATGTTTAGCCTATGGTCCAAGTGTAATTGTGCTTTCTTATAGCGCATACACACATTTTATACCAAAGAACAGGATGATAAAAGTACTATGCAAAATAGTGGTGTTACCTTGGTAGCTGAAGCAATGCACATATCAAGTGCGAATGACTTAAATCCGAAATTTGCAAATTTGTCATATTTTGGGGTTATCGAGCGCATTTTGGTGTTTGATTACGCGAAGTTTCAGATTCCTGTATTTGGTTGCAAGTGGGTTGAAAATAATAGTGGCATACGAATGGATAAGTCAGGATTTTTGCAAGTGGATCTCAATAGGGTAGGGTACAAAGATGAGCCTTTCATTTTAGCCTCTCAAGCTAAACAAGTGTTCTATGTCAATGATCCGACAAGTACGAAATGGTCTATAGTGCTTTTATCTAACAAAATAGTAGATGAAAACATTGAAGATCAAGGTGATATTGGTGTTGGCATTGAATCTTGTACAAGAAACGATCATAATGAGAATGAATCTTGTACTAGAAATGATCATAATGAGGGTATTTGGATCAATCCAACCGTCCGCGTTGTTAAGAGACGCGTAGAACACAATCCTACAAAGAAAAGAAAGAGACGTTAGTGATAAAGGTAATAGTATACATATTCCGACTAATTTGTTTTATTCAATTTGTACCGATTGTTTTAATCAATAGTATAGTACTTATTCAATTTTGGTGCATATTCTCGTTTTGTACATAACTTTTGAACCATGTATCCGTTTGTCGACTTCTTTACATGTAACTATACTATTTTGACGATTCCGGAGCTGCTCATGCACTTATATGTTCATTTCGGGACTGTTTTTTTATCGGTTTTGCTTCTGCCCGTAATCAAAAGTCGGGCTTAGGGTCTGAATTTCGGAAAACCGACTTTATTTTTGAGTCCGTGGGGACGTTTTACCATAGCCATGTAAATTTCGTTCAATTCCGACAACTTTATTTTTTGACGCTTATTTTGATTTGTACCGATTTCGTTTCCGATTTACTTGTACATGCATGGTTTGACTTCCATTTTACTTGTATAGATTGTTAGCTTATTAATAGTGTACTAATGTGCTTTAGTTTGTTTGATACAGGTTAAATGGCTCCGGATAGAGATGCTCCACCTGAAAACTCACAAGAAAGAGATGCTCAAGAAAGAGATGCCACGGATACAAATGCTCCACCTGATACTGAAGCAAAAGAAGTTGCACGAGGCATCACTATCATGAAGGGAATCGTTCGACATAGAGACCAAGGATTAGTATACCGATTGGAATGGAATTCTGATAAACAAGCAATTGGTCCTAATTCTGCAAAGTTGACAAGTTATATTGGTACACTTGTTCGTATGCATATTCCGGTCTCCGTAGCTAGATGGAATATGAAAAGCGAAGACTTGGATGCGAAAAAAAAAGCGATTTGGGACGAGCTTCAGGTATATATCATATATGGTTAATTGTTGTTATTATCTTGATGATAAATTGTTTAAATTACTTATACTAACACACTATGGGTATGTTTTTTTGCAGAGGACTTTTGAGATACCAGATGATCGTAGACGCTACATACTTGGTTTGGCCGGCAAAAGATATAGAGGGTGGAAAGCTTTTTTGACAAACACTTATCTTAAGGATAAAGATGGAAACTTTCTTGAAGAGGCACCGGGACGGCCAAAAAAGTATGAGATCTTCATTGGTGAAGAAGATTGGGCTAAGTTTGTAGAGCAAAGAGATGAAGATTTTCGGAAAAGGAGTGCCAAGAATAGTGCGAGAGCATCCAAACCCGCATATCCATACAAAAAAGGGCGTTTGGGATATGCACGCTTGGAGGATAAAATTGTAAGTAAATAGAAATGCGTTTTAATTAATTGTCTAAATGTGTTTTATTTGAAGATTTTATCTTTTGTGTCAATGCATAGTTAGAGGAGACTAAAAGTGAAGAAACCTCACTTCCTGAACATGTGTTGTGGAGGGAAGCTCGTGTGGGCAAGGATCATGCTGTCGATCCCGAAGTTCAGAGAGTTTTTACTGAATGTGTAAGTATAATACTGTGTCTTTAATTAAATCAAATGTTTTTTAATATATAAATGATTTTTTAATGTAAATGAATTACAGGAGACCTTGTCGCAATCGGCATCCACCGGTGAGGGGAGCGTACTTAGTAGAGCACTAGATGCTCCTGAGTATCCCGGTCGGGTGAGGGGTGTAACACGGTGAACTGACTTTTTATAATCGAAATGTTGCGGATAGCAAGAGTCGCCACCGACTTTTATTTTATCCAAATTTAATTAGAAAGGCTAAAAGAACAGGAAAAACCTTTTAAATAAAATAGGGTTCGGGGGGTAATTATGCAAAGGGAAGGTGTAAGGCACCCTTTGCATCCATGGTTATCCATGGGCTCTTAATTTGCTTTGCTCTTTTTGTTTCAGAAAGGTAGAAGAAGAAGATATGGACTTTAGCTCGTAAATGAGCGTAGCCATATTGAAGAATTTTGAGAAAGAATATTTGAAAATATTTAGAGCAAGGCAAAGCAATTTAAGAGCAATTTACCTTATATTTGAGAAATCTGTTCTTTCAGCCTTTCAGAGCGAAAGGGTCTATCCTTGCCATAAGAGGGCAGGAAGCCTTTCATTTGGAGGTTTAAGGGTCATCGAAATATCCTTTGCCATAAGACTGTCCCATGCCATAGAAGGGCAGGTAGTCTAAGGCAAGGATCAGAATAAGCCTTTTCGTAGGCAGCCAGAGGATACTTCAGCCTTTTCCGTAGGCAACATCCGAGGGTCGAGGTCATTTGTGTATCGAAGGCAGCATCATTAGGGTCGTGACCTTTTTGTCGAGGCAACACGGCTGAGGTATCCTCGAATTCGAGGGACATGGCTTATTCTGCAGAAAAACGAAGGCAACAGGCAACAGGCAACAGGCAACAGAGAGGGTTACCCAAAAGCGTGCGTGTGTGCACCAATCATGTGATTCAATTCAGATTATATTATCTTGTGTTTAGTTATTCTAATTAATTTAGAGTTGCACTCCCTATTTTACTAACCACGCAGTACATAATAATATAAAGCAGTAAAGGGGGCGGGAAATCGTAACCAGTGGATCCCTTATCAGGGTTTGATACAAGTAATAATTGAAAATGGAGTTTAGGGTTACCAATACTCGTAGCTTTGGCAGTCGACAACCCCTGAAAATTGGAAAAGAAAGAATAAACAGAGGGGTGAGTGCATTATCGGTTCGGAGGCAAACGAGGTTAACCCTAAAAAAACAAAAGAATAAAGAATTTAAAATTAAATGAATGAAGAGTACTTAGCTTGGCATTTATTCTGGCAGGGTTGGTGGGCAAAGGTTTGCCTGAAGCATTGACTCTGACCATTAGAACAGACAAGGAACAAGGCGTGAGTGTATTATTAATTCGAAGATAATCAGGGTTAACGTAAATAAAATGAAAGAGAAATAAACTAATAATGAATAAATAGGGAATACTTAGCTTTGATTCGAATTTGATCTGATATGGTTGTTAGGCGCCTTTAGGATTGATCCTGAAACAAGGCAGAAAATAGGTGAAGGCAAGGCAAACCCTGACAACGAATCAATTAAAAGAATAAAATTAAATAAAGCAGCACACTTATCTTCGAGGTTTGTTTGAAGGCGCGCCCTTGAGGCGAATTATATTGCTAACCCTGATAACAAGAAAATAAAATAAAATCAGTGTATGGCTTATTCTTCATAAACCCTAGTTAGGGTACGAAATTGCAAAAAAAGAGAATAAATAATTTAATTAATTATTGGTCTAATGACCTAATTAATTAAATCGAGTCGAAAATTAAAATCGGATGCGAAATATATTTTTTTGGAAATTTTTAGAATATTAGTGAATTAAATAAGGATTTTAGTATAAAAATAAGTGTTTTTTAATAATAATAATATAAATATTAATGATTTAAAAAATAAACAAATAATAAATATTAAAAATATTTTTTATAAAATTAGTTATTAGTTTTTTATAAACTTAAAAAGAAATAAAAAAAAGAATTAAAAACAAAATAGATATATATATAAATAAAAAAAATTGCAAAAATACTTAGCTGTGATCGTATGTGGCGCGCGTGCATGGAGTATCATGTGGTCGCGGCTTCAGGATGGTGGGATGAGAACAGGCGAAGATCTGACGGCTGTAGATTGATAGCACATGGTATGATGGTACATCATAAAGCGCAGGATCTTTCTGTTTGAAAAACCAAACGCGCGCGTTTTTGGACGGATGGGAGAGTGCCACGCTTCATCTTCTCCACCCAGACTTCTGCAACTCGATCTATTACAGCGCTTTTTGCTTTGAAGCGCTGTAAAAGCCCTGTGTACAAAACTCAAAAAAATAGCGAATAGGGGATAATACTCATATAAGTTAGGCGCGACTGCACCATTCAACTCACCTGATCCTCACGAGTATGGTCATGGTATTGGTTAGGCCTAATTTTACCTGTGAAACAAAACCCCAATTCGAAGGCAAAACCCTAACAATGGCATAACACTCAAGGCAACATGATAACGTCTCAAAATTTCCAGAATCGATCATTAGATGATAATAAACATGTATATACAACTAAATATGATCAATGATGCTTGTATGATGCAAATCGAATCAAGTTTAGAATTGACAAACCGTGGCCAATTGAGGATGATTCCTGATGCTTTGTGACTTAAAAACGATTGAGAATCGTTCAGTGATGATCAAGGAACAAGTCTTGACTGATTGCAACACTTGAATTGGCCCCAATCTCAGTTTTGGATTTTGAGTTTTTGAAGAATTTTTGTGCTCGGGTATGGGATTCCTTGGCTGCCAAAATTCGTAACCCTTGCATCTGAATGGCTTTGGTACTTATAGGAGACTATTTTAGGTCAATAAAACTGAACAAAATCCAATTGAATCTTGATACTTGATATTTGAAAAATTTGATTGAAATCATGGGAGAAATATTTCTATTATTAGCCAATTTCAATCTTTTTCTTCCTCCTATTGATTTGCACGAATTTGAGTAGTATATTGAGATATTATGGACCTCAAGATTAGCCAAAAATAATCTTTGTATTAAAGGATGGATTTTTTTCATATTTTATTTTAATTATAATTGAATTTAAATGAATAAATCCAAAAATAAATGAAATAAAATAGAGGAGGGCTTGTCATTGGGCTTATAGGTCCTACTCAAGAGAAAGTTTAACAATAGAACTTGGGCCCAATTGGAAATATATTCAATTTCTTTCACTTTTTCCTTCCCAAAATAACCTAACTTTGACAAGGCCTATCTCCCTCAATTTTTGAGGTATGGAAGTGTTCTAAGACATTTTGGAAACCTTAGAGAGTTCTCTAACCAATGTCTTTGGTTCCATGTCAGCATCATTTTTCATTCTCATTTTATGACCTTTTGAAGAAAGTGTCTTTTTGTTGACTTTTGAGAAGGACCTATAATGTATGAGGCCATAATTCTTAAACCATTGACCTGTGAGCTTTGATTCTTGTACCATTGGATAGAGGAATGAATTCCCTTCAAAATGAGCTTTGGTGGGAATTTTTCTGATGAAGTATGAATATTTGGTGAATTTTCAGAGTTTGGTTGACTTTTTCAGTTCATGCCCGAAATAGTAACTTTTGACTTTTGGACTTTTCTGATCTTTCCTTGCATCATCATGATCAACCCTTGATCAAATGATGATTTTAGGGTTATGAGGATGTTGTTGATCAAGTATCTTGAACTTTGACTGTATTTGGACTTGAAATGACTATTTTGCCCTTGGGGATCAACTGTTGACCTAATCATGATTTGAGGGACCAAACTTGTTCTATTTGACTTGAAACTTTATATGGAGATACTTTGGGATATTAGGGACCTTATTGAACCACCTTGAGCCATTGATTCAATGATTTTCCCTTGAATCAGTCAAACCCTAGTTTAGAGTTTCTGTGTAGGAGACTGTGTTTTGGAGCTTTGTGTATTGATTAGCATGGGCAAATTTTGGGGTATGACAGCTGCCCCTGTTCAATTATCTTAAACCTGAAGATGTAGAGTGGTCTGCATGCCAGTCGGTATCTGAAGGTGGAAGATGATTGAACACTAGAATACCAAGAAATTTGCCCTAGCTGGAGTAGGGACTTTTGTCGGAGATGGGCTTAAAGATGCCATCTAGATGTTGAGACTGAAGTGTTTGAGAAGTAGTTGTTTAGAGATGGGCTTAAAGATGCCATCTGACTTAGAATACGTCGTACGTTAGACTGTTTCTAGTTTGCATCCTCAGATGTCTGGAAAACCGTGCGTTAGGTCGGAGAATAAATCGTGCGTTAGACTATTCTCAATTGCATCCTCAGATGTCTGGAAAACCGTGCGTTAGGTCGGAGAATAAATCGTGCGTTAGACTATTCTCAATTGCATCCTCAGATGTCTGGAAAACCGTGCGTTAGGTCGGAGAATAAATCGTGCGTTAGACTATTCTCAATTGCATCCTCAGATGTCTGGAAAACCGTGCGTTAGGTCGGAGAATAAATCGTGCGTTAGACTATTCTCAATTGCATCCTCAGATGTCTGGAAAACCGTGCGTTAGGTTGATGGATAAGTCGTGCGTTAGACTACCCAATTTGCATCCGTAGATGTCTGGAAAACCGTGCGTTAGGTTGATGGATAAGTCGTGCGTTAGACTACCCAATTTGCATCCGTAGATGTATGGAGTGCCGTGCGTTAGGCTTTGAATAAGATTCGAATCTTTGTAATGTACCTGTCAGATAATATTCACTTGGTAATAACGTCAGTTTCATGCAATGTTCATGATGTATGTAATGAATGAGATGGAGTTCTCACAAATAAATAGGGCGCTTTATATGTTATGCATGCAAGGTATGAATATGCATGTGATGCATATGATGTATGGATATGATTTATGTTTCTCGAAGCATCTTGATTGAGAAGATAAATCTCTGTGTCATTGTGAGTTTGATGTTTTGATCTTTTCTTGGAGAGGCTCAGCTGTGGATTTAGGATTTCTTGCTTGGGGGTGATCAGTAACTTGATGTACCCCGATTGGGGGATTTAGAGATATTAATAAACCGTGTTGGAGAAGAACAAAGTGTTGGAGAACCGATAGTGTTGAAGATGTAAACTCTGTTGGGGAGCCATGTCTTTGTCGGGACGAGGGCATTTGAAGATATCTTCTTAATGATTACTCCGTGGGGATATGATCTCGTGAACCCGGCTCTGTGGGAAGACGTGGATATCTTGAATGTTGCCCCCAGTATTATAGTACCTACCATTCCTGGATTTGATTAGGACACGTCACTGAGTATTGGTCAAGATGTCGAACTGGACTTGCATAGATTTGCCCCAGTTAGTAGGAACTTTAGAAAGATTCGCCTCACGAGGACTTTGTGAGATGTACACTATGGGCGATATGCCCCCAGTAATCATAGGCTCAAGACAATGCCCCATGTTGGTCAGAAATAGATTCATATTTACTTGGATGCCTGCCCCTGATTGTTTTTGGCATCTTTGAGAGATTCTCGGAATCTTGACTTGATTGCCCCAGATTGATCGTTGATATAAGTATTTGAGAGTTTCTGGGAATCTCGACTTGATTGCCCCAAATTGTTTGGACAAAACACGTCGTGCCCCTTGTATACGCAGGAGACATTGCTTCTGGAGTGATCATGTCTGTCGGGATAACTGTTAGTCATTAGTTGTACCCTGTGCAAGTTCGTCCTGTTGCTAACATTTGAAATTATGTAGCAGAATTTGTTTAATAATGAATTCATGAGATGCAATGCATATGTCTGTCTTGAGTTTGTTGAAAAACATTAAAATTGGATATGTAAAAGCATGATGTTTATAAAAACGTGATGTTTGTAAAAAACGAAGTGTCAACTCAGCATTTGTGGTAAACCTTAAGGAGTCAGGATACCTTTTTTGTGACAGTATGCTTTCGAACTAACCATGCTTCAGTTAGGACTTTCAAGGGTTGTAACGTGGCTTGGTTCACGGTTTAAGAAACAAAGGATAATGGCTCAAAATTTGATTGTACCCACCCCTCTTCGTGATGATCTTCAGTCCCAAGCTCAATTAATTCAACTTGTGCATTCAGGTTCCAAGAGACTTTTGGATTTACACCTTTGATAATGATGATGGTTCATAAGTAAAGAGAACTTTTTTGAGATGGCAGTCCCTTCTTCCTTTTGGTAGTCACAACATTGTGTTGTTCAGGATTTTATTGACTTCTCTTTTTTCATCTTTTTGATATCCCTAACTTTTGCCTGAACTGTTTATTTCTGAGATTACAGTCAGCGGGATGCCTTGATTTTGCCTAAGTCGTCTTTTGATTTTTGACTTAGCAGGCTCTTCTTTGTATATATACTTTTCATTCATTTTTTTTTTGAAAGATATTGGCTGCCTTGCTTAATGATTGATGGACCATTGTTAGCTTTTGATTGACATTTCCAACACTTCTTTGATGTGTGCGGATGAACACTTTGTGATTGAAATCTTTGTTGAAAGATGTACTGAATGATTCTCTTAAAATAGAATGCACAGCTAGATTAACTGAGAACTACCCTGCCCCAGGTTATGATCAAGGTTTTTAATTAGTAACAAAAAACTTCTACTCCTTAGGCTCGAAGGGGTTGACGAGGGATTAACATCCTTATATCTCCACTGTTTTAGGAATTGAAACAATGCCTGTACATCGTCAGCATAGTCTGTTTGAAAGCATACTGTATGAGGTTGCGGTATCGTTTTCGTCATCCTCCCTCAAAAGGCATACAGCTTTAGCCGGAATTGAGTATCATAAAACATATGCAAAGTAACGACATAATTTAAAAAGAGTGATAGCGAAATAATTTATTCAAGACAAACATATGCAATGCACTGATGATGATTATTAAAACAAATAATGTCTATCATAATTGGAGTGTTTAAACAAACAGAATAGAAATTGCAAATGAAGGTAAATCTAATGATCTAAAGAGTTCATCCTTCTAGCCATTCATAGTATTAGCAATCTTGTTATGTTTATGCATGGGAGCAGTAATGATGTTCGGAGTTTAAGGAGCTTCGAACTCGATCTCCCCAGCATCTATCATATCTTGAATTTTGTTTCTCAGGGCCCAACAACTATCAGCATCATGCCCAGTAGCATTAGAGTGGTAAGCACATGTAGCTTTGGGATCGTAAGACGGGCTTGCAGTGTTGGGAAACTTCGGAGGATCCTTTACGGTGATCAGATTGGCTTTCAGTAGATATTGTAGGGCTTGAGATAAAGGCATGTTGATCTTGGTGAATTGCCTCCTTGGTCTATCAGTCTTGCGTTGGTAGTCTTGTCTAGGAGCTTGTTGAGATATTGGTGCAGAGATGAGGACGGCACCAACAGACTGATTCTGGTCATCCTTACTACGACTCTTTTGACTATGAATAGCATTAGATTCGTTTCTTCCTTGATACGGCTTCCTTGTAGTACCAGAGGCAGAACCCACTTGAATCTTCCCACTTCGAATACCATTTTCCACACGTTCTCCAGTTAAAATGAGTTCAGTAAACCCAGAAGAAGAACTACCCAGCAGGTGACTATAGAACGGCCCAGTTAGCGTGCCCATGAACATGTCTACCAACTCCCTATCATTCAAAGAGGGTTGGACTCTTCCAGCCAAATCTCTCCATTTTTGAGCATACTCCTTGAAACTTTCTTTAGGACCCATGGACATGCTTTGAAGTTGCATGCGAGTCGGTGCAAGATCAGAGTTATATTGGTATTGCTTGTAGAAAGCCACAACCAAATCCTCCCAAGTACGGATGCTAGCACTTTCCAGCTTATAATACCATTCGAGTTGAGTTCCAGATAGACTTTCTTGAAAGAAATGGATCCAGAGCCTCTTATCAGTAGTGTGAGGCTGAATCTTCCTTACATAAGACCTCAAGTGTAGTTTAGGACAAGAGACTCCATCATACTTAGCAAAGGCGGGAGTTTTGAATTTTGGAGGAACAACGACCCCAGGCACAAGTCCAAGCTCTTCAAAATCCAGCCCAGGTACCTTCTGAATTTCCACACTTCTCAGACGCTCTTCTAACATCTTGTATTTGTCATCGGGATGTTCGCCCTCATGGTAATAGTCCTCTTCTTCTTCAGAGAGTTTGGCAGAATCGTGGTTACTTTTTGCATCGGTTTTGATACTAGCATTATCATCTCGCTCATCCTCATCACTGTCTTCAGAGGTTTCAACATCCCTGAGTTGCAAGATTGGTCTAAGCTTTTTTACTCGAGTCTTCTTACCCTTTTTCTTCTTCTTTTTAGTCAACATGGTTTTCAGCTCTTCTTGCCCTTTGGACAAATTCAGAATCAAGGCTTGGAACTCGGTGTTTTGAGCTTGAAGATCCTTAACTGATTGTTCGAGATTCATGATACTGAAATAAACAGCGAGGAAGGATGAGAAACCCATCATAGGAAACCTGTTATGCAATGTTATGAATGCAAATGAAATGTTTTCAAGGATCTTTAAGAATCTAGTTAGCAACATTAGAAATTTAATCATTCACAGCTTCATCTGAAGAGCGTCCTTCCTTGAGAAATCGAGCTCACCATATCGAGTGGGTCATCGCCTCTGATTCGGGATACTTCTGTATTTGAAGATACATGGCCTGAGGAAAGTAAATCCTCTTGCCCCTTGCTAGGTACTGAGTCTTTGAATTGGAAGGTGTGTGACCAGAGGAAAATAAATCCTCTTGCCCATTGATTAGGAAATCAGTCCTTGATAAGAGCACCTGAAATTGCGCGCCCTAAATTCCTAAAATCCTTGAAAGGGTTAGTTAAATCATGTTATGCTTATGATGTCATGATGTCATGATGTTATGCGAATGAAGTTCATTTGGCATAGTGTGAGATAGTAAGGACAAACAAGTCCTTTTAACAAAACCTGCAAGGAAGCGAAGGTTAGTAGCAAACGCAAACAAGTCACACAAGTCACACAAGTCACGCAAGTCACACAATTTTTGGCTTAAGGCTTGCATGGAGTCTGATCAAGTGTCCTTCCCAAGGGTATTTCTATGGATAAGGAGATTTCAGCGACGGGTTCTACCAAGTGACTCAGAATTGTCGACCCTCCTAAAGCACCCTCGAACATGATACATACATACCATGCAATGATACTTTGAGAAAGAGCCTATCTGAGCTGTAGTATCGGGTAGCGACTATGCTCTCAACATACATCAAGAGTAGTCCCCCCACTACGTTCCTAAAAGCCAGGATGGGTTAAAGGTAACTAACGGTCCTTGAGCTCCGACTCACCCACAGGTATCCACACGAACCTCCCTCATACAAGAGAAGCATGTAAACACCCATAGAGGCCTAACTCAAGCGTGAACTCTCATATTGACCAATCCCAAGCATACACAAGGGAGGTCGCCATGACTATGCCACTTCCTATCTTAGATGTACTTGAATCCGGGAATAGGATTCGTCCTTCAGTTAATTCCCAAAACGCCCCTGAAAAATAAAACAAACAAAGCAAACAATAGAAAACATTTAAAATGAATCCTAAACTTTTAAGGTAACCCCTCTTAATCGAAATTTTCCCCAGCAGAGTCGCCAGTTCTGTAACACGGTGAACTGACTTTTTATAATCGAAATGTTGCGGATAGCAAGAGTCGCCACCGACTTTTATTTTATCCAAATTTAATTAGAAAGGCTAAAAGAACAGGAAAAACCTTTTAAATAAAATAGGGTTCGGGGGGTAATTATGCAAAGGGAAGGTGTAAGGCACCCTTTGCATCCATGGTTATCCATGGGCTCTTAATTTGCTTTGCTCTTTTTGTTTCAGAAAGGTAGAAGAAGAAGATATGGACTTTAGCTCGTAAATGAGCGTAGCCATATTGAAGAATTTTGAGAAAGAATATTTGAAAATATTTAGAGCAAGGCAAAGCAATTTAAGAGCAATTTACCTTATATTTGAGAAATCTGTTCTTTCAGCCTTTCAGAGCGAAAGGGTCTATCCTTGCCATAAGAGGGCAGGAAGCCTTTCATTTGGAGGTTTAAGGGTCATCGAAATATCCTTTGCCATAAGACTGTCCCATGCCATAGAAGGGCAGGTAGTCTAAGGCAAGGATCAGAATAAGCCTTTTCGTAGGCAGCCAGAGGATACTTCAGCCTTTTCCGTAGGCAACATCCGAGGGTCGAGGTCATTTGTGTATCGAAGGCAGCATCATTAGGGTCGTGACCTTTTTGTCGAGGCAACACGGCTGAGGTATCCTCGAATTCGAGGGACATGGCTTATTCTGCAGAAAAACGAAGGCAACAGGCAACAGGCAACAGGCAACAGAGAGGGTTACCCAAAAGCGTGCGTGTGTGCACCAATCATGTGATTCAATTCAGATTATATTATCTTGTGTTTAGTTATTCTAATTAATTTAGAGTTGCACTCCCTATTTTACTAACCACGCAGTACATAATAATATAAAGCAGTAAAGGGGGCGGGAAATCGTAACCAGTGGATCCCTTATCAGGGTTTGATACAAGTAATAATTGAAAATGGAGTTTAGGGTTACCAATACTCGTAGCTTTGGCAGTCGACAACCCCTGAAAATTGGAAAAGAAAGAATAAACAGAGGGGTGAGTGCATTATCGGTTCGGAGGCAAACGAGGTTAACCCTAAAAAAACAAAAGAATAAAGAATTTAAAATTAAATGAATGAAGAGTACTTAGCTTGGCATTTATTCTGGCAGGGTTGGTGGGCAAAGGTTTGCCTGAAGCATTGACTCTGACCATTAGAACAGACAAGGAACAAGGCGTGAGTGTATTATTAATTCGAAGATAATCAGGGTTAACGTAAATAAAATGAAAGAGAAATAAACTAATAATGAATAAATAGGGAATACTTAGCTTTGATTCGAATTTGATCTGATATGGTTGTTAGGCGCCTTTAGGATTGATCCTGAAACAAGGCAGAAAATAGGTGAAGGCAAGGCAAACCCTGACAACGAATCAATTAAAAGAATAAAATTAAATAAAGCAGCACACTTATCTTCGAGGTTTGTTTGAAGGCGCGCCCTTGAGGCGAATTATATTGCTAACCCTGATAACAAGAAAATAAAATAAAATCAGTGTATGGCTTATTCTTCATAAACCCTAGTTAGGGTACGAAATTGCAAAAAAAGAGAATAAATAATTTAATTAATTATTGGTCTAATGACCTAATTAATTAAATCGAGTCGAAAATTAAAATCGGATGCGAAATATATTTTTTTGGAAATTTTTAGAATATTAGTGAATTAAATAAGGATTTTAGTATAAAAATAAGTGTTTTTTAATAATAATAATATAAATATTAATGATTTAAAAAATAAACAAATAATAAATATTAAAAATATTTTTTATAAAATTAGTTATTAGTTTTTTATAAACTTAAAAAGAAATAAAAAAAAGAATTAAAAACAAAATAGATATATATATAAATAAAAAAAATTGCAAAAATACTTAGCTGTGATCGTATGTGGCGCGCGTGCATGGAGTATCATGTGGTCGCGGCTTCAGGATGGTGGGATGAGAACAGGCGAAGATCTGACGGCTGTAGATTGATAGCACATGGTATGATGGTACATCATAAAGCGCAGGATCTTTCTGTTTGAAAAACCAAACGCGCGCGTTTTTGGACGGATGGGAGAGTGCCACGCTTCATCTTCTCCACCCAGACTTCTGCAACTCGATCTATTACAGCGCTTTTTGCTTTGAAGCGCTGTAAAAGCCCTGTGTACAAAACTCAAAAAAATAGCGAATAGGGGATAATACTCATATAAGTTAGGCGCGACTGCACCATTCAACTCACCTGATCCTCACGAGTATGGTCATGGTATTGGTTAGGCCTAATTTTACCTGTGAAACAAAACCCCAATTCGAAGGCAAAACCCTAACAATGGCATAACACTCAAGGCAACATGATAACGTCTCAAAATTTCCAGAATCGATCATTAGATGATAATAAACATGTATATACAACTAAATATGATCAATGATGCTTGTATGATGCAAATCGAATCAAGTTTAGAATTGACAAACCGTGGCCAATTGAGGATGATTCCTGATGCTTTGTGACTTAAAAACGATTGAGAATCGTTCAGTGATGATCAAGGAACAAGTCTTGACTGATTGCAACACTTGAATTGGCCCCAATCTCAGTTTTGGATTTTGAGTTTTTGAAGAATTTTTGTGCTCGGGTATGGGATTCCTTGGCTGCCAAAATTCGTAACCCTTGCATCTGAATGGCTTTGGTACTTATAGGAGACTATTTTAGGTCAATAAAACTGAACAAAATCCAATTGAATCTTGATACTTGATATTTGAAAAATTTGATTGAAATCATGGGAGAAATATTTCTATTATTAGCCAATTTCAATCTTTTTCTTCCTCCTATTGATTTGCACGAATTTGAGTAGTATATTGAGATATTATGGACCTCAAGATTAGCCAAAAATAATCTTTGTATTAAAGGATGGATTTTTTTCATATTTTATTTTAATTATAATTGAATTTAAATGAATAAATCCAAAAATAAATGAAATAAAATAGAGGAGGGCTTGTCATTGGGCTTATAGGTCCTACTCAAGAGAAAGTTTAACAATAGAACTTGGGCCCAATTGGAAATATATTCAATTTCTTTCACTTTTTCCTTCCCAAAATAACCTAACTTTGACAAGGCCTATCTCCCTCAATTTTTGAGGTATGGAAGTGTTCTAAGACATTTTGGAAACCTTAGAGAGTTCTCTAACCAATGTCTTTGGTTCCATGTCAGCATCATTTTTCATTCTCATTTTATGACCTTTTGAAGAAAGTGTCTTTTTGTTGACTTTTGAGAAGGACCTATAATGTATGAGGCCATAATTCTTAAACCATTGACCTGTGAGCTTTGATTCTTGTACCATTGGATAGAGGAATGAATTCCCTTCAAAATGAGCTTTGGTGGGAATTTTTCTGATGAAGTATGAATATTTGGTGAATTTTCAGAGTTTGGTTGACTTTTTCAGTTCATGCCCGAAATAGTAACTTTTGACTTTTGGACTTTTCTGATCTTTCCTTGCATCATCATGATCAACCCTTGATCAAATGATGATTTTAGGGTTATGAGGATGTTGTTGATCAAGTATCTTGAACTTTGACTGTATTTGGACTTGAAATGACTATTTTGCCCTTGGGGATCAACTGTTGACCTAATCATGATTTGAGGGACCAAACTTGTTCTATTTGACTTGAAACTTTATATGGAGATACTTTGGGATATTAGGGACCTTATTGAACCACCTTGAGCCATTGATTCAATGATTTTCCCTTGAATCAGTCAAACCCTAGTTTAGAGTTTCTGTGTAGGAGACTGTGTTTTGGAGCTTTGTGTATTGATTAGCATGGGCAAATTTTGGGGTATGACAAGGGGTAAGGGTCATGGTGTGACTCCAACCTCTTTTTACAAGAGTCCTAGGAGAAGAAATCCTTCAAATGAAGAAGTGTTGCAAAAGTTGGCGGAATTGCAAGCACAAGTCTCTGAATTGCAAAGAGATAAAGAGGCGTATATGAGAGAAAAGTGCAACACTTCATCGGTGAAAGAAACTAGTGATAAGGCTAGTATCAACTATCAAAGGAAATTTCCCGAGGTAATTATAATTTTTTTTCCTTTTAAATTGTTCTATTTTATTAATGATAATGACTTTATATTTACTATTGGTTTAGGGCATTTCATCTTGCCAACTATACTTATCGGAACCGAGTTATCGACTAGTTGGCAAGGGAAAAGTGCACAACACTTTGGGAGATTTACTTCACCATAGACCGCTCCCGGATGGACACCTGAAAGTATCGGTGGATGTTGTAGTAGATCATGATGCGATGCTACCGGTACCTGACATGGTCTCAGAGACGACATTGCTGCGAGATGCAATAGGATCATTTGTTGCATGGCCCTCGGAGCTCATTACCATTAGTGATGAGGTATATTGAAAACGATTATGAATCATTTAGTTTTCGAATGTCAATTCTAAACCGTTTATTAATTATTTTTTACATTTTAATTTTAGACTGCTCCTATAAAACCCACAGTTAAGGGTAAAGGGATTTTACAGGAGGAGGAGTCCGTTGCATCACTAAAAGAGGTACATTTAAAGTGTTAATAATTAATCTGAATCTAAATCTGCATGATTTTATATTTTACATAACTTATATGATTTTTAGGCATCCGCTCGAGAGTCACAACAAGTGACGCAGCAAGTTCGTACCGTACCACCCACTGGTCCTCCGAAGCCAGCGGGAAAAAAAGGCGGTGCTTTTGTGCCTCGGTACCGGTCGACGCTCGCAACAATGGTTGATATGTCCGATTTGAAGGATGGTGCTTTACGTGAAATCGTTATGGATGAGAGTGTCTTCGGTATTGAATTCAAGTCACTTATTACACTTGATGACTTGGAGGAGATTTTTAAGCATGATCAACTAGGCGTCAATAACATGCACTCATACATTCGGTAATATTCCCTCATCCGATATATTATTTAATTAGCCCCACAATATAATTTATTTACACATTTCAATGAAAATAATCTAATGTTTATTATGTTTTTATTTAAGGTTGTTGTATGACAGAGTGTTGCGCGGGACTCCGTTGTCTAACAGATTCCGTTTCGTGACTTCCGCCCACTGCAGCGGAATGGCAATTGATTCGGAACCGGAATCAGTTAGACAGCGCTTAGTAGATAGATTCATGTCCACCGGCAATACAGAATGTCTGCATCTTTGGGCGTATAATACCCGACCAGTAGGGTTAGTTTCTCATTCTTTGTTCATCTAATCTCTGTTTCTTTTGTGTATAGCAAAATTTTCATATAACCTATTGTTTTTATTTATAGAGCACACTGGTTGCTGCTTGCTATCAACCCTATAAGGGAAGTCGTGTATTATCTGAATTCGGTAAATGGTGAATGGACCAATTATCCGGCCATGAAGGACATCGTTGATTTGTAAGTGGGATCGTTCTAAATATATATTCGTGTATATTTATATATATATATATTTACTTATTTGTAGGATTGATCTAAACATATGCTTTTATATATTTGTTAATTAGATCAATACAAGTGTTCCGAAGTCAACGGGACGCACAGGTATCCCGAACTAAATCTAGCAACATTACTTGGATCCAAGTGCAGGTACATTATTTTTCACAATGTTGCTTATAATATATTTATGCTACTTGATAAAACAATGCACAACTATAGAATCTTATTTGTTTTTCTATGTAGTGTCCGCAACAGAAAAACAGTTACGATTGCGGATACTTTGTATTGAGGTTTATGAAAGAAATCCTTCAGGCAAATCAATTAGAGATTCCGCTCACGGTATGAATTTATAACTTAAGATAATTTCATATAATTTATTACATTTAACTAAATGTATCATTCATATTTTGTTTTTGTTTTGTAGTACCTTGACGAATTCCGTGCCGCTGGATACCCGAGACTTAAGTTGGAAGAAATAAAAGAGGATTTGTGTCATTTTTATATTAAGCGCTTTTTCATGTAGGATTTGTGTCGAATTGAAGTACTATAATATTATTGATGTTGTAATGATGTATATATATATAATTTTGGATATTATAATGGTATTATATTAGTATATATATATATTGTCTTACTGATGGCTGAAATAATATCGTCGAAAATAAATTACAGGTCGAAAATATTACAGGCTGAAAACATATTACAGGTCGAAAATATTACAGGTCGACTGGGAGGATTAAATTACAGGCTGCACATTAAAATACCTCATTTAGCTACTAAAGCGCTTTTTAAAAAAGCGCTCTTAAAGGCCCACATACTAAAGCGCTTCTTTTTAAAAGCGCTGCCAAAGATTACTAAAAAAGCAAAAAAAAAAAAAAAAAACAACATACTAAAGCGCTTTTGTAAAAGCGCTCTTATAGGGGGGGGCTATCAGAGCGTTTTTTCTGGAAAAAGCGCTCTTAAAGCCCACCCTATAAGAGCGCTTTTACAAAAGCGCTTTAGTATGTTGCGTTTTTTTTATTTTTTACTCTCACAGGTGGGCCTATCACAGCGCTTTTCTGGAAAAAGCGCACTTAAAGGGGGGCCTACCAGAGCTCTTTTTCCTGAAAAGCGCTCTTAAAGGGGGACCTACAAGAGCGCTTTTTCCAGAAAAGCGCTCTTATAGGGGGGCCTACCAGAGCGCTTTTAAAAGCGCTTTCGTAGCCTATGCCAGCGCTGGCTTTGGCAGCGCTTTAAAGCGCTGTTAAAGCCCAAAAAAAGCGCTCTTGTAGCTGTTCCGTGTTGTAGTGCTAGTTCAAATTGTTATCCTGACTATGAGCTGGGTTAGAAATCGACATGATAGGATAAAAAAATGATTTACTAATTTACTCCTATGAAATATAATTTAAATTAAAAAATTAAATATGACAAAATATAAATAAAATTTAATTTGATTATAAATTAAAAATATTAATAAATAATTTTTAAAAAACATGTATGATTGTCATAAGGATAATTTTTTAACTTAATAAAATATAAAAAATTAGAACTATTTAAAAGGAACTGAACTTATGCAAGTCCAAGTCAGAGACAGTGTATCCTGGATGGTAAAGCATCTTCTCCACTCTAGACAACTCTACTTGGACATGAATATTGGCAATGGGGGTAAGTTTCCGGCTAACAGATTTATAATGCCCTACAGAACAATGCTGCGAAACCTACATGGCGCCATCTGATGTATGGTAATTATGCCAGGCCTAGAGCCATTTTCATATTCTGGTTAGCTTGCAATGGCAGATTAGCTACCAAGGAGAGACTTAAAAAGTTTGGTATGATTATGGACGATCGCTGCGCTTTCTGCTCTGAGCAGGAAACCTTGAGTCACCTTTTCTTCTGTTGTGATAGTTTGAAGACTATTTGGAAGAAGATTCTAAGATGGATTAATGTTAGACATGAGCCTATGCCATGGGATAGAGAACTTGACTGGTTAATTCGTAACTGCAAAGGGAAAAGTTGGCGAGCAAACCTCATAAAATGCGCTGTTACAGAAGTGGTTTACTCTACTTGGAAGATGAGAAATGACAAAGTTTTTGGCCCTACTAACTATACCGGAAACATAGAGAAAGACATCATTGATAGCTTAGTTTACAGATTATGGAATACTAAGAAGTTTAGGACACACATAGCAGCCTTAATGTTTTAAGTGTTGCTTCTTGCTTTTCTTGTTTATAGGACTCGGTCTTGGCTGGATCGTGAGCGATCGCCGTGTTTACACTGTTTTTTGAATTAATCAAATCTTTATTGATTCAAAAAAAAAATTAGAATTTTTAAAAATAAAATAATTATTTAAATTTTTTAAAAAATGAATACTAATTTTATTTTTTATTAAATTAAATATATGTTCTTGCAAATGTAATTTGTTCATTTACATATTATATATACATTTTTATTTTGTTTATCTAATATATATACTAGAATTTATGATTTTTTCAAGAAAAATTAAAATTAGCGTTAATGAGTTTTTTTAATTATAAAAAATTATTATTTTATTACTAATTTATAAATTTAAAAATATTTTACAAAATAATTTTAAAAAATATATAACTGTTTTACAAAATAATGAATTTTTTCAATAGTGTCCATGAGTTTTTTTTTAAGCGATAAATATGTTTTTCGTCCCTATAAATAATCCATCATTCAATTTTAGTTCCTATAAAAATTTTCTTAGAATATTGATCCTCCTAATTTTTTCCGTCTTCAATGTTAGTCCCTACCCTCTATTTGGTCTAACGGAAGCTGCCACGGCAGGCCACGTCATTTAAATTTAACATACAAAATTGCTAGTTAGATTGTGGGGGTTTCAAACCTCCCTAAATACCTAAACTCTCTCAAGCACTTCATCAAACAGCTTCTGAACAATTCTTCAAGTATATTTTTTGTCACTAACTCGTGTATAATTGAAGGATGAAATCATTGCTTCATTCACCAGGTCAGATACCAAAGTCTTTTCAGAATCACTTCAAATATCTTTGGAGGAATGGAACATGCCAATGGTGAAATCAACAACTAGCAACTAGAGAAACATTTGGGAACAATCAAATCGAGTTACCACTTTTATGATTTTCAAAGAACTTTATGAAGCATGGAACTGTATTCTTTTTGGTCTTAAATCTAGATTGTGAGATATAAGATATTAAATGAAATAATCATTATTTGGTAAACAACTGAAGAAATTAAAACTTACGACATTTTACATACTGGTACATGAACTAGGGCTGGAGCATGGAAGTGTATAGCTGTTTTACTGATTTACTTCAAATTCGCAATATTTTTTGTTGGGCTTAATAAATTTCTCTTATTTAATAGAGAGATGTGTAGGCTTTAAATAGAAACAACTAATCACATGAACCTTCCAAGTGAGAACACTACCTTTAACTTTAACTTTGATTTACAAAGTGATTTCTATATTGATTCACTATGATAGTGCATAAAGAAACAATTATCCTGTCAATGTTTCTCAGCTTTTTAAAGGACACAATTTCTAAAACTTTTGCCAAGATTAATTTTTTGATCTCCTAGTGTTGTCATCCATCCCTAAGCGACTGATTTACACAAAAAAAATTTGTTAACTCTTATATAGGCCAAAATATGCATGCAAAGTATTAAGTTAGGCCTCAATATTTCTCATAAACTTATGCCTGACTAGCTTTCTTTCTTAAAACATCATATACCACCTCTACCTATTTATGCACTATTTTTTACAATCATATTATTTTTCCATGACTCTTCATTTAGTTGTTGTTGAATATCTATATGCAGGTTACATAACATAGAACATTATCATAGGTGCTTAGTTTATTGTCGTCATTTATTGTCACCATATTATTTGTATTTTTAATATATTATGAAATAATTCAAACTCAAGGAATTGTGTTTTGTAGAATAATACATACATAACTTAATAACACTTCTAATACAAATGAATCTTTCAAGTAGAAGAGAAATAAAACTCACAGAAATATGGATTATCTTGAGAAGTAGAGGAAAAAAAAGATGATGTTGGTGGATTATCACATTTAAGAATCTTGATGTAGTGGTTGATTATGGAGAATTAATGGAAAATAACAAGGTAGTGAAAAAAAAAATAGAGTTCAGTAAGAAAGTGCAACTGAGAAGATGAAGAAGAAGGGGAACATATGGTTCAGGACTTTAATTGATTTACATTTATAGCTAAGGTAAAATTGAAATATAATGGCAAAAAGAATCCTCAAATTAGGGAGGTTTGAAACCCCCGCAAGATAACATGTTCTTTTTGCGGTGTTAACTTTAAGTGACGTGGCGGTGGCGTGCCACATCAACTTCCAATAAATCAAATAGACGGCAGGGATTAAAAATATAGACGGAAAACTTTAGGAGGACCATTCTTTGAAGAAATTTTTTTATAGGGACTAATATTAGATTTTTAGTTATTTATAGGGACCACAAACATATTTAACCATTTTTTTAATTATAAAAAATATTTAATATCATGTATGAATCAAACACATGATAGGGTGAGTCTTTTTCTGTCTCTATCATATTTTATCCTTATCCTATCATATCCTGCGCACCAAATAGGCCCTAAACGAATACTCTCCTTAATATAGTAATTATTTAACATATACAATGCCTTTGAATTATGCTCCTCATTTTTAGTATGAATTATTTAATCATTTGTAACCATCTTTTAATAAATAATTTAATAATGTTCATAACATTAATAGAAATTACTTATGATATCATCTATATATACAGGACATTTTTTACATTATACTCCTTAAATGTTTCTTAACATATAACCTGCATAATGCAATTCTACTATATATCAGCATCATTGTATTATGAAACTATTACCTACCTATCATTGTAAAATTGAAACTCAATTAACATTATACTCTCAAACTTCAAAATGGAAGAAGACAAAGAAATGAAGATAGCAAGATTTTCAAGCTGCCGCGGCGTCGCATTTGAGATCAATCCTAGCAGAAGAAGCAGCCCTTTTGCAATAGATTCACCACCAAAACCAGAAAGATCAATCGGAACATGGCTTTGGATTCCATGGACAAGAAACAACTCATTCAAAATTCTTCCTCAGCCTCAAGCTATTAGTCCGACACGGAGTCGAGCAAGCAGCCACTTTTGTGACATCAACATCGATGCAGACGATGTCGAGCTAGAGTTTTTTTCTGAAGTAGAAGACACGGAAAGAAACCAAGAAAAAGTTAAGGTATTGCCGAAAGCAGAACCAACAAAAAGAAATTCGAGGTTGTCTATTATTATGCTAGATCAAGGTTTCACAGTTTACAAAGGACTATTCATGGTTTGCATAACCTTGAATATGTTAGCACTTGCTCTTTCAGCCTCAGGAAATTTTTCATATGGTAAATCAAAAGCTACACTTTTCTCCATTGGAAACATTCTTGCTCTAACATTATGTCGAAGCGAGGCAGCTTTAAGGTTTGTTTTCTGGTTTGTTGTCATGACAATAGGGAAGCCTTTTGTTTCTCTTAGAATCAAAACAGCAACAACTTCATTTCTTCAAAGTGTTGGAGGAATTCATAGCAGCTGCGGCGTTTCCTCGATAGCATGGCTAGTTTATTCCCTCGTCCTCACGATCAAAAACAACGACAAAACCTCGCCCGAGATTCTTGCCGTTGCATTCACCATCCTCTCGCTCATTACGCTCTCTTCGCTCGCAGCTTTTCCTCTTATCCGCCATCTGCATCACAATGCTTTCGAGCGAATCCACCGATTCTCCGGTTGGTTAGCTCTTATCCTTCTATGGTTATTCATTCTTCTTAGTATAAGCTATGAGCCTAGTTCAAAAACCTATTACCTAACCATTTCAAAGATGGTTAAGAAACAAGAGTGTTGGTTCACTTTAGCCATCACAATTCTCATTTTGATTCCTTGGTTATGTATCAAAAAAGTACAAGTTCATGTTACAGCACCATCAAATCATGCTTCAATTATCAAATTCGAAGGCGGTGTTAAACCGGGTTTATTCGGTAGAATTAGTCCATCACCATTATCTGAATGGCATGCATTTGGAATCATATCAGATGGAAAAAATGACCACATGATGCTAGCTGGTGCAGTTGGTGATTTCACAAAATCATTAGTTTCATCACCTCCAAAACATCTCTGGATCCGTTCAGTTCATTTCGCTGGATTACCTTATCTAGTAAACCTATATCAGAAAGTGTTGCTAGTAGCAACAGGTTCCGGAATATGCGTGTTCTTGTCATTTCTTCTGCAGAAAAACAAGGCTGATGTGTATTTGATTTGGGTTGCTAAAGATATTGAAATGAACTTTGGAAATGAGATAAAGGAACTAGTTGGAAAATACTCAAAGGATAAAGTGATTGTTCATGATACCGCAGTTTCGGGTCGTCCTAATGTCGCTGAGATTAGTGTTAATGCTGCTATTAATTGGAATGTTGAAGTTGTTATTGTTACTAGTAATCCTGAAGGTAGTAGAGATGTTGTTAGAGCTTGTAACAAAGCTAAGATTCCTGCATTTGGTCCTATCTGGGACTCATGAATTGCTCAAAATTACAGTAACTTGTAATGCAAGTAATTTATTATTACTTCTATTTTTTTCATGAAACAGTGTAGAAAACCAATAAATTACTTTTGTTTACCTATAGTAACCATTTTGTAACACATTCATTAAATAAATAATGTTGACATGGTGTAAATGCAAGTTGATTCATTTTTGCTATAAAATAAGGTATAGGTCAAATTTAATGATATGCCACTTTCTTGTAATCAAGAAGTTCTTTTTTTTAATAAAAGGATTATTCTTGTGCTGGATTGAAAGATACACCTTAATTATAAAATGTATAACTATTATTAATACAGGATTTGGTAGGTATAAATCTATAAGTGAATGATTAAATAATTTGCCAGGAACATTAGCAATAACACAATGTTATATATATAAGTATATTATTACACTCAAAATGCATCAAATTACAACATTGACTTACAAAAGACATTAACATAAGAAGATATACTTGCTATTATTGACAATCTCAAGAATGAGATTGCAATTTATTCACACAACTTCATAAAACAAAACCACAAAACATTGAACTTTTTCAGTGACAGCTAATTAAGATTAACATAATACTAAACCTCTGCATCAAACAAACACATTCATTGTCTTCAAAGATTTTTTGTTGGTGCTCTATATCCTTCATGCTTGGCACGATCAAGAGAGTGAGAATCTGACCCAATATTCTTCTGCATTGACTTTTCAACTTGATCATCTTCACCAACAACAATGGCTTTAGTTGTCTGTGCAATCTCAGCTATAGTTTCACCAATAGCATCCAAAACACCACCACCAGCATCTTGTCCCTTTTGAGTAATAGTAGTAGTGCCACCATGTTCCTTAACTTTAGTATTAGCAGCATTATCTATAGGTTTAATCATGCTACTTCCAATGTCACTCACAGTTTCAGTCACAGCTCCTAATATATCACTTCCTTTTCCTTGTACCTTCTCTTGAAGATTGGTTCCTTGTGCTTGAGTTCTTTCTCCACTTGGTGTCACTTTTTGTGTATAGTTGCTCACATTTGATGGCAAGATTTCTTCACCTTCCTAAAATCAAACCTCAATATTCAGTGTACTGTAAACAATTGAAAATGAGAAAGTGTGTGATAAAAGTAATGAATATAGAGAACAGAACCTGAAGTTGAGTAGCCCTTTTGGCCTCATATTCACGCCATGATTCTTCTTTCTTCCTAGCAGTATACTCCTTTGCAGTCTCACCAGCAGAAGAAGCCAAACCCTTAACAGTTTCCACTGACTTTGCTGCAAGCTCAGAAGCCTTAGGTGCAACATATCCAACAGTTCCTTCAACGGCATTCGCCACAGCCTTAGTTCCATCCACTGTCAACTGTGTAGCATAATGTGACGCAGTCCACCCTGCCACAGTGGCCTTCTCCTTCAAATCAACTGCCACTTTGGCGGCTATCCCCGCGGCACACTTGGCTTTCTCAGCCGCTGTCTTCCCAGTTTCCAGAGTAATATCCTTTGCCTGAACAGCTGCACACTTGGCTTTCTCCGCTGCAGGAGTAGCATACTCCGCCGCAGTTTTTGCAGCATTTGAAACTGTGTTTTTCGTTGCTTCATAACCTTGCTGGCTCTTTTCCATAGTTGCATCTTTGGCTTGTGCTGCTTTCTGTTGTGCTGTTTGTGCTGTATTACTCAGTGTTTCGTTTGTTGCTTGTTTTGCTCTTTCGTATTTCTCTTGTGCTGCTGCAAGCGCTTCCATTGAACTTTGTTGAGCTTGGTTTCTATACTTCGATATCTCTTCCAATGTTAACCTTTTCTCTTCTTCCTCTTTGGCTCTTTCTCTTGCTCTCTCTCTTTCCTCCGCAGCACTTCTCTCCAATCTCACACCTTGATTTTCAGCACCAAGTACTCTTCCTCTCTCTCCCATAACTTGTCCTTTTCCCAATGCTTCCTTAATGTGAGGTGTTCCAGTAACCGCTCTAGATCGTGTATCGATTTTCTCTCTATCACCTGCTAAATTTGCATTCAAAGGAACACCTGCACGATCAAGGTAGCTTTCCGATACATTTGCATTCAGAGGAACACGTGCACTACGATCAAGGTAAGTTTGATTCTCGTTGCGAGGGAGAGACTGAATGTTTGGTGCAAGTTCGCGAGTCTCTCTACGCTCGAAGTGGGTTGTCCTTTGAGGGACATTGTCTTCCACGCTGTGAATCTTTCTCTCGGCTGTGATGTTTTCTCTGCGAGATAGTTGCTCAGATGCCATTGATGATGGATGTGTTTTTTTTTTTCTGTTTTGGTTTGGTTGGTATTGCAAAAAAGAACAGAACAAAAGTACTATGTACGGTTTGTCTTTAGATGTTTTTTGAGATGTTTGATGAACTTGTTTGTGTTAATGTAGTTGTTTTTTTGTATGTTGATGGTTATGGAAATGAGAATGTGTGTGATTTATGGGAAATGGTATTGGCGGTTTGAAGAGGTTGGTGATGAAAGGTTTTTGCATGAGAGAGGACAAGTGTGCCTGTTACTGACACGTGTTATGATGTTGTGTGACTCAGCATAGTGAAAATGAAAATTACAATGATTGGATCATAAATGACGCTGGGTTTTTCATGTTTAAAGACGCGTGGGAAGTTTAAAGAGTGCCATGTATGAGCTTGTGCTTGGTGATTGTATGGTAAGACACATGGCTGGTTCCGACTAGTATGGTTATTTGTCGATGGTGATGGTTTATTCAGGAATATTCAATTCAGTCTTTGCTACTTTACCGTCTATTCGGGTACAGAATGGAGTTCAACTATTTAGTTAAGATCAAAAGATTTATGTTTCTATAAATTATTAAACTATATATTAGATGTATTTTCATTTAAGTTGGTTAAACTTAGTTTGTTAGGCTAAATATAGTTTGTTACTTGAGAATAGTTGAGAATAGTTTGTTACTGGAAATTTCTTTACCCACCTCCTACCCTTCTTAAACACCTCTGGCGAATTTATCAAAATACCCCTTATTTCGGAAATGAATTTCCGAAAACGTACTTTTTATTTAAAAAAAAAAAGTTGTTTTCGGAATTGCATTTCCGAAAACGTACTTTTTATTTAAAAAAAAAAATTGTTTTCGGAATTGCACTTCCGAAAACACGAAAAAAAGGTGTTTTCGGAGATCCATTTCCGAAAACACCCCCCTTTTTGAGTTTTCGGAGATACATTTCCGAAAACACCCTTTTTTTAGTTTTCTGAGTTTTCGGAGATGCATTTCCGAAATATTCCAAGACCAAATTGGTCTTGGAATGTTTCGGATATACACATCCGAAAGAATTCAATAATTATTAAAAAATTAAAATCAAGGTGAATCAATACAATTAATAGGTATAAAATCAAGGTGAATCAATAAAATGAAGGTGAATCAATAAAATCAAAGTGAATCAAAATTTCCTAAATAATTTTAAAGTTAAAAATTATTTTACTAACTTATATAAATAAAAAATGTTTTAATTTCATAAGTAAATTTTGAATTATATAGAGTTAAATATAAAATTTATTCATTAAATAAAATTAAGACAAAATCTTTTTTTAATTTTTTTAAACTAAATAAAAAATTATAACTCATTTTTAATTATGAATCAGAATAGAAATATATAAATATATAATAATAATTATTAATTTTATAAGTGAAATATATAAATATATAATATATAAATATATAATCTATAAATATATAATAATTATTATAAATTAAAACACTATTTTTTTAATTTTTATAATTATTATATAAATATATAAATATATTTATAATTAATATATAATAACTATTATATAAATTTATAAATATATAAATATATAATAATTTTTATAAATATATAATAATTATTATATAAATGTATAAATTAAAACACTCATTTTTTTAATTTTTTTTGTAAATATATAATAATTATTATAAATATATAAATAAAAAATTATAACTCATTTTATAAGTGAAATTATTTTAATTTTTTTAATTAAAATTATTTTAAATTTTAAAATATGAATCAGAATATAAATATATAATAATTATTATTCATAACTCATAAATTATATCAAAATATATAATTATTATTATTCATTACTCATAAATTATATCAATTTTATGATATACGAATTAATTAATATCCTAAAATTAATTTTTGGAATTTTTAGATTTTTTTTTTTGTTTTTTCGGAGATGCATCTCCGAATTAATCAAAATCTCAATTTTTGGGATTTTTTCGGAAATGCACTTCCGAAGTCTGGAAAAATTTAGAAATTTTTTTTTTCGGAAATGCATTTCTGAAGCAGGGTAAAATGGGGTTTTCGCTGGGGGTGACCCCCATAGGGAGGTGGGTAAAGAAAAAATCTTGTTACTCGAGTCTCAAGTAAGCTACTTTGTATATATAGCTTGCATTCTCTTATTAGATACTTAAGCTAAATATTTAAATCCTTATGTTATTCTCAAATTGTATTATGGTATCAACAGTGGGAGTAATTAGATGATTATTTATCTTCTTCTTCACTTATTTATCATTTGAGCTTTAACAATGGAGGACCATGATCATAACACCTCCATCACACAAGACAACAACAAAATAATACACAATAATAATAATCGGAACACAAATAATAACTCCACCAAAAACTCAACCCTTGATCAGTCTAGTCCATATTATCTTCATCATGCTGAAAATCCTGGTACAATCCTCTTTTTTTTGGTAAGCAATGAGGTATTTGTATATAACAGTAGCAGAGTACAAAAAGTACTCAGAATCCTGGTACAATCCTTGTTTCTTCGCCATTACCAGAAAACAATTATGAGTCTTTGAGTCATTTGATGAAAAGTGCTTCTGAGCAAGAACAATATCAAGTCCATCAATGGAAAACTCGCTGCACCTCAGAAAGACTATCCCCTTTTTGATACACGGGGAAGATGCGACAATATAATGTTTTCTTGGATATATGCATCGCTTTCACCCGACAGCGCTCAAAGTATAATTTCCATTGACAATGCGGCATAACTATGGACGGTTCTGCAAAACCAATTCTCCAAGAGCGTTCATTTTTGTTTGTCTGATCTTCTGCAACAAATTCATTTCATGGAGGAAGGTGACAAATCGGTGACTGCGTAGTTTAACGAGTTAAAGACTCTTTGGGAATATTTGGAAACTCTTAGGATTCTTCCACATTGCACTTATGGAGCTCATATCACCATCAAGAAGCAACGTGACATGGAATATATAATTTATTTCTTGAAAGACCTGAATGCTGACTTCAACCATGTCAAATCACAAATACTCATAATTGAACCCTTTCTTGATATCACCAAGGTTCTCTCATTTATCTTGCAGTAAGAACGCCAATTATCCTCTTCTATCCTTTTTGAATCTTCCAAGATTCTCATGGCAAACACAAACACTCCTCCAGCTAATGGTCGATTTCTTTACAAATAAGGAAAAGGGTGTGGTAAACTGAATTTTCAAGGCAAACCTTCATCCAACTACAAGATAAGTTTCTTTTATGGTAAAATTGTGCACACCCTTGAAAGTTGCTACTTCAAACATGGATTTTCCCCGAGCTTCAGGTTCAAAGATAAGATTGACTCATCCAACAATGTTGATACATGTGACGAGACTCAATCTCTAACTACCTACAATGTTGATCATCCTCCCAACAAGGTTGCCATCACACCTGACAGGTACAACAAGTTCATAGTCGTGCTCAACAAGACATAATCCTCAACCTCATTATGATTCTCACATCATCCATCCATCATCTTCAAGTTTGATTTATCCTTCAATTCATGTCACAAGTAATCCTTTGAACCATAGTTGGATCATTGATACATGTGAAACCTCTCTTAACCTCTTCAATTCTCATTACTATATGTAAGTATCAGATGTGCCTAAGAGGGGGGGTGAATTAGGTTTTCAAAAATAATCGGTTTTATGAGAATGTCTTTACTAAAATTTTGGTTAAGTGTTTGAAGGCTTTTGATGGTTTTTATCTTTTTCTTGGTAATGGTAATGAAAGCGGTAAAAGCGAAAAGATAAAGAACACAACGATATATACTGGTTCCCCTCACAATCCGAGAGTACTCCAGTACCCTTTCAAACACGAAAGAGATTTCACTATAGTTAGAATTATTGTACAAGCCTATGCCTACTATCTAACCTATAGGGTGATCAAAGGTTCTTAACACCTTTAAGACCAAAACAACACTAATGTGAATGAAGAACAATTCTCTTCAAACACAACACTTACTTCCAACAATCCTGGATAGTAAGGAGAAATAGTTTTTGAATGATACAAGAATTTATGAAGATGAATAATATATCAATCTTGGATTGATCTTCCCTTTCAAGCATACAATTCTTTTAATGATAAACAAGTGTTCAATGGATGTATGATATGAAACTTTGATATTTGAGTGAAAGTTGTATGAACAAAGTTTCAAATAAAAATGAAGTATGGACACTTGATGATTTTTGTGAAAGATATGGACACTTGAATTGTTTGAATTATTTGAATGAAAGAGGTAAAAAATAAAATCTGAAAAATCTGAAATATATAGCCTCTAAGACACCTTTACAAATGGTTATTTTGTATGGAAGGATGCAAGAGTAAAAGATGAAGAGGTACCTTTTGAAGAAAGAAAAGAAATCTGAATTTTTGAAAAAATTCACGTGGGAACCGGTTCCCTTAAAACAGAACCCGGGTTCCCTATATGTAACGTTACTAAAATTTGAAAATTTGAACTGGGGAACCGGATCCCAAAAAGTGGAACTCAGTTCCTGGACTTGATGAATGAAAATATGCTGGGCAGAGGGAACTGGGAACCGGTTCCTCCAAACTGGAACTCGGTTCCCACATGCAAAAAACACTAAAAACTTATTTTTAAAAGCTTGAATGATTTTCTAATGTTTTGCAAATATTATGGAACATGTATGAATGTTTGAGAACACTTGTTTATGCATTAAGAGAGTTGTATATCATATACCTTAATATTTTTGATCAATGAAGTTTAAGCTCTTTTGAAATACTTGAATCTTTATGCTTTCATATGAATTGATCCATTCCTTTTGCAATTGAAATCTTGTCTTCATCAAAACCAAATTGTAGAAAGATTGTCTTCACATTCTCCCCCTTTTTGATGATGACAAATTACTTGAAATTGGTAGAATGGTGATGTTTCTTTAACATTTGGATCTCCTCCCCCTAAGACAAAGCTCCCCCTTAATATGATAATTGATGCTTTGCTTGAGTCCATTCTTTTATTGAAGATTTGCATATGATAATTGATGCTTTGCTTGAGTCCATTTTTTATTGAAGATTTGCTTGCTACAAATTGTTAGAGAAACATACAAACATACATGTGCATATATATAGTTTATATATAATTCTTCTCCCCCTTTGTCATTAGCAAAAAGGAATGGGAAAGAAGATGAAAGATAAAAAATATCATGTATGATAATATAAATAAAAGTTAACACATAGAAATAATGATTAAGAGAACACACCATAAGTCTTACAATATAGAAATTAAAACTTAATGAAACATAACATAGAAATTAAAACATAGTACAAACTAGAAATGCATAAACGAATAGGACATTAAACGAAAAATACATGTAAATTGAAAGGAAACAAATGAAACACATAATGCTCATTCATCATCCATGCCATCAATCCCTTCATCATCTTGGCCTTGGTCACCATTATCCTCTTGATTGGGTTGGTTATGGTATTGGAGGATTTGAGCAAATTGTTGGCGAAAGAAGGCATTTTCCGCTTGTTGTTCTTGGTAGTGATTAGCAATGGTGGTTTCAATAGAGCACAATTTGTTGAAGACTATATCCAAAGTAGCTCCTCCTTCCGGAATGGGTGGTGGAACATCATCATCCTTGTAAACAAAAGTTCCGTCCAAAGCTAAGACAATACCGGTATTCTTGAGAGCGGTTTTGTCATTGATTTCACATTCCCTTGGAGTCATAGGTAAAGAAGGTTGATTCTTAAGGTTCACACCGGCAGCTTTCATGATATGTGTAATGGGTCTACTATAAGGTAAACCACCACTCAAGTGTTGAAGCCTATGCATGTGGAGCAACATTGTGACAGCCCAATTGATATGAATGTTATTCTTGACACCATAAAGCACTTGAAGTTCCACCTCATTGACACGAGAATGATTAGAATGTTTTGGGAGCAAAACATAAGCAATGATGAAATGGAGCATTCTCTCATTAACCGGAAAGTTTGATCCAAACATGTTAAACTTTGAGGGGAGAGGGTTTTGTTGAGTTACGGTAGCGGTTTGGGATGGTCGGATCATATCTAAAAAGCTTTGTGTTTTGCTAAAGCCTTCCCACTCGGGTGTATATCCGGCAACCAAAACTTGGCCGGTAGTAGGGAGCCCTAAACAATTTCCAAAAGAAGCAACATCCATCCTAATAGTTTTGTTACGAACCGAAGAGGTGAGCTTAATTTCTTCTAGGTTAGATAGATCATTACCAAACACAATAGTCAAATTATCATAGAACTCCTTAACCAAATCCGGATATATTTTTCCATAATCACTAACAAAATCATAAACCCCTTGATATCTTAGTTTTTCCGGAAATATAAAACTATGAGAAGGAAAGGATTCAAGGTTACCATATTTTGAAATCAAGAGAGGCCTATTCCGAATGTTAAGCTTTGGATTCTTTGGAAGAGGTTGTTCATCAAAATCATTCCTAGCCTTTTTCTTTCCCTTTGATGCTCTTGATGAAGAAGCCATGGATGAAGCTTTTTGAAAGTTAGGGTTTGAGAAGGGGATTTTCGGATTTGATGTTGTGGAGAGTTTTGTGATATGAGTTTTGGATGTGTGAGAGTATATATAAGGGTTTGGATGAGTGGGTTTTAATTTTGGTGGAACAAAAGCTTGATTTAGTGGAGTTTTAATGGTAGTGGAGGAAGGTTGAAGAGGATGAATATTGTAGTCAAGAAAGAGATGAATGAGTTGGTCAAAGTTGTTGGAGAGAGGTTGAATGAGATGAATGAGAATGAGTTATGAGATGGAGTGAATAAATTCAAATAAAAGACAAGTTATGACACATAGAGAAAAGAGAAGGGAACATAAAGGTAGAGTTATGACATATAGAAAAGAGAGAAAATATCACATGTTTGAACAATGTAACATAAAAGAGGAAACAAAAAAAAATCACATGTTTGAATAAAACAAAAATAAAAAATAAAGGGAGTGAGGACGTTGCGCAGGAACCGGTTCCTCCTTTTGGGAACCCGGGTTCCAGACCTTATCAAAGAATAAAAATTTGGCAGACGTACCTAGGAACCGGTTCCCCCTTTTGGGAACCCGGGTTCCTTAACCAAAAAAGCTAAAAAATGCATAGAAAGAAGCATTTTACACATGGAAAATCATAGACATTATTGCTAGTATATATATATATAAAAAAATATTAATCATATGTGTACCTTTGTTTTACCAAATGAAGAATCATATATCTTTTTCATCTAAAATTCCAAGTTCTCGCCGAATTTTGTAAAAAGGTTCTTTTGCGAGTGGCTTGGTGAAGATATCCGCAAGTTGGTTATGAGTATCCACAAATGTTACTTCGACATCTCCTTGAAGAACATGGTCTCGGAGAAAATGATGTCGAATGTCTATGTGTTTGGTTCTAGAATGCATGACCGGATTTTTTGTAATATTAATTGCACTGGTGTTGTTGCATCGAAGAGGAATGCATCCGAGATCAAGTCCGTAGTCACGAAGTTGTTGCTTAAGCCAAAGAATTTGTGCATAACAACTACCCGCTGCTATGTATTCCGCTTCGGCCGTGCTAAGAGCAACACATGCTTGCTTTTTACAAGTCCATGATACTAATGCATTTCCAAGAATGTGACAGGTACCACTTGTGCTTTTACGATCAGTTTTACAACCTGCATAATCCGCGTCAGAATAACCAATTAAATTGCAAATACTACCTTTAGGATACCATAGGCCAACGTTGGTCGTTCCTTTGAGATACTTCATGATCCTTTTAACCGCCATAAGATGTGATTCCTTTGGATTTGCTTGAAAGCGAGCACAAAGACAAACACTAAACATTATGTCAGGACGGCTTGTCGTCAAATACAATAAAGAACCAATCATACCTCGATACTTGGTAATATCAATTGGAGTACCGGATTCATCTTGATCAACATATGTACCGGAGCCCATTGGAGTATTCATTGCTTTACAATTGTCCATATCAAACTTCTTCAATAGTTCTTTACAATATTTGGATTGATTGATAAAGATTCCATCTTTGAGTTGCTTAATTTGTAGTCCAAGAAAGTAGTTCATCTTTCCCATCATAAACATCTCGAATTCTCCTTGCATCATCAATGAGAATTCCTCACACATTTCTTTGTTAGTCGATCCAAAAATGATATCATCAACATAGACTTGAACCAATAAAGTGTTACTCTTGATTTTCTTAATGAACAAAGTTTTATCAACCTTACCCTTTTCGAAACCCTTTTCACACAAAAAATTGCTAAGTCTATCATACCATGCTCTAGGTGCTTGCTTTAAGCCATAAAGAGCCTTTCTCAACTTAAAGACATGTGTAGGATTCTTGAAGTCTTCAAATCTCGGGGGTTGTTTGACATAGACTTCTTCATTGATGTAGCCATTCAAGAATGCGCTCTTGACGTCCATTTGATAAAGCTGAAAATTTAATGAACATGCATAAGCAAGTAAGAGACGAATAGCTTCTAACCTTGCAACCGGAGCAAATGTTTCTTCAAAGTCGATTCCTTCTTCTTGATTGTAACCTTGGGCCACCAATCTTGCTTTGTTTCGAACAATTATACCATTCTCATCAAGTTTGTTCTTAAACACCCATCGAGTACCTATGATGTGTTTATTATTTGGTCTAGGAACGAGTTCCCAAACTTGATTTCTCTCGAATTGATTTAATTCTTCTTGCATTGCATTTATCCATTGATCGTCTCCTAAGGCTTCATCAACTTTGGAAGGTTCAATTTGAGAAACAAAAGCCATGTGTAAGCAAGCATCTTTGAGATTTAATCTTGTTGCAACTCCTTGGCTAATATCACCAATAACTTTATCAATAGGATGATCTCTATGAGTTCTCCATTCTTTTGGTAGATCATTGGTGTTAGATTCTTGTTGTACACTTTCTTGTTGAACACTTTCTTGTTGAACTTCCGGTGCCTTCACAATTGTATCATTTGAAGGTTCTTCCGAGGGTAAATCTAAAGGATCATCATCATCACAAACAACTATTTCCTCTTTGGAGGTGTTAGTCTCATCAAAAGATACATGCATGGATTCTTCAATAGTTAAAGTTCTTTTATTATAAATTCTATATGCTTTACTAGAAAGAGAATAACCAAGAAATATACCTTCGTCGGATTTCTCATCAAACTTACCAAGATTGTCTTTGTCATTGTTGAGAACAAAGCACTTGCATCCAAAAATGTGAAAGTGAGCAATGTTTGGCTTTCTTCCTTTGAAGAGTTCATATGGAGTCTTCTTTAAGATAGGTCTAATGATTACTCGATTTCCAACATAACATGTCGTACTAACCGCATCCGCCCAAAAATATTTAGGAAGATTTGCATCACTAAGCATTGTTCTTGCAAGTTCTACTAGAAACCTATTTTTCCTTTCAACTACTCCATTTTGTTGTGGAGTTCTTGGTGCTGAAAAATTATGAGAGATACCATGTTCTTCACAGAATTCTTCAAATGATGCATTTTGAAACTCTCCACCATGATCACTTCTTATGGATACAATCTTTAATGATTTTTCATTTTGGATTTGTTTTGCATACTTCTTAAAGGCTTTAAAAGCATCACTTTTCTGCACAAGAAACAAAGTCCAAGAATATCTAGAATAATCATCAACAATAACTAAAGCGTATACATTACCTTCGAAGCTTCTTGTCCTTGATGGACCAAATAAATCCATATGCAACAATTGAAGTGGTCTTGTTGTAGTCACCACATTCTTTGATTTGAAAGATGATTTGGTTTGCTTTCCCTTTTGACAAGCATCACATAGTTTATCTTTGACAAACTTTATCTTAGGTAAGCCAATAACAAGATCATGTTTGGTTAACTTATTTAAATGATCCATATGAATATGGGCTGCTCTTTTATGCCATAACCATGATTCATTATTGTTTACCAAAAGACATTTTACTTTCAAAGATAAATCATTTAAAGAAATCATAAAATGTTATTAATTCTTGTACCTTTGAGTTTTACCTCATTGGTGACTTCATCGATGATCAAGCATTCCTCCTTAGTGAATTTGATCTTGAAGCCTTTGTCACAAAGTTGGCTAATGCTTAGAAGATTATGCTTTAGTCCTTCAACATAAAGAACATCTTCAATGGATGTGAAAGGTGGTGCACCAACTTTGCCTTTGCCAAGAATTCTTCCCTTATTGTTGTCTCCATAAGTGACAAAACCCTTGGCCTTTAACCTTAGATCTGAAAATTGGTTTAGGTCTCCCGTCATATGCTTTGAACAACCACTATCTAGATACCATAGGTTTGAGGTGGTCTTCAAGCATGCCTACAAAACAAATTAAGTTTTGTTAAGTACCCAAATGGCTTTGGGTCCATCATAGTTAGTTCCTTTCTTTACCCATACATAATGTCCACTAGGAACACTAAAGTTCCTTACATAACAAGCATTGGGTGTGTGACCAATAATACCACAATAAAAACAAGTAGGTTCAAAGTTACTTCTATATCTAGGAGGATAAGATTTCTTCTTAACAAAGTTCTTCCTTTTAGGATAATGTTGCATTACTTTAGGCTTGATCACTTTCTCTTGAATTGGTTGGTTACTAGCCTTGACAAAGATAGTCTTGTTGGATCTTGGTTTATCAAATTTAGAGAAACCAAGTCCGCTCTTATCATTGGAGTATCTTTGTGTGCTAAGAACATTTTCCAATCCAATTTGCCCTTTTTCATATCTTTCTAAAACACGTTTTAATTGGACAATTTGGAAGGAAAGTGATTCACAATTCTTGCATGCAACATTATCTTCTTGAACACTAATCACTTTTTCTTTGTCATCTTTATGTTCTACTTCAATTATCTTAACCTTCTCTTCTAAAGATGATATTATTTTCTTTTGAGATGAGATAGTTTTATAGAGAATTTTGCATTCTTTTAATAATTCATCTATTGCACCTTGTGCACCATTATCAAAAAGAGAATCATCATAACTAACCTCGCCTTCTTCATCGTCGGAGTGGTGTGATGCCATTAGTGCTAGGTTTGCACTTTCGTCACTATCGGAGTCCGATGAGGAACTTACTTCATTATCTTCCCATGCTATGTAGGCCTTTTTATTTTTGAACTCCCTTTTTCCTTTGAATCCATTCTTCTTCGAAAGCTTTGGACATTCCGGCTTTATGTGTCCTTGTTTCCCACATTCATAGCATGTAACTTCTTGTGATGAAGTGGATGCTTCCTTATCTTTATGCTTTGAGAATTTCTTTCTTTTGACATAGTTAGTATTATCAATATTATTTTTATTAAAAAATTTGCCTAACCTTTTTACAAGAAGCAAGAAGTTTTCATCTTCATCCGATGCATCTTTCAATTTGCTTTCTTTTGAATCTACCTTTAATGCAATGCCTTTGGATTTCTTCTCTAAGTTCTCATGCTTTTCCAATCTTCCAAGTTCCGTCTCATATTCTTGAAGTTTTCCAAATAGTGTTGCGGAAGTAAATTTTGATAAATTTTTCTTTTCGGATATCGCCGTCACCTTTGGTTGCCACTCCCTTGTCAAAGATCTGAGCACTTTGAGATTAAGTTCTTCGGTAGTAAGAGTCTTACCAAGTGCCTTCAAGTGATTTGTCAAATGTACTAATCGTTTTTGCAAATCGAGAATAGTTTCACCGGGCTTCATTCTAAACAGTTCGTACTCTTGGCTTAAGGTATTCAATCTTGATCTTTTAACTTCAGTGGTACCTTCATGAGTTTCTACAAGAGTATCCCAAATTTCCTTTGATGTTGTACATGCCGATACTCGGAAAAATTCATCCATACTAAGAGCACCTTGAAGAAGATTGACCGCCTTTTTGTCAGCAAGAACCCTTTTTCTATCATTATCATCCCATGACGCTTTAGGTTTCTCCGATCCAACACCATTAACGACCGTTGTAGGGACATGAGGACCTTGTAGGACAGCCTCCCAAACTTCTTCTCCTTGTGCTTCTAGATGAGCCTTCATTCGGATTTTCCAAAAGTCAAAATATTCACCACAAAACAATGGAGGCTTGTTGTTAGAACCACCATCTCTGAAAACCGGATTTTGATTTGCGGAAGCCATTCTGGATCTTTAGGAACAAGTTACCTATAACTTGCTCTGATGCCAAATGTAAGTATCAGATGTGTCTAAGAGGGGGGGTGAATTAGGTTTTCAAAAATAATCGGTTTTATGAGAATGTCTTTACTAAAATTTTGGTTAAGTGTTTGAAGGCTTTTGATGGTTTTTATCTTTTTCTTGGTAATGGTAATGAAAGCGGTAAAAGCGAAAAGATAAAGAACACAACGATATATACTGGTTCCCCTCACAATCCGAGAGTACTCCAGTCCCCTTTCAAACACGAAAGAGATTTCACTATAGTTAGAATTATTGTACAAGCCTATGTCTACTATCTAACCTATAGGGTGATCAAAGGTTCTTAACACCTTTAAGACCAAAACAACACTAATGTGAATGAAGAACAATTCTCTTCAAACACAACACTTACTTCCAACAATCCTGGATAGTAAGGAGAAATAATTTTTGAATGATACAAGAATTTATGAAGATGAATAATATATCAATCTTGGATTGATCTTCCCTTTCAAGCATACAATTCTTTTAATGATAAACAAGTGTTCAATGGATGTATGATATGAAACTTTGATATTTGAGTGAAAGTTGTATGAACAAAGTTTCAAATAAAAATGAAGTATGGACACTTGATGATTTTTGTGAAAGATATGGACACTTGAATTGTTTGAATTATTTGAATGAAAGAGGTAAAAAATAAAATCTGAAAAATCTGAAATATATAGCCTCTAAGACACCTTTACAAATGGTTATTTTGTATGGAAGGATGCAAGAGTAAAAGATGAAGAGGTACCTTTTGAAGAAAGAAAAGAAATCTGAATTTTTGAAAAAATTCACGTGGGAACCGGTTCCCTTAAAACAGAACCCGGGTTCCCTATATGTAACGTTACTAAAATTTGAAAATTTGAACTGGGGAACCGGTTCCCAAAAAGTGGAACTCGGTTCCTGGACTTGATGAATGAAAATATGCTGGGCAGAGGGAACTGGGAACCGGTTCCTCCAAACTGGAACTCGGTTCCCACATGCAAAAAACACTAAAAACTTATTTTTAAAAGCTTGAATGATTTTCTAATGTTTTGGAAATATTATGGAACATGTATGAATGTTTGAGAACACTTGTTTATGCATTAAGAGAGTTGTATATCATATACCTTAATATTTTTGATCAATGAAGTTTAAGCTCTTTTGAAATACTTGAATCTTTATGCTTTCATATGAATTGATCCATTCCTTTTGCAATTGAAATCTTGTCTTCATCAAAACCAAATTGTAGAAAGATTGTCTTCACACTATATTCCCCCAATTGTCATCAAATTACCTAATGGATCCCATATTTCACCCATAATACTAGGAAATATTAAATTGAATAATCATTTAACTCTATATAATGTTCTTTTTATCCTTACTTTTAATTGCAATCTCATTTCTGCATGTCAATTTGTGAAGACAAATCTCTCATGAAGACAAATATACATAAGAAGGAAAAGATTCAATAATGCATAAAAAGTTTCAAGACAAGTTTAAAGTATCTTAGCAAGGATGGTTCAGGATTTAATCAAGCTATGACATTTGGAAATTAATCATGACAAGACTAAAGTACAATATGTTTTGATGATATAAATCTTCGATGTTAACAAAGAAATTCAAAAAATCATTTTATGCATTACATCATCATTTTTCAAAAATAGCACGAAGTGACACTATTTAACTTTGATATTCCCCTGAGTCCACGCAAATGCTTTTTGATTAACACATGGCAAGGAGGACAAAGAATAATAAATTATCTATGCTTTTGTATAGATAAAATTTGAGTTTTTCTACAAGCATAATCGATTAACCTATTGGAGAGAAAGGCGAGGTAATCGATTAATCATTCCCCCATTCTTCACTATGATAATCGATTAACCTACTTTCTAACGGGCCAAGGATAATCGATTATCCATTCATTTTTAACTAATTTTTTCACGTTACAACTAGGCTAATCGATTACCCATATGGTGTTAATCGAGTAACCTCTCCTTTATTTTGAAAAATATTGTAACATTGCATTTTTTTGTCACCTCTTTTCATACGTAAACCTTTTCATATATCATGTAAATTATTCATAATTTCTTTCCAACAATTATTATTTGAAAATTAAGAGGTGTGTGATAAATAAGGACTTGATTACTTCTAATATAAGTAAACTACAAAATCACCAAAGTCGCTTTAAACAAAGCGATTTAAAAACACTTTACGGAGATGTTAATTTAAGACATAATTAGATTTAGATGATCCATTAAAATTGATGCATCACATACCTAAACTTATCCAATAAATCTCTATAAGCACAATCTAACTTAAATGACACCAAAACGGTGAAATAATGCACTAAAGTAATAACAATATTAATGAATGTTAGAAAATTAAAGGAGATAAGGGAAGAAGGAAAAGATACACAAAGATATATAGTGGTTCGACATTCGTTCTTGATTTTCCTAGTCCAATCATCAACGGTGTTAAAGAACCATTGTGAAATAATCACGATCTACCACTATATTGATAAGTTTGGATCAAGTATTTTGATTACAACAAACGATCACACGGTGATTCCCTCTGTTGATATTGACACTCAAATTGCTTACAAAAATAAGATCCCCAAATATCTTGATCCAATAATCTGCTCAAGTATTCGTGTGTCGAAATCCCCCTAATCCCACTAATTTCTAGTCTGAGTGATTGCCATTAGTTAAGTGTTGATTGGACAATGTTGAAGCGGTAAAGCGGCAAGCAACAAAAGTTTTGGAAGTATTTATCCGGGAATTTATCGTGTCCACAGAGATCAGTGCTATTGAACCGCCGTTCGACGGATTCTTAGTTATGAGTTTGGATTAAATGGTTTTAAGTAAAAACATAAAATATAACATATGAACATAAATAGAATTCATTCTTGATAGAGAATAACTTATCTGGTTTGAATCTAAACTAATCCTCACAAACTTAGATTTATCACTCCGCCGTACTCAATCTACAATACTCATCAGAATCACCACATATCCCTCATATCAATGTCCATTTCTGTAATACCGACGAGAGTTCAACTATATTGCTCTTTTGACGATGTCTCAACCGATCGAACAACACAGAGACATTAAGCTTAGATATTATGTGGATGTTAACCCCAAACCCTATGTCTAGAATCTAGAACTAACAGGTATTCTCCTAATCAAGATTCACGAAGCATATTTCTATAACAACATAAATTCGAAGCGATTAAGCAAAAAGATCAGAAAAACACCAATTAAGATTTATAAAGCAAACTTTATACAACTAGTAGAAAAAGCAACAAACATCCATGGGTTTAGAGTAATTTACATACAAACTCACCAAAAGAGAAATACAAAGAGAAGAAGATGAACCAAACATTTCTTGGTTTGTCAACACCAATCGATGAGAAATTCGACCTCTGATCATCCGATTACAAGCTCCAAAGGTGTTTTCTAAGCTATCTAGACCAAAAAATGAAGGTTTGATGGATTGGAAACAAATACCCCAAAACCATAACCTAAAAAAATGTGTTTTTCCCCTATTTATGCAATTTTGGATCTGGTGTAGCTCAAGTCGCGCACAGGAGGGCGCGCCGCGCGCTGACTGCTAACTTGAAAAAAATCAGCTTTAGTGTTTTGGCCATAACTTGAGAACCGTAACTCCGATTTGCGCCCGGTTCAAAGCGTTGGAAAGCTTATTAAATTTCATATCTAACAATGACAAAATATCAACCAAATTGATGATTTATTATTCTTTGATTTTGAGCTTTATTCGTTGACGAGTTGGTTCCGTTGCTCAAAATCGCGCGTTTGAAGCCATGTCTTCGACACGTTATTGCTCGTGATCTAAATACGCAAGAATACCTACAAAAGGACACAAAAACTATCAAACGGTATAAAAGTATATGAAAATACAACAATTCATAAAGTATACGTATTTATACACAAAACGGGGAATTATTCAACGAATATCAACAAAAGTCTCGATAAGTGCCACAAAACAAATATACAAAATAAGTACATTTTGGCACTTAACAGAAAACTCCCAAATTTGGCTGCGACAAGCCTTTCCACAATCTCCCCAAAGTTAGACATCTTCTAACTTCGCCTTACGAACAATTTGTATTAGGCTTCGCCAAAGTTATCCATTGAGTATATTGAACTCACTTCTTAATAAATACCAATAAGAACCAAACAACATTCAAGAAATGATATCTGGACCTGTTACAAACATCAAACTTCACAAAATAACATTAGATACCCTAATGTAACACTCGTCTCCTTCAACGCTCAATCTTTAGAGATGAAGGTCCGCAACAATGGAAAAAGAACAAGGATAAATATGATGAACAGTTCCAAGGAATCTCACAAACATTCTAACTCACAAGGTGTTAGTCAAGGAATTCGATGTAGGTGAGAGGTGAATACACACACAAAGTTCTCTCTGATTTCAGGATAAATGAGTCTTGAATCTTGATGAATATCATGAGCTTGATCAATCATGAAAACACTACAAGACTAATTAACTCATTCTCTCTAATTCCCTCAACAATAACAAATTTCACAAGAACAAAGTGCAACAAAAAGAAATGAATCTGATAGGGAGAATGTGAAGAGTAATGTGGGATTAAGGGTTTAATAAAAAGAAAAGAAAATAAGAGTCAGTAGGAGTAATATCAAAATAGAAAAGAAACGAGTTTCAGGAGAAAATGAGAGAAGAACGAGAAAGAAGAAAAGGGGCAAGATCGCAAAATCAGTAGAATCAACCTAGAACAATATAAGGGTGAGTTTTTACATGGTTATTTGGATTGTATGATAATGTATGATGGGTAGAAACATGTTTAGGATGAAATCCCTAAATTTCCATGGTTTTGTAATTGTTAGGTTTTGGTGATAATCCTTAATATGTGATGATAAACTGATGTTGTGATGGTTTATTTCCCTTGATTCATATGCCATGTGATATAATACGTTTTGGGGTTGTTGGAGGTCAAAACTTGGGGTTAGGGGTCTGTTGAAAGGCTGGAAAACTAAAAAGATCGCACAAAATCACGTAAAAAGTGGGTTTTTCTGGGCCCTGCCACGGCCCGTAACAACTACTATTGGCGGCCGTAGCAGCTCCCAAGATTTTGTAGTAAGAAATTGTCTTGGCCATAACCTTTTGTCTGTTTGTCCAAATGACATCCCGCTCAAAGCGCTAGAAAGCTAGCACCATAATCTTTTCAATCAAAATAGTTTGATTGACAGTAGATAATTTAATTACTACGTGGTTGTGTAAAATGTCATGTATGTGTTTACGGTGATTTCCGGTAAACAACCGCTAGTCTTCCAAACTATAATAAATATGATTTGGTTACTCGCAGGATCGACTAGATTGATCCTAGGACATAGTCAAAAAGATTGTTATTGATGGTCATTCGAACCATACCTATGATTCATCTTGTCAATAAGAATTACTTTGAACGAAACAAACAAAATTAGCAATCACTTCGTTATACACGTGAGTATAACTTCAGCGAAAGGTAAGTCAAGATAAAATATGAGATGAAACTGTAAAAGTGCAAAAATCTTAAAGTGCAGAAATGTTAAATACTTCAAAGATAAATGACATGAAAATAATGAGTACAAAAACGTAAATGGCAAGAAGTAAACGAAATGCAATAATATTGAAAGATACTTGAAAATAAAGGGAAAATACACATGTATTAAAATGGTGGTGTCATACGTACATTTCTCAGCGAACTCTTTCTCTTTAACACTTGATACTTGAGTAATATGTGAGTGATTTGTACAAAATGAACACACTGACTAACATTAGAACCCTTATTTATACTAGTTTCGACCTTAACGGTCCTACGCTAATCTAATGCCACGTTTCTCATGAGAATCCTCGGAAAGCCATCTGTCTCTGGACAGTTATGAAAACTTCTTCGAATTTCAAATCCTCCCGCCTGAATCCTCCTTCGACGCGTGGCAATATAACTTAACATTAAAATACCACAGAAATACACTAAGCATCAGTACTTAACATATTTCGTAAAATTTGTCTAAGTCTCGAAGATATACACTCCTACTAGCTTCAGCATTCACTATCTCCGTTATGACTTAAAAACTCTTCATCCTCGAAACATGGCCATCAGGAGCCATTTTATCTTCAAAGACGGTCATCCGGAACCATCCTCCTTCGAGTCTTCACCCTTCGAAGGATCATATTTGCAAAACGAAATCTTCAGCTAACAAATTGCCCCCAATAAATGCCTGTTTCGAAAAACAAGAGAAATAGGCGTTTCTTGTTGTAATAAGATTTCGTTTTTAGAGTTCCAAGATCATTGACTGACGTCATAATCATTGATGACCCTATTTCCAAAACGTCTTGTCATTTTCAAAGATGTCTACTCATAACTTACATTCCCACATTCTGGTCTTACTTTCTGATCATTACTCCTATATACTAGGAGTAAAGCTAATAACTATTCGACCGCCGTTGGATGAAATCAACGCCTGCCGCGTGTCTCTTGGCTTTTACCCAAAAGATTTGAAAGGGTTTCCGTTAGACCTTTAAATACCGAAACTTTAACCTTCACATAACTTTCACCTCTTATTTCCTTATTTCTCCAAAGAAAAGAACACTCCTGATTATATTCAAAACCCATTCCAAAAAATCAAACTTACTCATGGCGTCTTCCTCAAATGTTCTTCAACCAGCTCTTAAACTTCAACAATCTACACAGATGGGGGATCAAGAGTGCGTACCAAACCCAAATTCTGCGGAAGTACGCGCCATTTACGCTTCTCAGGTAATCATCCCTTTTGAACTTTCTGGAAAAACTCATGCTTTCATGGGTCCGTTACCAGGAGAAACTAACCCTTCTCTGAATAAATTCTTTCCTGCTTATTATAAAACTAGGCCGTTAGTTAGTAAGAATAAAATAGATGAAGATGGCCGTCCTATTGCAGCAAAGCCTGATGATACGGAAAAATCTTCGACCGAAAACCCTTCAGCCCTAGAGAAAATTAGGTTAGACTATGTAACCAATTTTGTGAAAGTTTTTAGGTCAATTCCCTTAGCAAAAGACCCTGAACTATACTATGCCTGGTTGGCAAGAGTAGAGAAACACAAGGCTGCTTTCTGGAAAGAACTGGGCATTTATGATTTAATCCAACTGTCCAAGACTGGTTTAGAATACAACCAAACCATGTTAGTTGTGTCAGTTTATTTTTGGGATGCTTCCCACAACACTTTCCATCTTCCATGTGGAATGGTCACCCCCACGCTTTTCGACATAACTGCCATTACGGGGCTTCGACCAACTGGAGAACCCTTCGACCCCAACGTCATGGACACTGATACAATTAACTTCAATGAAGCAACTGTTACTTATACTGCATTCATTCAACAATATCATGACGAAAATAATGAGGTAGTCTCAGACGAAGAGCACATTGCTTTCTTAGCCTTATGGCTTTCGAGGTGCGTCTTCTGTTCTAGGTCCATACAAGTAGCAAAAAGATATCTCTGTATGGCTAATCAACTACATGCCGGAACAAAACTAAACCTGAGCCAGTTAATTCTAGGGTTTCTCTACGAGAACCTAGGTGAAGCAACAGACCTTGTAAAGAATTATAAAACAGGTTCTTTGCTTTTCGCTGGCCCCTTCCGGCTGCTACAACTATGGCTCAATGCTACTTTCGAGACTCAGCTCCCATTTCGAGGTATTGTGAACGAAGAAGATCCGGATATTAAAAATCGAACTGTAAAAGGAACCAGGTTGGTGTTTACGGTGATTTCCGGTAAACAACCGCTAGTCTTCCAAACTATAATAAATATGATTTGGTTACTTGCAGGATCGACTAGATTGATCCTAGGACACATAGTCAAGAAGATTGTTATCAATGTTCATTTGAATCATATTCGTAATTTGTCCTCTTCGATGAGTATTGTTCGATTCAAGAATCTTGGTAATTGCTTCGTTATATGTAATTATAACTTCAACAAGAAAAATAAATAACATAACATATGAAACTTAAAAATTGTTAAAACATAAAGAATCTTAAACTGCAGAAACGTTAAGGACTTTAAAAGTAAATGATCATGAAAGTAAATTCGAAAGTAAAATAAAGATACAGGAATGTAAATGACAAGAAATAAATGGAATGCAGTAACTCAGAAATGTATTCGAAAATGAAATACAATACACATGTATTAAAATGGTGGTGTCATACGTACATTTTCTCAGCGAACTCTTTCTCGTAACACTTGATACTTGAGTAAATATGTGAGTGATTTGTACAAAATGAACACACGGAATCCTAACATAAAGACCCCTATTTATACTAGTTTCGACCTTAACGGTCCTACACTAATCTGCTGCCACGTTTCTCATCAGAACTTCCAGCGAAGCCATCTGTTGTTGAACGGTTACGAAACCGTCTTCGAATTTCAAATCTTCCCGCCTGAGTCCATCTTCGACGCGTGGCAGTGTATTTAAACAAACACTACTAAAAAACACGCTAAGTAGTAATACTTGAATATATACTTTATAAATTTTGTCTAAGTCCCGAAGACATATGCTTTCATTAGTCTTTCAGTGTTCACTATCTTCAACGAACTTAGAAGTCTGTATCTTCGAGGCATGACCATCAGTAGCCATTCTTTCACTTTTTAAGGGATGGCCATCAGTAACCATCTTTCCTTCGATTCTCAACTCCTTCGAAGGACAAACAATATAAAACGAAATCTTCAGCTAACAAATTGCCCCCAATAAATGCCTGTTTCGAGAATCAACAGAAATAGGCGTTTCTTGTCATTATAAGATTTCGTTTTTATGATCTTTGAAAGTTCCAAGACTGCTGACTAACGTCATAATCACTGATAACACTGTTTCCGAAACGTCTTGTCATTTTCAAAGATGTCTTCTCATGACTTACATTCCCACGTTTTAACCTTACTTCCTGATCATTACTCCTACATACTAGGAGTGAAGCTAACTCATTCGACCGCCGTTGGATTAAATCACCAACCGCCATGTGTCTCTCGGGTTTTACCCAAAAGATTTAAAAGGGTTTCCGTTAAACCTTTAAATATTTGACCTTGTGCCTTTATACCGCCTTTCATTCATCTTCTTCACCGAAAAATTGAAACATCTTCACTCTTTTTAGAATCTTGTCCTTTTAATCAAAAATCTCTCCATGGCTTCATCTTCAAATGTTCTTCAACCCGCTTTGAAGCTCCAATCAACAACACGTTCTGGGGAACGAGAGTTCGTTCCAAACCCTAACACTGAAGAAATACGCGCAATCTACGCTTCCCAGGTAATCATACCTTTTGATCTTTCTGGAAAAACTCTTGCTTTTATGGGTCCGTTACCGAGTGAAAATATCCAATCCGTGAATAAGTTTTTCCCTGCTTACTATAAAACTAGACCAATAGTTAGCAAAGTTAGGATAGATGAAGACGGTCGTTCTCCTTTAGGCAAATCTACTAATGTAGAGAAAACTTCAACTGCAACCCCTTTAGCTTTAGCCAAAATTAGGTTAAACTATATGACCAATTCTGTAAAAGTGTTTAGGTCATTTCCTTTAGCCAAAGATCCGGATTTGTATTATGCTTGGCTAGAAAAGGTAGAGAAACAAAAAGGATCCTTTTGGAAATCGTTAGGGATATACGATTTGATCCAACTGTCAAAAACAGGTTTAGAATACAACCAACCCATGTTAGTAGCAGCGGTTCATTTCTGGGATGCTTCTCACAATACCTTCCATCTTCCCTGTGGAATGGTTACCCCCACGCTTTTTGATGTGGCTGCTATTACGGGACTTCGACCAACTGGCGAAACCTTTGATCCCAATGACATGGATAATGACACTATAGGTTTCAACGATTCGCAAGTTACTTACACGGCATTCATCCAGAAACACCATATTACCACCGAAGCGACAGTATCTGACGAAGAGCATATTGCTTTTCTAGCATTATGGCTCTCACGGTGCGCCTTCTGCTCAAGATCTATCCAGGTTGCAAAGAGGTACCTTTGCATGGCTAATCAGTTGCATGCTGGTAGAAAACTCAACCTCAGCCAACTACTTCTAGGGTCTCTTTACGAAAACCTTAGTGAAGCTGCGAATCTTACCAAGAATTTCAAATCTGGCAGTTTACTTTATGCTGGTCCTTTTTGGTTATTGCAACTGTGGCTCAATGCCACATTCGAAACTTATCTTCCTTTTCGAGGAGATGTCAATGAGGAAGATAGCACAATCAAAAATCGAACTATAGAAGGGACCAGGTTAGCTTACCTAACTCCAAAAGAGGAAATGGGAAAGCTTCATGAACATTTCTTGGCGTATTCAATGATGTTTGCTCGGCGTGATCAGTTCGATCCTTCCATGGCCCCATTTGTACACAGAATAATAGGTCCTGAATGGTTTACTCGAAAATTTCCACCAACATCTCAAGATCAGCAAACTGAATCCATGGAAATTTGGGAAGCCTTTCTGACTCCAAGATTATTTTTCCACCGTCTTCGACCATCAAAGGGTCAATGTATCCTTATGTGTTATCAACCAAATTTGGTCTCGAGGCAGTTTGGGCTAACTCAAATAACACCCAAGTGCTTATATGAGAAAAGGAACCATATGTGTTTCCACACTTTGTATTTGACTGAAGAAGAATGTGAACAAAAAATCGACAAATACGTTGACGTCACCAATCTTTCTCCTATTCCTTTTGAACCTTCTTTTTACTCTACACCAGATTTCCATCAATGGTGGACAGAGTATTATAGCTCTCAAATTTTTGATGCTGATAGCCTTGCTCAAGAACTAACCGCAGCTTTCACTGATGTGCAGGAGAACTTCAAAAAAGGTACTTCAACTCATATTAAAGAAATCCAAGCTTTTCAAAAATTCTTTGAAACTATCTATAGGCCTGATGATCTTAGTCGGACCGTTCGTGAGGCTGCAGTCGCTTTGCGCGAAAAGTTTTCCACCAAACTAAATAAATTGAAATTGCCTTCGTATGTTCGACCAGAACTACGTTATGAAGTGGCTTTCAAACTTCATCCTCCAAAATTCCCTCCACTACCAAGTGCTGATTTTGGTGTGGCTCTAAGTCCTCCTTTCCCAGACTGGTTTGTGTGTGGGAATGCTCTCAAAATTCTTCGAGAGAGTACTAAAAAACGCGCTGAACGAGTGGTCCCGACTAAGCATACCTTGGATACTTTCAAAGGACATCTTCATATAGATCTTAAACATGTCCGTGTCCTGACTCCAATACCTGAAGGTTTGAATTAAGATAATCTTTTTCGACTGACTTTTTCTTTTCTTTTACTGATATACTGATTTCAGTCTCAACTACAGCTGTTGCACGAAGGAGGAAGATTAAAGAAGCTTCTGCCCCAAAAGAGTCTGAGACATCTAAAAGCGACAAACCAAACGAGAGTAATTCGATCGTCACGGATAAGAAGCCCACGGTAAATACTTATCTCATACTCTCAGTCTTGTACAATTCTGTGATTGGTACTCATCTTTCTCATCTTTCACTTGCCAGAGCTCGAAACCCCCAACGGGTTCGAAGCGTAAAGCTTCTTCGACCAATGCCTCAGATGGTGAAGACAAATCTCCTCCTCAAACTAGACAAGGACAGAAAAAGAAACACAAAGCTGTTATCCCTTCAAGAAAAGGGAAAAAAGCAAGTCCTTCAAAAGCTGCTTCTCCTGGCAATAAGGCGTCTTCTGAAGAGTCTCCTTTGAAGACTGCCAGCAATGCTCTTGTTTTGGAAAGTCATAACTCAAGCCCAGACAATAATCCACCCAAGGTATCTTGCGTTTGTCTTACATATTATCTTGTAATTTTAACTAGCTAATTGCACTGGCATTTTACCTTGTTATTGCAGGATGATGCTGGCACTGCTACTTCTGGTTTCAAAGACCCTGGCCTCACCATTGATGTTGATAAACTTTATGGTAATTGTTAAATTTCAACTTTCGTCAATTAAAACTTTCGAAGGCTTAACCTCACGATTAACTTAGCTTCGTTCGAAACAGATACTTCTCAAGCTAGAACCCATGTTCTCTCACCAGTCTTCGAAGACGTTAGGTCAATTGCCACTATATTGCCTAATGAGCCAATCGAAGAAAGCCAATCTACTGACGAATCCCCACCTACTCATCAAGGCAAAGATTTGGAAGAAGATCATCCGTTCTCCGGCAGCGACAATGTGAACCAGCAATCACATGGCAACGAAGATTCTGCATCGGAGAAAGATGCCATGGAGGAGATTTCTCAACCAGAAAGACCAATCGCTCAAGGAACTTCGACTCCCGATGTAAAAACTATTCCTGAGACAACTTCGACGCCTGCCCCTACGAAGCCTACTCCTTCGGAGCTTGAACAACTTAAACAAACTGATCCTCTTGGGTTCCTAAAGGCTATCATGAATGTGAATACTTCTTCACTTTCGGAGCCTGATGTCTCTCCAGCTGTAACTGCAGATTCTAGTGACAAGGAAGATACTCCTAATCTTCTTCGACAGATAAAAGAGAGATTCTTTGGGGTCAATCTTGTAGATGTTCTCAACCGGGACCCTGTTAAAAGCTACAACTTAAATCAACTTTTAAAGAAAGTAAATTTGCTTCAAGTTTCCCCAGAAGTCTCAGAGATGATTGTTCTGCTAGGCTCTCTCATTGAACAACTCCAAGCTGACATTCTTCGAAAGCAAAACGTCGAGAAAGAATTATCTGAGATAGTGGCCTCTCATGACTCTTCATGGAATTCTGCTGTGGAAGCCACAAAACAAGGTGAAGCCCTCAAGCTTAAACATTCGGCGAATCAAAAAGCCATTGATGAATATGAGAAGAAAATCAGCTCCTGGAAACAAGAAATAAAAATGCTCGAGGGCAAGATAAAGGAAGCTGAAAGTAGCCAAGCAGCCCTCCAAGAATCTAATCAACAAGATTTGCTCGAAGTGGTGCAGTCAGGAATCAAACATTTCGAGACTGCACAGAAGTTAGTGCCAGAGATCGAAAAGTTGAAGAAACAAAGGGCACTAATTGAACTTCGAATGTCCTCATGGGAAACTCAATATCTGAAGATCAAAAGGGATCTCCCTGAGGACTTTAGCTAGATGTCTTCCATCTTGTTTCATTTGTTGGATTTTTATTTTGTAATCGAGACATATAATATTTGTACGCCTGACTCCCATTTCTATCCATAATATTTGCTTGCATTAATTTTAACAAATCTTTCAATTTTCTGCCAAATATATCTTTAGATTTCCTATAGTGCTTTTATTAAATGCAACATGTAAAACCTGAACATCCTTCGCAGCACTCTTGCCTCTAGACTTGACGTTTCCACTTCTTCTAGCCATAATCATTATTAAAAGTGACGTCATTTTCTCCAAAACGTCGGTTTTTAAGACGTGCGTGCATCAGTTTAATGATTACTTCTCAACTTCCAAGGGCGGGAAACGGCGGAGGCCATAACTTCTTACTTTGAAAAATGAACCGCAGTCTAATCACTCATTAAAAATGTAAAACCAACCTTCAGTATTCTCCTTCTATATAAAGGGTTCCATATCACTTTTATTTCTTCATTCAAGTACTTCTTCCCCAAACCAAAACACAGAAAAAAGAGAAAACACAACTCTTTCCTCTCAAACACCATTTTTCCCTGAAATGGCTGGAATTCTCTCTTTTAACGATCTCAAAGCTCTCATGAAGGGTGAGTTCAGACTTGATGAGGATGAACTCGTTCGTCATTTCATTAACATTGAAAATCTCTTTGCTAATCAGGAACTGAACTTCTACTTTGAGGAAGTCCTGGAGGGTGCCATCTACCCTAATATGGTGGCAGAGTTTTGGATGAATGCGTCTTTACGCATGGACCCTGAAGGTAGAGCCACCATTGATTCATCCGTTCGACATGCTCACCTTAGCATTACCCCCACCACTATTGCCAATCTCATAAGATGCAATAACTCCGGAGCAACTTTTGATGATAATGTTCTCAGCATGACTACTCATATCATGTTGAGAACACTCATGGATAGTGATCGCTACAGCGCACAAACCATCAGGATTTGGCACCAAATGCTCGTAGGCAACTTTCAACCTCGGGTGATTGATGAGAATAACATCATGGTTGAAGATCTGGAGTTTATTCTCTGTGGTATTCGGGGAAGAAAGATTAACATACCTTTGATGATCTTCAAAGGTCTTGTCAAAGTTGTTGCTATCGGCGTGGACCGTCGAGAAAGTGTAACTTGTCTTCCATACGGGAGACTCCTTAGTTACATTTTTCTCAAAAAAGGCGTAGTGAGAAGAATGCGTGATTCTGGGGCTAGGGACATGTTCGAAGCTGAACCTGTTCCTGTGCTATCTCTGGAAGGTCTAGACGCCAGAATTAACTAGCGAGTCTAGGTTTAATCTTTTTATATGTCTATGCCTTCCTCTCTTTTTGTAATCTCAGATCCTATTTCTGGATCTTTTTGTAATGAAATGTATTTCCATGCTTGCAATGAAAAGAATATTTTGGTGTTTTGATTTTTCTTTCCATAATTCTTTCTGATTCTAAAGCCATTTTGATCAATGTGAAGTATATTTTGACACATGCCTGACCATTTTGGCTTTTCGTAGTACTTTGAGTGTCTACGTCTTTGCAATCTTTACTTCATGCATGCTAGGTTTATATCTCTTCAAGTATTTCCCGTTCACTCTTAAGATCCTGCGATCTTCTGCTAACTCTTCTATTTCGTAGGCATTGTTCGAGAATACTTTTAAGATTCGAAAGGGTCCTTCCCAATGTGGGGACCATTTACCAAGTGCCTGATTCTTTCGATCTATAGGTAGAATAACTTTCCAAACTAGATCATTATTAACAAAAATTTTACCTTTCACCTTTTTGTTATATGCTCTGGACACTCTTTCCTTTTGCCTCTTTATCATTTCCAATGCTCGAAGCCTGTCTTCGTCCAAATCTACTAACTCGTTCATCATTAATTCCCAATATACGTTGGGAGGAATGTCTGCTTGCCTTTGTATTCTTACTGATTGCAAACATATCTCAATTGGAAGTACTGCGTCATGTCCCAACGTTAACTGAAAGGGAGTTGTATTTGTGGCTTCTTTTGGAGATGTTCGACAAGCCCAAAGTGCCTGATCTAAAGTCTTATGCCAATTCTTGGGTTTCTTTCCTACATGTTTCTTAATAAGGCCAATTATTACTTTATTTGCTGCTTCAACCTGGCCATTTGCTTGAGCATAATAAGGTGTAGAAGTAAATAACTTGAAACCTATTTCTCTGGCAAAGTCTTGCATTTTTCGTCCAGTAAAGACTGATCCCTGATCCGTTGTTATGCTTTCTGGGATTCCAAACCTATATATAATATGTTTTTGAATAAACTCAATCACAGCCTCTTGATCCACATTTGCCAGCGGTATTGCTTCGACCCATTTTGTGAAATAGTCTATTCCCACCAAAATGTATCTTTGACCTTTAGAGGACTTGGGGTGAATTTCTCCAATCAAATCTAGTGCCCATCCCCTAAAAGGCCATGGTTTTACTATCGTACTTAGTTCGTTTGCTGGGGCGTGTTGGATACCTGCGTGTTCTTGGCATTCTTGGCACCCTTTTGCAAATTCTATGCAATCTTTTAACATCGAAGGCCAATACATCCCATATCGAAACAAAAGCCATTTCATTTTGTGCCCTGCTTGATGTGCACCACATGCCCCACTATGTACGTTCGACAGAGCCAAGTATGCTTCTGCTTCTCCCAAGCATTTTAACAATACCCCTTCAGGAGTTTTCTTGAACAATTCATTTCCCATCAGATAATATGACAGGGCTCTATACTTGATTTTTCTGTCTGTATCCGTCGAAGGATTTTTCAGATAGTTAATAATTGGACTCCTCCAATCTGTGTCTGTTAATGAATCTATATTCAGTACCTCGAATTGTTCTTTGTTGGCATAACCCAATCGTGAGTTCTTCAGATCACTTGGCGAAAGTTTAGTAAACATTGCTCTTCCTCTTACTTCAATCAATTCTTCCAACTTTTCTTTTGATACTTTATATCCCGAGGCTAATTGTGCCAAGTCGTTTGCTTCCTGGTTATTCACTCTTGATACGTGTTTTAATTCCACATATTCAAATTTCTTGAGTAGCCTATTTGCAATAACAAAATACATGATCAAATTATCTTTGATACACTTGTACTCTTTTGTCAATTGCTTGATGACCAATTCGGAGTCTCCTTTAATTTCGACTCTGGTTGCCCCCAATTCTAACAAAGCCTCAAGTCCAGCAATCAATGCTTCATATTCAGCTTCATTATTGGAGCATAATGGACCTTCAATTTTATACTTGAGCTTTGTTGGAATTCCATCAGGAGAAATTATCAATATTCCAACACCAGTACCCTCTCTATGTGTTGAACCATCGAAATATAACTTCCAAGGTTTCAAATCCACATAATGCTGATGATTCTCAACCACCGCATGGTCAACAATGAAATCTGACACAATTTGACCTTTCATTGCCTTGAGAGGCTGAAATATTAATGAATATTCAGTAAGGGCTAAAGCCCACTTGCCAATCCGACTGTGTAGTATTGGCTTAGATAACATGTGTTTAATAACATCACAATGAGATGAAACGTAGACGTCAACTGGCTTTATATAATACTTAAGTTTGATACAAGAGAAATACAAACAAAGGCAGAGTTTTTCTATATCAGTATATCTAGTCTCTGCATCATTGAGTACTCTACTTAAGTAATAAATGGCTCTTTCGATGCCGTTCTCATCTTCTTGGGCTAACATGCTGCCTATTGTTTTATCTGATGCTGAGATATACAGGCGCATGTGCTTCTTCCCATTCGGGGGAATGAGAATTGGTGGACACGTCAAGTATTGCTTTATTTGATCGAAAGCTTCTTGATGTTCTGCACTCCATTCGAACTTTCCTTGCTTAAGCCGTAATAGGGGCGAGAAAGCTTGGGTGCGTCCACTTAAGTTAGAGATAAATCTTCTCAAGAAATTTATCTTACCCAATAAAGACTGCAATTCTTTCTTCGTGGATGGAGACTTGGTTTCCATAATGGCTTTTGTCTTGTTTTGGTTGATTTCTATCCCTTTTTTGTGGACCACGAAACCCAAGAAATCACCTGCCTGCACAAAGAAAGCACATTTAAGGGGATTCATCTTCAAGCCATATTTCCTCATTCTTTCGAATGATTGGCTTAGATGATCGAGATGACTCATACCCGAGGTAGATTTTACCACGATGTCATCTATATACACTTGCATGAATGTTTCTATAAAGTCATGAAATATAGAATTCATTGCTCTTTGATAAGTTGCCCCAGCGTTTTTCAAACCAAAAGGCATCACAATCCATTCGTAAGTGCCTATTGCTCCTGGGCAACGAAATGCTGTCTTGGATACATCATCTTCTGCTATAAAAATTTGATTGTATCCTGAATATCCATCTAACATGCTCAAATACTCAAAACCTGCGGCTGAGTCTACTAGCATTTCTGCTACAGGCATAGGATACTCATCTTTAGGAGTAGCTGCATTACGGTCACGAAAGTCTATGCATACTCTTAATGAGCCATTCTTTTTAATTACAGGTACTATATTAGCAATCCACTCGACATACCTTGTAGTTCGGATAAATTTGCAACGCAAGAGTCTTTCGACTTCTGTCTTAATCTTCGAGTGAATCTCTGGCGCGAATCTTCTGGGAGTTTGCTTTATTGGCTTCTTCCCTTCTTTTATTGGTAATTTCAATTCGACTAAGTCTCTTCCGAGACCAGGCATCTCATCATAATCCCAAGCAAAACAATCTCTGTTGTCTTTCAACATTTTGATGATCGTTGCTTTCAACTCAGGCTCTAGTTTCGCGCTGATGTATGTTATTCTCTTTTGATCATTGTCTCCAAGATTTACTTCTTCAAGAGGATCTTGGGCCAACATCTTTATGTTCGACGCCATTGGGTCTTTCTCGAATCCCAAAGGTTCTTCGTCGTATATTGCATCTAACCTCTGACTTGGTTCTTCTCTTATGATCTCTTCAACTGGAGCCGTGTCTTCAGGGAATTCGAAACTCGTACGTATCTCCAATTCTGTTGTTCCTTCCTTGATTGGAACTGTATCTATCTTTGTACTTGATAGTTCGGCTTCGAGAGCCGCCTTTCTTTTGTTCTCGGCCACATAGGCCAAAATCTTTTCGAAGAACACAGACTCAGACATTATTACCGTCATCATCCCAGCCTGTTGGCCGTACTGTCTGATAATTCTCCAATGGTGCTGTATCTGGTGGTCCATCCATGATCTCTCTATCCCATTGGAATCCATTTGGATGCAAAGTCAAATAGTACAATGCATTTCTATTTGGAGCATACATCTCTTCAGCAGCATGACAAGGACCTATGTTTGCCAGGTTCCTATCGAAGTTGGTTCTATTTACCTGGTTGACTTCAGCCATGTAGTAACTCTGATCACCTTCGATATTCTCCACTATACCATCTTCTCTCCAAATCGTCACCCTCTGATGCATTGTTGAGGGTACAGCTGCTACACCATGAATCCATTCTCTACCAAGCAAAAGGTTGTAGTTTGCTTTTGCTGGTATAACCATAAACATGGTTGGCCTCGTAACTGAGCCTACTGTCAAATTGACTTGAACAACTCCCAGTGTTTGTCCTATTTTGCCTTCATAATTAGATAAGACCATGTTATGTGGCCTTATATCTGTATCGAACATACCAATTCTTTTCAGCATATATTGAGGCATTAGATTCACTGCTGCTCCTCCATCAACTAAGACTTTATTAATACCAACATTCTCAATCTTCGCCCTGATGTAAAGTGGCTTCAAGTGGTTTCGCATACCCTCATCTGGTCTTTCGAAGAAAGCATTCTGTTCTTCTACTGCACCATTATTCAGCACATAGTAACACACAGGTCTGTGTTTTGTCATTTCTTCGATATCAGCCTCTTCGCAGTCTTCTACTTCAACTTCCTGGTTAAACTCGTGAGGGAGTACAGATACTACATTACAATTAAGATTTATGGATGACACTCCATCGGAATCAAAATCATTTGTCATTCTATCCTCTTCTTTCCAGGAATTTGAACGCATCTTCTCTTCTTCATCTAAGAGTTTCTCAGCTTCGAACAACCTGCGTTCCACCGGAGGTTTGTTTAACTTTGCCCCCTGGTATGAGACTTGGTTGCTACTAGATTCTCCAACTTCTCTTGGCCTGTATTCCTTCTGAGACTTTTTTATCCTCTGATGCCTTCTCCACTGGGATCGAGACATAGGATTTTTTCCCTTATAATTCTCCAATCGATTCGCCTCTCGATTTGGTCTTTGAAATTGTTTCCTATATGCCATTGCAGTTCTTCCTCCTTGGTCCCAGCTTCGCCATTTGTTGGTTCTTGCATTAGCTTGTATCCACCTATCCCTGGGTGCATTCGCAGGGACTTTGAAAGTCACTCTTCGAGCTCTAGGGTGTGGACTATCAGGCCTCTTTGTCGGAGTCCATATGTCGAAACCATAAAGGTTAGGACGCAACCCCTGAGTTTCCCTACTCATATGGCAGTATATGCGTTCGAATGATCGTGTGAGTCTTTCATCATAGACTGCCCCACATCTGGGACACAGAGCAACTTCAGTGTTTCCTTTGTGGCATCTGACCAAAAATCCTACCAAGCTTTCATCCATCTTTGGATATAGTTGTAGCAGGGGATTTGGCTCTCTTCCTGGATGTTCCCATCTTTCGCGCCGAGCCCTCTCGAAGTTGGCTTCGACTCTTAGATTCAGCATGATCGAGCACCTTGGACACATCCATTGCTTACCACCGCTTCTCTCGTGACATTTCCAAAGATATTCTTTGAGGCTTTCAGTTTTTTGTGGAGCTTCGATGTCCCCATTTTGCCTTGTTAACCAAGTCTCTAATTCGCCAAACTCAGACACTGGGCGTCTGGCACTGACCATGTTAACTGCTACTGGAGGAACTTCAGAGATTTGTATTTTCTGGAGTTTCATCCTGAGGTCTTCAGTGGCCTCTCTGCTTTCTTCATTCGAGGCTTCAGTTATCTCTGCCTTGGAAGATTCTTCAACATCAGTATTGAAGATTATGTCACCATTTAGGCTTTCAGTAGCCTGCTTTCCATTGAACTTTGATTTAGTTTCTACAACTTCGACTTCAGACGCCTCCACCATGTTGATATCTTCTACCTCACAGAGGCTAGTGTCAGCAATGTTCAGAGGATTTGAATCTACCCTCATTTGATTCTTGGTTTTGTCAGCAAACTTCAACCTTCCATCATTGAGAGCATTTTGAATTAGATCCCTGAAAAGAAAACATTGAGAAGTTTTATGGCCTAAAAAACCATGATATTTACAGAAACCTCTTTTCTTCCGTTGTTCCAACGGAGGAATTTTGGAATTTGGGGGTAGTATCATTTGGCCATCTTTTACCAGTAAATCAAATATTTCATCACATTTGGTAATGTCAAATGTATAAGTTTTCTTAGGGAACCTATCATTCTTATCATTTTCTACTGGGTTTTTTCCATTTGCTGGATTTAACAATTTGCAAGCATAAGGTGGCGCTTCTTTTAATTCAGCCAAGTCTATTTCGACTTCTTCAGGGCTATATGAGTCATTGAAAGACTCCTCATCAACATTCTCGGCTTCGACGTACGCCACTCTTTCTTTCTTATAGCTTTTATTTGCCCTAGCTTTTTCCGCCTTCAGGCGTTCGACCTGTCGAACCCTATCTGCTAATTGGGCCATGTCCCTGAGGTATTGGGTATCTAGTTTCTTTCTTATTGAATAATCCAAACCACCCGCAACCATTTCGACGAGTTCATGTTCCGGAACCGTTGTAAAACATCTTGATTTCAACAGGCGGAACCTATTTAAGTAGTCATCAATTGTCTCTGCGAATTTTCTTTTAACACTGGCCAATTCTTTCAGACTTATCTTAGTTTGACCCATGTAGAATTGCTCGTGGAACAACCTTTCTAAGTATGCCCATGCGTCTATCGAATTTGGTGGCAAAGTAGTGAACCAAATAAATGCATTTTTTGTCAGCGAACTAGGGAAATATTTAATCCTTAGATCCTCGTTTCCCGCTAAGTCTCCTGCTTCTGTTAAATATCTAGCAATATGTTCCACAGTTGACTCATTAGTTTCGCCAGGAAATTTTGTGAATTTAGGAACCTTAGTTCCCCTAGGCAATTCTGTTTGCATGATATAATCTGATATAGGGGATGTATAATTTGGACGTCTGAGTCCAGTACTAAGGCCATTATTGGCCATAACCCTTTCTATCATGGCAGTTAAATTATTTTCTGTGGCCAGATTTTCTCTTCTAACTCTTTGGACAATCTCGTCTGGATGATCGTCCCTACCCAAAATCCTCAATCTGGGTCGTTCTTCCTCCATTTCTTGTCGAAAGGGGACGGTCCTTTGACTTGAATCCTCCAAGTTAATTACCGGAGTCTTTTCGAACGACTCCGTCCTTCGTGAGGGGCCTATATCCCTAGGAACCGTCCTAGGTGGGGGAACCATATCTTGCACACGTTCCAAAATAGGCCTCTCTTCTTGATTCACAGGCTGTTTGTCTTTCCTTTTAGGTGGTGGTACTCCCATGAATTCTGCCATTCGATTCATATGCGATGATATCTTTTGGAAAATTTCTACGTTTTCTCTATTTGTCGTAGTAACATTTGCCATTAGTGGGTTCAAGACTGAAGTTAGTTCTCTGGCCAAAACCCCTACCATATCATGGTTGCTTGCATCCATTTCTTGTCGAAATGCTGCTTGGTTATTTGTGGTGAAATTGGGTATTTGGGTAGAAAAATTAGTGTTGCGTCCACTTCGACCCACTGAACTAACATTTGGTGAAAATGTCGTATTATGAGTTGAGGTGTTTATAGGTCTTGCCCCTCGGACGTCTGTTCCAAATGGGAATTGGTATGGCATTCCATATGGACTATTTGGTCTCCATTCGAAGCCAGAACTTGTGCCTTGACCCATTGAATTGTTTGCAGCGTTTGTCCAGGGATACAGTACATCATCTGCACTTGTAGATGAGGGTGCGGTTGTCGATGCCGAAACTGGAACAGTTCCTGAATGTCCTGTAGTATTTTCAGGCGCAGTCTGGGAATTGTCTGCAGGTCTCGATCCATTTGGACCCGTTGCATCTCGTGCTTCTTGAGTAGAAGTCGAATTTGCCGCTCCTGATCCTGAACCTTGTGGGGGATCTTGATTACCCCCTGCACTGGCCGTAACGACCATTTTCCTGTTGTACCTTCGTTTGGGAATCGGTTGTGCACTGTCTTTTAATTTACCGTTCCTAAGGTTCATACAAGGTCTTGATATTGTCTAGACAAAAACAAAACAATTGATTAAAACAATCCGCGTGACACTGTCCCACTGGGCGTGCCAATTTGTTTACGGTGATTTCCGGTAAACAACCGCTAGTCTTCCAAACTATAATAAATATGATTTGGTTACTTGCAGGATCGACTAGATTGATCCTAGGACACATAGTCAAGAAGATTGTTATCAATGTTCATTTGAATCATATTCGTAATTTGTCCTCTTCGATGAGTATTGTTCGATTCAAGAATCTTGGTAATTGCTTCGTTATATGTAATTATAACTTCAACAAGAAAAATAAATAACATAACATATGAAACTTAAAAATTGTTAAAACATAAAGAATCTTAAACTGCAGAAACGTTAAGGACTTTAAAACTAAATGATCATGAAAGTAAATTCGAAAGTAAAATAAAGATACAGGAATGTAAATGACAAGAAATAAATGGAATGCAGTAACTCAGAAATGTATTCGAAAATGAAATACAATACACATGTATTAAAATGGTGGTGTCATACGTACATTTTCTCAGCGACTCTTTCTCGTAACACTTGATACTTGAGTAAATATGTGAGTGATTTGTACAAAATGAACACACGGAATCCTAACATAAAGACCCCTATTTATACTAGTTTCGACCTTAACGGTCCTACACTAATCTGCTGCCACGTTTCTCATCAGAACTTCCAGCGAAGCCATCTGTTGTTGAACGGTTATGAAACCGTCTTCGAATTTCAAATCTTCCCGCCTGAGTCCATCTTCGACGCGTGGCAGTGTATTTAAACAAACACTACTAAAAAACACGCTAAGTAGTAATACTTGAATATATACTTTATAAATTTTGTCTAAGTCCCGAAGACATATGCTTTCATTAGTCTTTCAGTGTTCACTATCTTCAACGAACTTAGAAGTCTGTATCTTCGAGGCATGACCATCAGTAGCCATTCTTTCACTTTTTAAGGGATGGCCATCAGTAACCATCTTTCCTTCGATTCTCAACTCCTTCGAAGGACAAACAATATAAAACGAAATCTTCAGCTAACAGTTGGCTTCGCTAACTCCAAAAGAAGAGACTGGTAAACTTCGCGAGCATTTTCTAGCATATATCATGATGTTTGCTCGGTGTCATCAATTCAGCCCTTCGATGGCTCCGTTCGTAAACAGGACAGTGGGTCCCGAATGGTTCACTCGAAAGTTTCCACCAACATCTCAAGATCAAGAGACTGAATCCATGACTATTTGGGGAGCTTTCCTTACCCCAAGATTATTCTATCACCGTCTTCGCCCCTCCAAAAGCCAATATGTTCTCCTCTGCTACCAACCAAATCTGGTTTCGAGACAATTTGGACTGGTTCAAATAAAACCCAAGTGTCTATACGAGAAAAGGAACCACATGTGTTTGCATACTTTATATCTGACTGAAGAAGAATGTGAGTCAAAAATTGCTAGATATGCTGATGTGACCAATCTTTCGCCTATCCCTTTCAATCCCGTATTTTACTCTACTCCAGATTTTCAACAATGGTGGACGGACTATTACACCACGCAAATCTTTGACGCCGAGAGCCTTACTCGCGAACTAACTGAAGCTTTTGCTGATGTGCAGGAAAAATTTCAAAAAGGTACTTCGACTCATATTAAAGAAATACAAGCCTTTCAAAAGTTCTTTGAAACCATTTACAGGCCTGATGACCT